>NC_041227.1:127686336-127728134 GCF_002837175.3 Physeter macrocephalus
GCCTGCGCGTCCGGAGCCTGTGCTCCGCAACGGGAGAGGCCACAGCGGTGAGAGGGCCGCGTACCGCAAAAAAAAAAAAAAAAAATTTAAGGAGGCACTCCCTCTCAGGGACTCACCGTGCACTTGCAGGACCCTGACAGCGGGTACCTCCTTAAATCTTTCACCTTCCTCACCCATCCCAGTCCTGGGCCTCTCCCAGATTTGTGCCCTACAGACCTCCTGCATCTGTCTGTCCCTCCATCTGTTTCTTTTACACAGACACAGAGATGCTCACTGTTCTGAGGATGGATGGGGTATGGCTGCTTCTCCAAACCCCTCATCTTCCCTCCTTGGCTGTTTCTGCTTCCCAGGGTGGCAGGTTTTTGTCCTGGGGTTTCAAGCAGCCAGTTCCACAGGGACTTGATCGGGCCAGGCCGGGCCGGCCCCACCCCTGGCTCTCATCCATCTACCCAAAGAGGGGCTGTGAATTGGGTTCTAATGAGAAATTAATAAGGCAGCTGTGCTAACCACTAATGATAATAGCGAAGTCATTACAAAAAGATTCTTTACGTTTTTTTTATTTTAATAAATTTATTTATTTATTTATTTATTTATGGCTGTGTTGGGTCTTCACTGCTGCACGCGGGCTTTCTCTAGTTGCGGTGAGCGGGCCCAGCAGTTCCATCTTGAGGTGCATCCTCTAGAGAGTCTCTCAGCCACACGTGCTGGAAGATCCACATGAGATTAACATTTGCACAACCTACAACCCAGCAGTTCCATCTTGAGGTGCATCCTCTAGAGAGTCTCTCAGCCACACGTGCTGGAAGATCCACATGAGATTAACATTTGCACAACCTACAACCCAGCAGTTCCATCTTGAGGTGCATCCTCTAGAGAGTCTCTCAGCCACACGTGCTGGAAGATCCACATGAGATTAACATTTGCACAACCTACAACCCAGCAGTTCCATCTTGAGGTGCATCCTCTAGAGAGTCTCTCAGCCACACGTGCTGGAAGATCCACATGAGATTAACATTTGCACAACCTACAACCCAGCAGTTCCATCTTGAGGTGCATCCTCTAGAGAGTCTCTCAGCCACACGTGCTGGAAGATCCACATGAGATTAACATTTGCACAACCTACAACCCAGCAGTTCCATCTTGAGGTGCATCCTCTAGAGAGTCTCTCAGCCACACGTGCTGGAAGATCCACATGAGATTAACATTTGCACAACCTACAACCCAGCAGTTCCATCTTGAGGTGCATCCTCTAGAGAGTCTCTCAGCCACACGTGCTGGAAGATCCACATGAGATTAACATTTGCACAACCTACAACCCAGCAGTTCCATCTTGAGGTGCATCCTCTAGAGAGTCTCTCAGCCACACGTGCTGGAAGATCCACATGAGATTAACATTTGCACAACCTACAACCCAGCAGTTCCATCTTGAGGTGCATCCTCTAGAGAGTCTCTCAGCCACACGTGCTGGAAGATCCACATGAGATTAACATTTGCACAACCTACAACCCAGCAGTTCCATCTTGAGGTGCATCCTCTAGAGAGTCTCTCAGCCACACGTGCTGGAAGATCCACATGAGATTAACATTTGCACAACCTACAACCCAGCAGTTCCATCTTGAGGTGCATCCTCTAGAGAGTCTCTCAGCCACACGTGCTGGAAGATCCACATGAGATTAACATTTGCACAACCTACAACCCAGCAGTTCCATCTTGAGGTGCATCCTCTAGAGAGTCTCTCAGCCACACGTGCTGGAAGATCCACATGAGATTAACATTTGCACAACCTACAACCCAGCAGTTCCATCTTGAGGTGCATCCTCTAGAGAGTCTCTCAGCCACACGTGCTGGAAGATCCACATGAGATTAACATTTGCACAACCTACAACCCAGCAGTTCCATCTTGAGGTGCATCCTCTAGAGAGTCTCTCAGCCACACGTGCTGGAAGATCCACATGAGATTAACATTTGCACAACCTACAACCCAGCAGTTCCATCTTGAGGTGCATCCTCTAGAGAGTCTCTCAGCCACACGTGCTGGAAGATCCACATGAGATTAACATTTGCACAACCTACAACCCAGCAGTTCCATCTTGAGGTGCATCCTCTAGAGAGTCTCTCAGCCACACGTGCTGGAAGATCCACATGAGATTAACATTTGCACAACCTACAACCCAGCAGTTCCATCTTGAGGTGCATCCTCTAGAGAGTCTCTCAGCCACACGTGCTGGAAGATCCACATGAGATTAACATTTGCACAACCTACAACCCAGCAGTTCCATCTTGAGGTGCATCCTCTAGAGAGTCTCTCAGCCACACGTGCTGGAAGATCCACATGAGATTAACATTTGCACAACCTACAACCCAGCAGTTCCATCTTGAGGTGCATCCTCTAGAGAGTCTCTCAGCCACACGTGCTGGAAGATCCACATGAGACTGTTCTTAGCAGGACAGCAAAACACTGATAACAAAGCCTGTCTGCAGCAGCACTGTGCCATCCTGATACGTGGACGTCCAAGCAGCCATGAAAATGACTAAACCGAGTACAAGGACGGAGATGGAGCTCCCAAAAAACATGTTGCACCAAAAAAAAGCAAATCACAGTAGATGACATACAAAATAACCCAAAGGGCTTAGAAACAGGCTAAATTAACAATAGATTGTTTAAGGATGCATCTACGTGTGGTGAAACTTGAAAGACAAAAAAAAAGCAATGACATGATTGACACAGCATCCAAGACGGCAGTTACCTCTGGCGAGGGAGGGGATATGATGGGAGGAGCACCGTGGGGGAGACGGACGAGGTTTGTTCATGTGCTGTTCCTTAAACTGGGTGGTGGGTACATGAGTGTTCATTCTGTTCTTCTTTGAACTATTCGTATAATTATATTCGCTCTTTTTTATGCATGACATATTTCGTGAGAAAAAATGTTTTAAAGTAAATAAAAGCAATAAATATATTCTGAAGTGGAATGCATAATTTACAAGACCTTTTAAGACATACCAAAAACATCAGGAATAATTTTAGGTCACGTCCAGCTGTGCCCCAGGCCCACACTTCTTTGCTCTTGGGGGAATTTTTAGGGAAAGTTGGGTCAGCGCTGCAAGGAACAACGTGGTGTATTAACAAGCATGTATCTTGGAGAGGAAGTATAGTAGATTAACCCTTATCTGTTTCCACCTCAGTGGGAGTGAGTTTTCCTAGGAGATCCTGGATCCCCAGCTCCATCAGTGTGCACTTCCCTCTAGCCTTTCTCCTGCACTGGCTGGCTGAGCAGACTTCTTCTTAGCACCATCCTTGCAGCTGGTGTTCAGGACATACGCGCCTGTGCGCTGGGCCCCCTTTGCAGAGAGGCAAGGAGCTCCCTGACCTAGGAGGCCCATTTGGCAAAGTGGAGTAGAGAGAATTGGGAGGGTTCTGGGGGCCTAAGCCATAGGGAGGGGAGATTGTGGGATGGAAGCATGAACGAGAGCATCACCTGCAAAACTTGGACAAGGCCAGCTGTGCCCTTCCTTCATCTATCCATCCTGCCGTATATACGTACATACATACCATCATCCATCCGTCCATCCACCGTGCCTCCCTCTCTCCATCTATCCACCCGTTACGTGTTTTTAATTACAGCAATTAAGGGGAAGTCAGTAAAATATCCACCCACCTCCCCAGCTCCCTTCCTGAGCCCACCTCGAGTCTCTGTTTTTATGAAGTCGCCATAAATTTCTGGCATGTGGCAAGTGGACTGAATGGCTGAGAGGGTTGGGCAAGCCTTCTGGAGTTGGCATCCAGATCCTGTGGGCACCTCTTTGACCTCCTCACCTGAGCAACATCCCTGACCCCATCCCAGCCCTCACCAGGTGGGAGGATGGCTCAGACTCGGAACCCCCAGCCCCAGCAATAAGCCCACCCACACATCAGTGGGCCAAGAGCCCCTGCTCCACTGGGGAGCCTGGCCTGCCCCCCGTTCTACTGGGCAGCTTGGCAGCCACCTGTACAAAATGAGAGCTGAGGGCATCAGACCCCTTGTCACATGGGCTGGAGTTGCTGTCCAGAGTGCCACCAATGGGGCCATTTTTCTTAATCCTCAACCTGAGTGTGTATATTGAATGTAGAGTGGAGATGTGGAAGGAGACGTGGCGGAGGAGGTGAGGCACTGGGGACAGATGGTGACATTCTAAGATGCGACTGGGCGTTTCAGTGTTACTCAGGGTGCAGTGGAAGTCATGGGTGGTTAGAGGCAGAGGCATATGATACAACTGATTGGAGGGAGAAACAGCATCTTCATAAGAAACAAACACAACCACAGTGAAGTACCATCCCATCGCAAAATCCAAAGAGTCTAGCAAGACGAGGTGTTAGTAGAAAGTCCCACCACTGCTGGTGGGTGTGTGAATTAGCAAACTGGTGCATATCAGGAAAACAGCTTGGCATTACCTCATAAGATTAACATTTGCACAACCTACAACCCAGCAGTTCCATCTTGAGGTGCATCCTCTAGAGAGTCTCTCAGCCACACGTGCTGGAAGATCCACATGAGATTAACATTTGCACAACCTACAACCCAGCAGTTCCATCTTGAGGTGCATCCTCTAGAGAGTCTCTCAGCCACACGTGCTGGAAGATCCACATGAGATTAACATTTGCACAACCTACAACCCAGCAGTTCCATCTTGAGGTGCATCCTCTAGAGAGTCTCTCAGCCACACGTGCTGGAAGATCCACATGAGATTAACATTTGCACAACCTACAACCCAGCAGTTCCATCTTGAGGTGCATCCTCTAGAGAGTCTCTCAGCCACACGTGCTGGAAGATCCACATGAGATTAACATTTGCACAACCTACAACCCAGCAGTTCCATCTTGAGGTGCATCCTCTAGAGAGTCTCTCAGCCACACGTGCTGGAAGATCCACATGAGATTAACATTTGCACAACCTACAACCCAGCAGTTCCATCTTGAGGTGCATCCTCTAGAGAGTCTCTCAGCCACACGTGCTGGAAGATCCACATGAGATTAACATTTGCACAACCTACAACCCAGCAGTTCCATCTTGAGGTGCATCCTCTAGAGAGTCTCTCAGCCACACGTGCTGGAAGATCCACATGAGATTAACATTTGCACAACCTACAACCCAGCAGTTCCATCTTGAGGTGCATCCTCTAGAGAGTCTCTCAGCCACACGTGCTGGAAGATCCACATGAGATTAACATTTGCACAACCTACAACCCAGCAGTTCCATCTTGAGGTGCATCCTCTAGAGAGTCTCTCAGCCACACGTGCTGGAAGATCCACATGAGATTAACATTTGCACAACCTACAACCCAGCAGTTCCATCTTGAGGTGCATCCTCTAGAGAGTCTCTCAGCCACACGTGCTGGAAGATCCACATGAGATTAACATTTGCACAACCTACAACCCAGCAGTTCCATCTTGAGGTGCATCCTCTAGAGAGTCTCTCAGCCACACGTGCTGGAAGATCCACATGAGATTAACATTTGCACAACCTACAACCCAGCAGTTCCATCTTGAGGTGCATCCTCTAGAGAGTCTCTCAGCCACACGTGCTGGAAGATCCACATGAGATTACACCTATGCATGCGTCCACATATACATACAGTCATCCATCCGTCCATCCACCGTGCCTCCCTCTCTCCATCTATCCACCCGTCCATCCATCCATCTACCTACTCATCCAACTATGCATGCGTCCACATATACATACAGTCATCCATCCCTCCATCCTGCATTTCCTTATCCATCCATGCCTCCTTCTCTCCATCCATTCGTCCATCCATCCAACCCTGCACTCATCCAATTACCCATCTATCCATCCATCTCTTCATTCCTCCATCCACTGAACAAACCCACCACCCTGCCCTATTGGCATTTTTTTAACATCTTTATTGGAATATAATTGCTTTACAATGGTGTGTTAGTTTCTGCTGTATAACAAAGTGAATCAGTTATACATATACATATGTTCCCATATCCCCTCCCTCTTGCGTCTCCCTCCCTCCCACCCTCCCTATCCCACCCCTCTAGGTGGTCACAAACCACCTAGCTGATCTCCCTGTGCTCTGCGGCTGCTTCCCGCTAGCTATCCACCCTACGTTTGGTAGTGTATATATGTCCATGCCACTCTCTCATTTCGTCACAGCTTACCCTTCCCCCTCCGCGTATCCTCAAGGCCATGCTCTGGTAGGTCTGTGTTTTATTCCCGTCCTACCCCTAGGCTCTTCACGACATTTTAAAAATTTCCTCAAACTAGCATTTCTCTCCTACCTCCTAGCCTTCGCATACTCTCTTTCCTCTGGACTATCACCACGCCCCGCCCCCCCACACACACACGGCTAACACCTACCCTTTATTTATGTCTCTGCTTAAAAAAAACCTCACCCCCACCTCCCAGTCTAAAGTAGGTTCCCTTCATGTCGCCTCTCATAAAAAAAAAAACAACCCTAACAGTTGTCACAATATGTCCCTGGATTTCGTTGGGTTGGTTTTCTTATGCCTGTTCCCCTAACCAGACCATAAGCTCCACAAGGACAGAGACCGGGTCTTTCTTCAGAACCTTCTGCAGAGCCTGCCTGACCCATAGTAGGGACTCAATAAAGAGTCACTGCATGACGGCATTGGGTGAGTTTAGAGAGAACCTACTGTGTGCAGAGGACGGGGCCTGGTGTCTTGTAAGGATTTGCTCATGAATATAATTGAATAGAACTGCTTCTTGAAGCTTTCAATGTAGTAGAAAGAGATAAAGAATGTGCATGAAAAATTATAACGCAGGGGATGAGTCATGGAAGAGGCGAGGAGGAAATGCAAAGGGAGAGCCGGGTTTGAACGCTGGCCGGCCCAGCCCAGCCCTAACTGCGTACGTTGGATAAGCCACTCTATCTCCATGAGCTTTAATTTCCTCACTGACGAAATGGAGCTAATAAAACCCGAGAGAGGAGGAAAAACACGATTACCATGAAATTGCTTTAAATTGTTCACATATATCTTCGGAGCTCTGTGAAAAGTTTTTTAAATAGATAAAATTATTGTAAGAACTGAAATCATTGTGATTTATTGATGCAATTTTTTTATAGACAGAGCCAAGTAACAGAAATTAGTAAACAACTTAAAAATGTGTATTTAGGAAAGTTGAGCTTTGTCGTGTCATTATGCGGATGAAATGAGACAATCTGTGTGAAGTCCACCTAGAAAGAAACCTGGCGTAGGGTCAGTGGCTATTTGGGTGGCATGGGATAATCTTTGTTGAAGAGGTTGATGTTTAAACTTTGAAAAATGTATAGGATTCCAGTATTTTGATACGATAAATATTAGACACAGTTTTTAGCACTTGACTATACTCTTCCTGTTTCTATGGCTTCATAACAAATCACCCCCAAACATCACGGTGCACCACGGTCATTTATCATGCTCACAGATTCTGTGAGTCTGGACCACACACGGTGGGAACAGCTGGTCTCTGCTCTTTGATGACTGAGGTCTCAACTAGAAGACCCAAAGGCTGGGGGCTGAAATTATCTGAGGGCTTACATGTTCATTCACATGTCCAATGTTGATGTGGGCCATCATCTGGGACCTCAGTTCCTCTGCACAAGAGCTGTTCCTGTGTCTGTGTGAGCCAGATTGAGCTTCCTTACAGTATGGCAGCTGGATTCCAAGCAGGAGTGTCTGGAGAGCCAGGTGGAAGCCATATCCTTCTGATGACCTAGCCTTGAAAGTTGCATAGCATCACTTCCAGCATATTCTACCAGTATAGTCACAAAACCCCCAGACTCAAGGGGGAGGGGTCTTAGCCCCCACCTCTCAGTGGCAGGAGTGTCAATCACACTGTAAGAAGATCATGTTGAATGGGAGATAAATAGTAAGGTAGCCATCATTTTTTTTTATTGAAGTAGAGTTGATTTACAATGTTGTGTTAGTTTCAGGTGTACAACAAAGCGATTCAGTTATACATACATATATATATATTCTTTTTCAGATTCTTTTCCCTTTTAGGTTATTACAAAACATTGAGTATAGTTCCCTGTGTTATACAGTAGGTCCTTGTTGTTTATCTATTTTATATATAGTAGTGTGTATAAATTAATCCCAAATCCCTAATTTATCTCTCCCCCCTTTCCTCTTTGGTAACCATAAGTTTGTTTTCTATGTCTGTGGGTCTATTTCTGTTTGTATATAAGTTCATTTGTATCATTTTTTTTAATGTAGACCATTCTTTTTTTTTTTTAATAAATTTTATTTATTTATTTATTTTGGCTGTGTTAGGTCTTTGTTGCTGCGTGCGGGCTTTCTCTGGTTGTGGCGAGTGGGGCTACTCTTGGTTGCGGTTCTCTGGCTTCTCACTGCGGTGGCCTCTCTTGTTGTGGAGCACGGGCTCTAGGCGCGCAGGCTTCAGTAGTTGTGGTGCACGGGCTTAGTTGGTCCGTGGCATGTGGATTCTTCCCAGATCAGGGATCTTACCTGTGTCCCCTGCAATGGCAGGCAGATTCTTAACGACTGCACCACCAGGGAAGCCCTGGGAGATACTCTTCTTAACTCCAATTTACAGAAGAGGAAGTTAAAGCTCAGCAAGGTCAAAATTTTGCCCAAGGTCATGCCTAATAAGTAACAGAAGTGGGATTTGAATTCAGGTCTCAGTGACTCCAAAGCCACCACCGTTACATTTACTGCTTGCCAAATTAGGACAAGGATGCCAGCGGCAGGTTTCATTTCTTGAGACACTTACTTGACTAGATCCTCCTCGGATGCTATTGAATTGTGGTGCCCTGGTGAATCATGGCTTGCTCTGGTGGCATTCCAGGCAGGGTCCCCCACACAAAGAAAGGCCCCGAGGTGAGAAGAGGGGTGTAAGCAATTCACTGTGGCGGGGGACGCAGGACGTGGTGTGGGCGATAGGACAGGAAAGGTTGGTTGGGGTCAAATTAGGGAGAGACCTTGAACCCAGGCAAGGGAATGTAGATTTTCCTGGGGCAATGAGGAGATACCAGAGGATCTGAGCAAGTCAGAAAAATGAATCAGGAGCAGTGTGGAAGATGGGGGAGGCAGGAGCCAGTGTAGGCGATGATGTAGGGGCGGAGTCCGTGCGGCCAAGTGATGGGGCGAGCATGTGGGTGGGGCCTGGGAGAGCAGAGGGGCCGTAGTGTGGGAAAGGAAGCACCACGAAAGGCTCCAAGGATCTGAGCCCAGCTGATCTGGGCAGGTACAGGTGGGGCAGCTATTAGCAGAACTATGAAAGCAAGAAGGGAGGCTTGGCAGGGAGGTAAATACCCAGCATTTCCTGTGGCAAGTTGGGTGTTGGGTATTGGAGCTCAGGGAGGAGCCAGGGCAGATGTGAGAGCCTTTGCAGAGAGACTGTGGCCAAAACCATCAGATTAGGCAAGGCCTCCGAGGGGGAATGTGGCCAAGAAGAGATTCAAGCCCAGGGCTTTGGAAAACGAGAGTGTAGGCCGGTGGTCCTCGAACTTCAGCGTGCAGCAAATCCTCGGGAAGGTGAGTCAAGGACTCAGAGACCAGGCACGTTGAAGCAGGGCCTTTCCGTGCCCTGGGGGACGAGGGAAGGGTGGCAGCAAATCTCTGGGCTTACCGTGTTCCCAAGGGATTCTGAGACCCACCAAAGTGTAGGAACCACTGGCTTCAGCCCAGCCGTACTCCTCAGCCTTGGCTCGTGTTGGAACACCCTGAACGGCTCTAGAAATACTGATGTCTGGACCCCAGCCACCCCAAAAGGTTCTTACCTCTGAGAATATTCAAGGGGGTTCTAAGGGGCAGTCAGGCTGGGGACTCCTGGCCGAAGGAGAGGAAGAAGAGCAGTGGTCTTGGAGGGGTTAAGAAATAAATCAAAGCAGCAGGAGACCCATATGGCTTAGCACGCAGCCCTCTTGATCCAGGGGGGAGCAGGTGGGCCACGGGGACTCACAGCCAGTTTGCAGGGGTCTGAACCTTACTGCACGTGGGATTCTGATGGGAAAAGCCCACACCCCGTACCAGGGACGTCAGAAGTTTGGGGATGAAACCCCCGCATAAGGTGCTTTTAACTCTTGACATGTCACTCAGTGACACACAGCCGAGTTTGAGGGCCAGCAGTACTTCTCACACTTGGATGTGGACACAGTTCACTGGGAGTCTTGTTAAAAGGCAGCTTCCGATTCAGCAGGTCTGGGGGGCGGGGCGGGCCTGAGGCTCTCCCTTCGTAGCAGGCGCCCAGGTGGTGCCCACGTGCTGGCCCACGGACCACCCTTTGGGTAGCAAGAATGTGCATTCATTTTAAAGAGTCGCGCCCGTCAGCCAAACACCCCTTCCCACACTCCACGCATCTCCAAGCCTCTGCGCTTAGAGTCAGAGCCCATCCTGATCCCAGCAGGCAAGGGGCAACCAGAACTTTCCCACCTGCCTCTCCGCTGCTTCCCTCCAGGCTGACGGAACATCGGAGCTGGACCAACGGTCCCCTCTTTATCTGCCAAGGGGGTAGGCATCCTTTCAAAGGAGCAACATGGTGTTTGTGTGCAATATCCATGCAGCCTCACACGCTTCACCCGAGGGCACGGGATACTGGTCCCCAGATGTGCCCTTCACCCCGCCCCTAAACCCCTGCCGCACTACAGGGCGGGGAAGGAGGGACAGCTCTGCCTGTGTCCAGACTCTGGGGTCCGAGTTCAAATCCTGTCTCCGCCCTGTCCCAGCCACGTGCCTTCGGACGAGCCCACGAGCCTGTTTCAGAAGCTTTTCCGTTGCAAACTGTTTGAAATAATGACCCGTGTCTCGTGGTGGTTGGATGAATGCGTTGCATCATGGACTTATGGATATAAATGGATACAAAGCCCAGAAGTACAAAGCGGAGCGTGTCGTAGTGACGGAGGGGGCGACGGGCCGCGTGAGGCAGCCCGAGCACGGTGGCCGCGCCCCATGGTCACCCTGTGTGCCCCACAACTTCCTTCCGCTGCCACCACGTCCCAGCCCGGGAGCCGGGCAGCCCTCCGGCCCCTGACCCCTCCATGTGCCCTGCCGTCCCGCAGACATGGGGAGCTTCGAGGAGAGCGAAAAGCACCAGAGCGTCTCCCACGGAGAAGCGGCCGTCATCCGCGCCCCTCGCATCGCCAGCTTCCCACGGCCGCAGGTGACCTGGTTCCGGGACGGCCGCAAGATCCCGCCTAGCAGCCGCATGTGAGCACACTGCCCTTGGTGGGGGGTGGGGGGCTGGCCCCGGGAGAGGCCATGTGGGGCCACGGAGGGCCCCCAGATGCTGAGGACGGAGGGCCCTCCCTGCTCTGGGACGGAGCCAGATGGGGGACGTCCCCGATGACGGAAGTCTGGTTTCCAGGGGCCTTTCTGGGAAAGCGCGGGAGGAACCTTGGAGCCATGACAGCTCTGTGGCCTCCCCGGGGAATCCCAGGCGTTGGCTCCACTCTCGGCTGGAGAATAATTCTGCCTCTGAGAGCGCTTAAAAAACCCGAACTGGCACAGACAGAGGCTCTGTCACCGTGGTTACAGGCCCAGGGTTCAGGGCACATGGGAGGGCGCTGGCACCTCCCCGGCAGGGTGTCTCCGCGGTGCGTGTGCGGCTGGGTGTCCGCTGGTGCGCACGGCTGTGTGTGTTTTGGCTCCAGGGAGGAGGTGAGGCCAGGAGAGGCGGGAAGGGGAACACACGGTCCTTTCAGCGCTCACAAGGGCCCCTCTGTGCAGCCCGGAAGGGGGCTGTGACAGAAGCAGCGCCTCCACAGAGGGCGAGGGGCAAAGCACGGGACGCAGCGGCCCTCCCGACCCCCTGGGAGAGCCAGCCCAGGCTGTCCTCTTTAGGACCCGCACTCTCCCCTACGCTCTGCTCCCAGAAGAGAAGAAAGACCACCCTGGTCCTAGTCCTCTCGGGCCGCAGGTCCATTGTGGGTGGAGCCCGTTCTGGTCTCCGTAGGAAGCAGAAGCCAAGACGGACAGTTCTTTCCTCTGGGGAACATGAGGTCCAGTGGGAGAAGCGTGATCTTAATAACAGGGTGATACCCTGGCGACAACAGTGGCTGTCGTTTATGGAGTGCCTGCTGTGTTCTCAGGCCTGGGCTAAGCACACCCCCCCCCGCCGTCACCCTCTCCTCCAGGACAGACACGCACCTCCCAGGGAGAGATGCTCTGTCTCGTTCCCTTTTCCATCCCCAGGCCCACCTCAGGACACATTTGTTGAATGAATGACCCTCACAACAGCCTTACGAGGTGGCTGATTTTACCCCCATTTTATAGATGGCAAAGTGAAGGCCCCCAGAATCTAACTGCTTTGCCACATCTCCCGCAGCTGGTTCCAGGCTTGCCGACTCCAGAGTCAGGTCCTTAATTCTGCCTTATGTGGAAATTATATGAGAACAGGTACAAAGACACGGGAGCTAAAAAGGATAAAGTGATTGTACTTTTGGAGACTTGGTCCTGGTGATTCTCAGTGGGGCTGCCCTCTGAGATGATCTGGGACCATTTAAAATAGATTGATTTTCAGATTCTACCCCTCACACATTCTTATTTCATTGAAACGGGGTGTACCGAGGCCTTGGGATTTTTAAAAGCTTCCCCGTGATTCCAGCATGCAGCCTCAATTGAGAGCCACTGTCCTAGAATGTATATGTTACCTACAGACCCAATAGTGCTACGTAACAAGTGGTCCCAGTGGCCTGGTGCAATCAGCATGTATTTGTCATGTGAACTGGCAGATTGGTGCGCTTGGCCTGGCTCTCTCACTTGGCTGGGGCTGGCTGATTAGAATGCCTAGGTGACTCAATTCAGTCCCAGGTGTCCCAGCCTCTAGCCAGCGGCCCCTAGCATCTCCCCCCGGCAGTTGCAGAAGAAGCAAAACACAAGCTTCTGCTAACATCCCATTGGTCAAAGCAAGTCACGTGGTAGAACTCAGATCAAGAAGCCAGGAAATTGATTCTGCTCTTGAGTGAGAGGACTACAGAGTCACCTGGCAAAGGTGCTGCTACAGAGCAGGTGATGATTGGGTTTACACACACACGCACACCTTCCTGGTCACGCCTGCCCCCTCCCCACCTCCTCCAGTCCTCCTACCGAACGCACGAGAGGACACTGTGGGGATTTCATCTCAGCAATTACAGCAGATTAATATCCAGAACGCAGAGGAAAGGTCCCTGGAAACAAATTCTCTGGCGTCTGTTTGCTGGAGATACGCATCTGATGAGCGCTCTCAGTCAGTGGGGTGCACAGGGTGCTGAAGGCACGTGCTATCTACAGAGCACTGCTCTCCCTCCCAGGGCCGAAGTGGAGATTAGTAACCCCTGGCCCGTTCCTTGATACTCATTGTTGAAAAGGAGACAAGATTCCCGTCAAAGACACATGCTGGGGGCTTTGGGCAGCTTCGAGGGTGATTTATTTTATTCTTAATTAAATGATCAGTTGGGCTCCCGTGGAGCTGAGAAAAAAGGGCACACTTCATAGGAGTGGGAGGTGGAAGGTGGGAGGGAGCTGGGCCCATCGAAGCAGCGGGACAGACCTAGGAAATTGAAACCAGAGGAGTGTGGCTGAAAAATATCACCAATCCCCTGCCTGAGAGGAGAGCCCTGATGTCTACGCCCTGCAGGAATTCCAGCAGCTTCCTTCAGTGCGGGTGCCTCTGGGGGGAGTAGGCCAGAAGCCCTCCTGACAGCCACAAGTAGCTTTGTGCGCTTTGGAGGTGAGGGGCAGGGTCATTCTAGAACCATCTATCAAGGGGAAGTTCATCCTGCAGAAGGCTGCTAGCCCAGGGACCTTCCTTAGCCTCCTGCCGAAGACAGAGGGACAGCAGATCAAAAGGCCACTGGCCCTTCCCCGGCTCTCTGCCTCTCCCAGTTCACTCCGCACTGGGAACTCGAACCCAGGCCCCGGGGTCCTGGACACAGCGCTCTCCTCTAGTTCCAGTCGAGGGCATGCCAGCTGCATCACAGACAGACCCCCAAATCCCAGGGACTTAGCGCCAGAGAAGTTGATTTCTTGCCAACTGAAAGTCCCACCGAGGGCGAGGGATGGGAGGGGCACCCTCCTCCACAGCCAAGCTGGTGGGAGCTCCACCCTCATCCACACTGGGCTCCCAGTGGCCCCGCTGGTCCAAGCCCAGAAGTGGCGCACATCCTCCGTATCCCACTAGCTCAGCCAACTGCCCACCTGGGTGCAAGGGGGTCTGGGAAGGGTGACCCCTGGCTTCCCAAGGTCTTCAGTTCTCTGCAGGAGGGGAGCCAGAAACAGAGGTAGATGGGGACCATCTCTGCCACCTGGATATGCCGTCCCCCCCGACCCAGGACAGGGTACCAACCACCGCACAATCCACACATTCCGTGTTGAGCCCAACAAATCGTTGTGCGGGCTGTCTGGTACGTGGTGGGACACTTAACAGCATCCCTGACCGCTACCCACTAGTTACTAGTACAGCCCCAGAGCTGGGTAACCAAAACTTGTCCAGGCATTGCCAAACGTCCCCTGGAAGGTGAAGCCTCCCCGATTGAGAACCACTGACCTAGAAGGATCCATCAGAACATAGACAAAATATAGGCAAAGGAGAGAAAGGGGGTGGGGAGAGTCTGTGTGGTCAAGGAGAGAAGGAATTGGAGGTGGGGGGCCTTCTCTGGAGGCCAGAAGAGGAGTTCAGGACAGGCGGGTGTACGGGGGAGGGGGACCAGGCCATGCCCAGGGAGCCCACCTGCCAAAGATTTCATCTAGCTGGCTTCTACATCACCAGGGCAGCGGCTGGGGAAGCTGGAACCCAGGGGGTCCACGTGCACTTGCTGCTTGTCCTGAGCCCTGACCTTGGACTGTGTGCCTGGAGAGGGCTGAGGGAGAGGGAGGGGACAGCCTCAGGCCACCTGGAGACTAACAGAAGCAGCCTCAGCCTCAGGGCTGCAAGGGGTCTTCACCCGCATCTGCCTCCACCCCTTACACAGATAAGGAGACTGAGGCCCGGCAAGAAGGAGGCTGTGAGCTCCTTAGAGGCAGGGGCCAGAGCTCCAGCCCGGAGCTGCCCCCCCTGCTCTGGCACAGCCCAGCCTCCCTTTCCCCAGCCCTCACCCACCCCAACAAGCTCCACTAAAGGACCAGCGCCCCTGCAGGAGACTCCCACGCGAGGACATGGTCACCATCCCTGTGCCATTGTGTCGATTTTAAAATGTTTTAGCTGGCTCTGTCCTCACTCCCATCACCTCATTAGCTGGAGGTTAAAAGAGCTCTCCGGGGGGGAAAAAAAAACTGAAAAAGGACATCATTAGGGTTCCCAGGAATTGGGGCAGGAGGGCTTTGTCTTCCTGCTTCCTGGAGCTCGGCAGGCAGCGTGAGACTCAGCACGCGAACCCCCAAAACCAGGAGAAGGAGAGACCTCAGCACAGCCTGGCTGGGAGAGACCAGGCCGGAGAGGCATTCGCGGGGATGTTTATTTGAGAGCCCATTTAAAACACTGTTACGTTCACCTAATGGGAAAATTTGAAAAGAATTCAACTGGATTTGTCCTTGTTAAACGAACATTAAGGAAGTTCCACAGCTGTCTCGGGCGCATCGCATTAAAATCCAGAGACAGACTTGACAAACCGATGGTTTTGTTTGTCATCAGGAGGATGGGTGAGAGGAGGTGCCTGGCAGAGCCAGGGTGGGCAGTGCTCCTGCAGCCACGTCCAATGGAGTCCCCAAATTCCCACCTGCAAAAGCCCTGCACCCGGCCCACGGACATGGGAGCCGAGGGGCTGCAGGCTGGGATCCCAGCAGTGGGAACCGGGTTGGGAGCAAACAGCCCACGTCTACACGTACCCACTACCCGGCCCGTCTCCTTTTTCCCTCTCAGCCAGCCCCGATGGCCCCACTTTTTATTGACCAGATTTGGGGAGAAGTAAACGGATACCCTAAGAGGGGGATGGGGGGAGATGTGAACCCCAGAAGGCTGTGTTACAGGCAGGCTGTAGCCTCTGAATCAACCTCAGCAGATTCCGGATTAGGTTAAGGCAGTGATTCTGGAATGATCATGTTCATTTCTAAATTCATTCTCGTCTCTCATCATTCATTCCTTCATTCATTCACTGATTCTGGTGGATGAAGTTCTTTAGTTCTAGACACTCCTGGTGCAGAGGTAACCCCACGCAGCCATCCGTGCTGTGACACAGGAAAGGGTGGAATTCCGGGGGAGCTCCGGCCCCTAACCAGGCCTGGGGGCGGGGAGCGGCAGACAGGTGTCACCTGGACAGTCTCGGACCCCTGGGCGTGTTCTGTACTGGGCTCTATCCCCAGCGCTGGTGGAGTGTTGGGAGTCTCTGCAAACTAAGCATGGCTGGAGTTGGGGCAGTAAGTGGCTCCAGGGGGCGGGCTGGAGAAGGGGGTCTCGGGGTGCCTGGCCTCGTGTCCCCGCCCGTATCCCCGGATGCTCAGGCTCAGCAGGCCCATCAGAGGCGTCCTTTTCCTCTTCGCAGAGCCATCACCCTGGAGAACACCCTTGTCATCCTGTCAACAGTGGCTCCCGACGCAGGCCGCTACTACGCGCAGGCTGTTAATGACAAGAACGGCGATAACAAGACCAGCCAGCCCATCACTCTCGCCGTGGAGAGTAAGTAAGCCGCAGGGCCTGGGACCGATGGCGGAGCGCGTCGTTAAATCTTGGGAATGGGGCTCCGGGGGGTCATTGGGAAGATGGAATGGCGGTGGAGGGGGGAGGCTGGGAAAGGGCAGGGGAGGCGCCATCCCAAGGAGGAGGAGGCCCGGCTGGGCGTGGGAGTGGGAGGTGGGGGCCGGGAGGGAGCTGAATTCCGGACCCCATGCCCATGACGAGTCTGAGATCCTATCAGGAGCAGGGGGACACTTAGCTTGGCTGTTAGCTGGGCCCCTGGGGGCCCGGGGAGGGCGTGGGGTATAGGAGAAGGTGTGTGCACTAGAGGATTACCACCACCCCGGGGGCTCAGGTGCTGGTGGGCTGAGCCCGCCAGGAGATGGGAAGCTCATTTTTAAAGAAATACACTGACTGCCTCTACTCAGCTGGCATGTAAAAAGCGCCACTTTTACTTGGAGCCAAGCCATCCTCACCGATGGGAACACTTGCTCTCTGCCCAGGCTCCTGCCTAAAAGTGCCCCTGTGTCCATCCCCAGAGGCCACCCCGCACCCTGGAAGAGAGAGGCCAGCCTCTCCCCAGCGGCAGAGCACAGAGGAAAGCAAATGGAAAGGGTGACTCCTTGGGTGTCTTTGGCAAGAAGTATTTGTCCAGCCAAGGCTGAGGGCAGGTTTCCGATCGGTGATGGAGATGCTGGGGGTGTCCCCCCGGCCCGCTCCCTCCACGCTCCATCCCTGGGCTGGAGAAGTGGTAGGGGATCACAGAGTACGCGGGACAAGGCCAGAGCTTCCCGCAGCGGCCAAGCAGCCGCACAGGCTGGGCAGCCAGATGCTCACGTCCCTCCACATCTGTGCAACTGCTGCTCCGAAAGCCAGCCTCATTTATCATCCACGGTCCCGCTGGGACGCACCCGCCAGCAGCAAGAGGCGGGGGCCCGCCAGCTCGGAACCTTCCCGTGTCCTTCCTCTGATCCAAGCCTCTGTCTTCAAGGGCCCAGAAAGCCCAGAACGTTCCCCAGCGCCGACCTGCCCATCCCTGGGCCTTCTGAGCGCCAGTAGGGCCCCTTGCCGTGCGCGCAGTGACCCCTCCCCCCAGACCACACTCCCGTCCGCCTGGAAAGAAACCTGGGTGCAGGGAGCCGAGTTCCAGTCTGGATACTGACCTATCAGGGCCCCGGGTGTAACCTCGGACACTGACCTGGGCCAGGGTCTCAGTCTCGTGCCGGCGACCTGGGGCCTAGCCCATGACCTGGGGCTGCTGGTGCTATAGGAAGAGGAAGGTAACCATCAGAGAGACGTTTGTCCCCATGGATTTTCCAGCGCTTAGAATACCTGGAGTCTAAAGGAATGGAATCATTTGGTGGGAGGGAGGCTCACGGCCCGAGTCGAGGCCTGGCACCTTCCTGGGAGACTCAGCTGACCCTGAGACCGAGGTTGGGGGCTCCTTCCCGCTCTGTGCTCCTCCCTGCGCACCCTCCTCCTGGCGGGAATGGCACCAGCTGTTCTCCTGGCCAACTGGGCGGGCTCTTCACGCTCTGCTGCCTCCCCCGGCCCTCCGGCTGGCCCAGGAGAGGCAGGCAGGGTCCCTTGGGACCCCCATGTGTGCCCAAGCCTCCCCCGCCCCACCCCCATTGTCTGTTTCTCCCCCACCCCGTCGCCCCTCGCCTCCTGCCCTCACGGTGACTTGTACTGGATTGAGAGCAAAAGCAGCAGATTATCAGCTAATTTCTCCTCCCACGAGTGACTGCACTTCAAATCCCAGTTCCTGTCAGTGACACAAATCCCCCGGCTGCCTGCCTGCCTGCCTGCCGGCCAGTTTCCTAGGGACAGTTGCCACTTTGCCCACCACCGGCTGCATCTCCCCTCATCCGTCTAGCCCGAGCCTCACCCCTTCCTCCCTTCTCTGCTCGGGGCAGCTCAGCCTCTTAGCAGCCCTCAGGGGACATCCATGCTCTCCAGAATCGGAGAAGGAGAGAGCAAAGACCAGTGACCCCCCCCGGAGTTTCCCTCTGCCCACGTGTCACCCAGCTGACCTCACACGGACTGTCACAGCTCTTGAAAGGTTCATACCTGGCTGGTGGTCCCACTGGGTGGCAGTCAGAGCTGCACTGTCCAATAGAATTATAATAGGAGCCACATAGGTAATTTAAAACCTGCCACTGGCCTCACTTTTTTTTCAGAAGGAAAAGGAAACAGGTGAAATTAATCTTATTATATTTTATTTACCCAACATATCCAAAATATTAGCAGTTGAACATACAATCAATAGAGAAAATACTAATGAGATGCTTCACACTGGGTTTCTTTTTCCTACTAAGGCTTCAAAATCCGTGTGTATTGTACACTTAAAGCACGTCTCAATCTGGATGCTGGATTTTCATCTGAAATACGTGATCTGTATTTAGATTTCATAAAATTTACAGCTGGAAAGGTGGGATCGTATGCCCAACTTTTTCCACACATACTTAAAAGTGTTCTAATAACTGATTTGGGGATCCGCTTTGAATTCAATGTAAATTAGGTAAAATTAAATCCCATTGCATCCAAGGGGCACCAGTCACGTTTCAAGAGCTCGTAGCCACCTGTGGTTCTCGCCCCACCCCTGCCCGTCTTGGGCAGGGTAGGTCTGCCCTGGGCCCGTGAGTGCCTGGAAGCCTGGGCAGCAGAGTGGAGCAGCTCGCCTCCCTGCTCCCCACCCACTGGACCCGTGGCCCAGTCACGTGGTCCCCGAGCCACAGTGTCCTCGCCTGTGGCAAAGCGCGGTTGAGAGGAGTCGATGAGATGACTCGGGGAGAATGGATCAGAGTGGGTGTCCCCCGTCGCCGCGCCTGTTATCAAAATCGTCCTGGGGCAGCGAGACCCAACTTTGCCCCCATGTGGGGAGCCCCTAAGCTTCCTCGGGCCCCAGGGCCCCGTCCACGTCACGAGCTCATGCGGAAGATGCCCGTCCTTGCTCTGGTTTGCACGTGGTTTTCTTGCTTGATCTTTAGGGCCCCGTTCACCCCGCCGTCCAGAGCAGTGCCTGAGCATGGCCAGGCTGTCCCCGTCCCCCTGGCCGGCCCTCCAGAGACCCTGGGTCAGTACGGGCCTCCCTGCAGAGAGCGCCTGATAGAAAGGTGCGTCCTGCCGAGGGTGGGTCCACCCGAGCGGCCCCCCTCTGCCGCCACGCCACGCCAACAGCCTCCCTTTCCGTCGCCCCACGTGCCGGGCACCGTCGGGCGCTCTGCTGCTCCATCGTTACAGCAACCCCTGGAGGCAGTCTGTTATTCCCCTCCGCGAGTTACAGATGAGAAAGCGGGGGAAACGGGCCTAAGAGGTGAAGCAGTTTACTTCCCGGCGACGTTCACTAATGACGCACAAACCTGAGGATGGAGCCATGTGTCCCTGGCTGCCCAGACGTCCCAGAGGGAAACAGATCTCCCTTTTGGCCACTGCCGCCCCCTGAGAGGCACCTGCTGTCTGCTTTCTCGAGACTCTCCAGAAGTTTCCCCTCCCCAGTCTTTACCTCCCAGTCATGGCTGCCACCGGCTCCCCTGCTCTCTCCAGCCCCTGCCACTGGTGACCTCCTGGTTGCAAACCCACTTCCTGCATCCTGATTCTCCTTGACCGCTCAGGACGTTCAGCTCCACTGACACCCCCTCCCTGGCACCCCGTAACCCGAGCTTCCTCAACCCTGCCTGTCTCCCCCAGTTCTCCCGTCTCCCGCTTCCTTCTCCCCTGACGTGAACGAGCCGATGCCTGGTTCTCTGCCCTTTGTCCCTCCCACTCCCCCACCCCTGGTCCCCGGGGTCCCCCTCGCCCCACCCTCCTGTTCTCTCCGGGCACGTCACCCCCCCACCCCGGGCTCCTGCCTCGTGTGCCTGAATGTCCCCCCTTGAGTACCTTCATTCCGACATCCCACCGCCGTCTCCAACCCAGGGTGACAAAATCCCAACCCATCTCCCTTCTTTGAAAACCTGTTCCTCTTGGGCTTAACTTTTCTCTGTAAAGGGGGCCCCATGTCCAGGCATCTTGTCCTCGCGTCTGTCGACCCCTCCGTGTAATGTGCCCACCTAGGGCCGACTTCCAGCCCATAGCCCAGCTTGCAAATTCTCAGTAATCTGGCCCTGGCCCAACTGCTCCCAGTCAGATCTCCTCCCCCTAGCAGGGGTGGAAAATGGGTTTCACCTCATCGGCCAGCTCTGATCCATTGTTGGTGCTTTGTTAAGAAGGATTCTGAGGACACATCTGGGCTCAGCCAAGAAAAGCACTGACCAATCAGGAGAGTGGGCTGGGGGCGGGGCAGCGTGTGGACCAGGATCCAGCACGTCTGCTCTGGGGCCCCTCCCCGCTCATCCATCCCAGCGCTCTGGGGCCACCCCGGCATCGCGCCCACGTTTACCTCCGGCTCCCCCCGTTCACCTCACCTTCACTCACACAGCGCTCCTGTTCTGGAATGTTCTTCTTCCTTCTGGCTTCTCTGAGTTCCACTCAAGTTGCCCCATCTCCTGTGAGTCCCCAGGGAGCACTTGAGGCTTTGCCTGATCTCCTGTAGCCCTGAACACGGTGTGTCCTCCTTCCCCCGGTCAAGAGGCCCCTGAGAGTCCATGACTTCACCTCCTGGTAGCCTCTGGCTCCATCACTTGGTCCAGGCTGGGTTGGGGGTGGAGGGAAGAAGCGAGGAAACATCCTCCCACCCAAGCACAGGCACACAAATCCCCAGAGGAGGGACTGTCGTCTATTGAGCACCTACTATGTGCCAGGGACCCTGCGCTCACCCCAGAGCAGCTTAGCCGTGCCCCCCCAGGACCCTCCTTCCAGCACCCGTCATGTGCATCTTTAATCTCTTAGACGTCCAAGCGCAGATCTGACTTCCTCCTAGACTGCACACCATGAAGACAGACCCCCCTACCCATCTCACTCGGCGGGGAATCCCTGGTGCCTGGTACACAGTCTGGCACACACAGAGCCCTTACCCAGAAAAGATCTGTTGAGTCGGGAGCTGATCCCACACAACCCTGAGAGGCGGTGATTTCTACCCCCTTTTTCTGCAGCTGAGGAAAACTGAGACGGGGGAGGAGGTGACCAGCCAGAGTCACGCCCAGGATGCCTGGGGCAGAGCAAGATTTTGGTCCAGGTCTTCCTGACCTCCAGGCCCTCCTTCACTGCATCCGGGACCCCTTCCCTCGTACCCTGAAAGCAGCCACCTGGACCTGGGCAGGACAGGGTCCCTGGGGGGGTGTCAGTCTCCCCTTAAACCTCGTAAAGCCAACAAGGCAGCCCTGAGGTCGGTGGGGGCAGCCCTCATATTTTTAAACTCCGAGGGCTCTGTTTACCCATTGACGCCGTGGGGCTCTGACTGTCTGTCTTCTCCTCGTGCGCCAGTAATCTGGGCCTCCGTACCTGTGCACCCCGGCATGTAGTAAACAATGTGGAGCACACTTTTATGGATTCAGCTATATCAGCAGCTTTCAATCCAATCGCTCCTTATGGCACCTACATGAGGCTTTTATACTGTTGCGGTTATTTTGGTTTATATGCTTCCTTTCTTCCCCCCTTCATTTTAGTTTATTTTTTACATTTTATTCTCATTCTACCTGGGCCTTTCCCAGCAAGGCCTGGAGGCCCGGCAGGAAAACCCTTCCTGGGGCTGACTGGGGTGGACTGACTTCCCCATAAAGCATGTCCTATTGCTGTTGCCTGGGGGCCGTGCGTGTCATTATGGCCTCTGCCACCTCCAGAGCCCTCCCGGTTAGGGGCCACCTGGATGGATTTGCTGTGAGAGAAAGTCCTTGGTGGCTGTATTTCTGGGAGCCATAGAGCAGGTGTACAGAGAATATTGGAGTTTCTGCCAGTATTGGGTCTGCGCTGACCCACAAAGTTAAGAACCTGGCCGCTTAAAGACCTCAAAAAATCTAAAAAAGGAAATGCTCCTGCCTCTGTTAGGAGAGTTTGGGGTGTTGTTTTGCTTTAATAAAGCCCAGTCATGATAAGTTCTCTTTCATTTTAATCGTCGAAGTTATACAACGATAGCTCCAGTCCCATGCATTCATTCACCTAACAGATGTATTTGAGCACCTGCTGTGTGCTGTGTGGCATGGTTCTGGAAGTGGGGGCGAACAGGACTGTCTTGACTCAGGCTGCCGTAACAGAATACCACAGACGGTGGGGCTCAAACACAGACATTTACTTGTCATAGTTCTGGAAGTCCAAGATGAAGGTACCAACATGGTTGGTTTGGGCTGAAGGCTCTCTTCCCTGGCTTGCAGACGGCTGCCTTCTTACTGTGTCCTCACATGGCAGGGAGAGAGAGAGCTCTGGGCCCTCTTCCTCGTCTTATCAAGGCACTAACCCTGTTGGATTAGGGCCCCACCCTTATGACCTTATTTAACCCAATTACCTCTTAAAGACCCCACCCCAAACACAGGGGAGTTAGGGCTTCAACATATGAATGGGGTGGGGGTGAGGACAATTAAGTCCAAAGCAAAAACAAATGAGGTTCCTGCCTTACAGAATGTATTAATTTCCTAAGGGCCACAAACTGGGTGACCTATCACAACAGAAATTTACTCTCACACAGAAGTCTGAAATCAAGGTGTCGGCATGCCCACGCTCTCTCTGACAGGTGTAAGGGAGGATCCCTTCCTGCCTCTCCAAGCCTTGGACAGTCCTTGATCTTCCTTGGCTTATAATTCATTACTGCAATCTCTGCCTCTGTCTTCACCTGGCCTTCTCCCCTGTGGGTCTGTGTCTAAATTTCTCTCTTATAAGGACACATCATATTGGACTTCGGGCCCACCCTGATGCAGTAGGACTGCATCTTAACTTGATTGCACTTGCAAAGACCCTGCTTTCAAATAAGGTGACATTCACAGCTGCCCTGAACTTGAATTTGGGGGGCAGTATTCAGCCATCTACTGGAGTTTGCATTCTGGTAGAAGAGGTGGCAAATGAAGCAGTAAGCCAACAAGATAAATGCAGGTGGAGGGAAGGAATCTGAAGGCAAAAAAACAGGACAGGGGGATGGGGACGAGGGAGTGGCTGCATTACAGGAGGAGCGGGAGAGGCCTTGAGGTCTCCAGTGCACTCTCCCCGGACCCTGTGTGGACACCCATCAGCAGAGGAGGTGGAAGGGACCCCGGGGTCAGTGTCTGGAGGTTGGGCTCTGGGGCTGCTGGGGCGTCTGCCCCGTGGCCACCTGCCCCCCCTCCATGAGGACAAAGGTCTCCCGTGGCATCCCTCTAATGGGGGGCGGGATTTCCGGCCTCTGTTCCCAGCTGACACCTGTCCTCTCTCCAGATGTAGGGGGCCCCGCAGACCCCATCGCTCCAACAATCATCATTCCTCCCAAGAACTCCAGCGTGGTGGCCGGGACCTCGGAGGTGACCATGGAGTGCGTGGCCAATGCCAGGTGGGCAGTGCCCCTCCCCCACTTTAACTGTAGCGAGCGCTCCTGACCTATGGGCTCGGAGACCAGTCGGAATTCAGACAGGCCCAGGAGTGTCACGTGAGGACCCGTGAAAGAAGATGGGGTATTTAGCCTAGAGGAGGGGTGATAGGTGGGCCGTCAGAGAGCCATCGGATGCAAGCAGGGCCCGCCTGAGAGGAGAGCCCACGCCTCGAGGCGTGGCAGCTGATACGGGGCCGCAGATCCCAGCCCGGGATATTTGGGGCTGGTGGGGGATCCACTCATACTTCCAACGTTCAGAGCAGCCTGGAGAGGGGTGGCTCACCTCTGCCAGCAGTGCCCTCCTCGCCTGCAGGCACGGGCAAGAGGGAAGCTGTGCTAGGAGACAGGTCACGTGATGGACTTTGCAGGAGGGCAGACCTGGGGTCAGGTGCAAATGCAGCCCCTTCTCAGCCGTGTACGAGCCTCACTTCTCTCCCTTGGTCGTGTGTGGGCAGTGTGCTACGTGCCCTCCCACAAAACCTCCTTTCTTCCAACAGCTACCCACGTAGGTGTCACTACCCTGAAACCCAGAGAGGGCAAGCAACCTCCCCAAGGTCACCCAGCTGACCGATAGCAGAGTTGCAGTACAACAAGCCACCACCCCTCGGGCCCAGGCTCACTGCCAGGCTCTGGGCCTCAGTGTCCTCAGCTATAAAATGGGAAATGATGCAGCA
The DNA here is from genome assembly GCF_002837175.3 of Physeter macrocephalus. Classification (NCBI taxonomy): domain Eukaryota; kingdom Metazoa; phylum Chordata; class Mammalia; order Artiodactyla; family Physeteridae; genus Physeter; species Physeter macrocephalus. The sequence goes on from NC_041227.1 coordinate 127,710,984, forward strand.
CCTACCTCGGCAGTGAGGCATGCAGGTAGAATGCTGGAGCCAGCCCGACCTGACACCTCCTAAGTGCTCCAGAAAGATGATCCAATGTGATGGAGTGGGCAGTTAGACCAGTGACCCCAAGGTCACCCCCAGCTGAAGGTTCCCGGACAGCATGTCTCTGTAGCAGTGCTTCTAAAAGTACGCTTCTCAGGGACTTCCCTGGTGATCCAGTGGTAAAGAATCCTCCTTCCAGCGCAGGGGACACAGGTTCGATCCCTGGTCGGGGAACTAAGATTCCCACGTGCCGCGGGGCAACTAAGCTCGTGCACCACAACTACTGAGCACACGCGCCACAACTAGAGAGAGAAAACCCGCATGCCACTACTAGAGAGAAGCCGGCGCGCCACAACGAAAGAGCCCACGTGCCGCAACTAAGACCCAACGCAGCCAAAAGAATTTTTTAATACATAAAAGTACACTTCTCAGAACCCAAGTTTCTCACAAGTAGGGGAAAGGCCGCCAGGGTGCAACAGAGCATGTTAAGGGAGCAGAGAAGAACCTCCATAACACCATTCAGGCCAGGCCGCCCAAACTCACTCGACCACGAGACCCCTTTTTCATGGGACCCCTCTGAGCCCCCGGGGAACTAGCACGGACCCCGCTTTGGCAGATCCGCCCTTGGGGATCCAGCAGGTGCTAAACAGGAGAGCCGGGCAAACCCCAGCTCAGGGGTCCTCGGGGAGCCGGGGTCAGTGATGGAGGAAAGGGGGCCCAGCTCACACCCTCAGCCCTCTCGCCAAGTTGGGGGTGCGTGTGTCCGCCCGCCTGCCTTTGTTTCCCCATCTCCAAACTTTGGGTGCTTCTCTCCCATTTCAACTTGTCACTGTCCCTCACCTTTCACACTTTCCTGTCCACTGACTTCTACGGGATGGGGCACGGCACACGGAGCAGAGAAGAAGAAAGAGAGATGCGTGGAAAGGACGCTTTTCTGCTCTCGAGAGCCCCCGAGCATGAGTTACCACCGGGACCGGGTCCTGTGTGAATCCATCCACCCTCGCCACAACCCCCAGGCGGGCACGGTTGCCCCCATCTCACAGATGAGGAAACTGAGGCCCAGAGCACTGAAGGAACCGCACCAAACAACGGCTTGCACCTAGAAAGTGTCGGGGGCGTGGGCAAACCCAGGCAGCCTGGCCCCGGACCCGCACCCCTTACCATGCCCTGCCCTGCCTCTCGGGCCTCTGAAGTCTCTGTGGCTGATGTCCCGCCTCCCTCGCCCCCCCCCACCCAGGCCCCTGATCAAGCTGCACATCATTTGGAAGAAGGATGGGGTGCTGCTGTCCAGCGGTATCAGCGACTACAGCCGCCGGCTCACCATCCCCAGCCCCACGGGCAGCGACGCCGGTTACTACGAGTGCGAGGCCGTCCTTCGCGGCAGCGGTGCCCCCTCTGTCGTCCGTGGCGCCTACCTGTCTGTGCTGGGTGAGACGGGGTGGGGCCGCTGGGGTCCCCCAAGCATGGCTGGGGCCTACTTAAGGGTGACCCGAACGGTGGCCATACCAACGGGAGCACAGCTCTGACGCCCCCCCGTGGTCCCCCCTCCTGCAGAACCGCCTCAGTTTGTCAAGGAGCCAGAGAGACACATCACAGCAGAGATGGAGAAAGTGGTGGACGTCCCCTGTCGGGCCAAAGGTAACGTGGATGGAGGGGGACAGGGACCCCCCCCGGACCTTCAGCCCCTCCTGTCCCTGACACAGACTTTTCTCAATTCCGCCTCCTTCTCATCACTGAGCATAGAGTCAGTCTGGCTGTAGGCAGACACCCCAGGAAACAAACAGGACAAATTACCGTAATCTCAGGGCTGGAAATCAACCCCGTGTTACCATAACTTGAAGGTAACAAATGAATCTAAATTACCGTAATTTCACGATAGGTGACAGACCCAAATTGCCCATAATCTGAGAGTTGTAGACAATGCCAAATTATCGTTATGTCAGAACCGAGTGCATCTCTGCCCGGTGTCTGGGCCATTTTGCTTCATCTCCTCCCACCGTTTTTACTTAACCCCGCCTTGTCAGAGTTCTTGCAGACTTTCTACTTTTCCCATCCCCACCCCCCTCCTTCAGGTTCCACTGAGCTAAAAGGCACCCCGAAACCAGGGTGAAATCTGGGATGATGGGATGATAGGGGAGAGCGAGCATGACGGGACAGGGTCTAACACTGAACAGAGGGGAGAACGTAGCCCAGGCAGGAGGGAGGGTCCGGTGGAGGGGGAGGGGGGATACTGACCCCCGTTCTGAGACCACACCAGGGGAAGACAGAGATCCATTCATTTATTGAACAAACGTTTTTGGAGGGCTTATCATGTGCCGATACTGTTCTCGGGGCTGGAGAGACACAGAATGAACCAAACAGCCAAATCTCCGCTCTTACAGAACTTACGTTCTCAGGAGGAAGGCAGACAAACCAATAAGCAATAAAGATAGCGTATTTCATTTCATCTAAAATGCCATGGGTTGTGAGATGCCCCATTATTTTATGTGCCTCTAAGAAAAGAAAGAAAAGGGACTGCCAATGAAATTATGACATGCTGTCGATTGTAAGACACGTCTTGATTTGAGACGTTACGATGTGAAAGAAGACACTGCTTGGACTGGATGAAATATTAGAGGACATCAGGGTGGAAAAGTGCTGGGAAGGAAAAAGAAGCAGGCTGAGGGGGCTCGGAGCCACGGGGTGGTCTGTCTTTCGAACGGGGTTTGGGGACCTTTTCTGTAGAAGTCACATTTGAGCAGAGACGCGGTGGGTGAGGTGAGAGGGCCAGGGGATACCTATGGGAAGAGCGTGCCAGGCTGGGGACACAGCTCGGGGAAGGCTGAGGGGTAAGAGGAGCCCCATTCCCCTCCCTGTGCGACCCGGTAGGAGGGGGCTTCCGAAGGAACGCTGATCCCATCTGCATATGCCCCTTGACACAGGGTTCTCCGGTCACCTGGGTTTGTGAAAGCCCACTTGGAGGTTCCCAGAGCACACAAAAGACTCTGCTAAATATTGCAGAAAAAAATATAGCTTGTCCAGTCCAGCCTTTCCAAGCTAAACTCACCCCAGGATCTTTTAAATTTTCTTGGAACGCCTACTCTATGAGAATTTGAGAATTGTCCCTCTGAGAACATCTTTCCCCACTCCCAAGACCGACAGTGGCACCTCTGAGAAGGTTCTAGAAACCAAGACACCCCAGGGACACACCCCTCCCCCGAGGACTTGCTGCCTCAGCCCCCACCTGAGCATCCCTCAGAGGCAGCTGACGGTGGGCGTTCATCTCCCACAGGTGTGCCGCCACCCTCCATCACCTGGTACAAGGACTCGGCCGTGGTGGAGGTGGGGAGGCTGAGCCGCTTCCGGCAGCGAGGCGACGGGGGCCTGCAGATCAGCGGGCTAGTGCCCGACGACACCGGCATGTTCCAGTGCTTCGCCCGCAACGCGGCCGGCGAGGCGCAGACCTCCACCTACCTGGCCGTCACCAGTAAGTTGACCTTTCCTGTCCTGCCCGAGTCCCTCCCGCCCGGGACGCAGCTTTCCTCCAAGCCAGGGGCCTCCTGAGGACAGGATGCTGTACAGCGCAGAGACAGGATCCCAGAAGGCCGTGCCCCGGGGCCGGGTGGCTCTGGCCAGTGACACCTGCTGCTTCCGCAGCCAGCACCGTTTTTTCTTTTACAAACCAGAGCCTCGATTTCACATTTGATGAAGGGTGAATCCCATTTACCTTGTCACGGAGGGTGTCAGCTGCCCTTGGGGGGTCCTCAGTTTCCCCTAAATGGAGACTTGAGAATCAAGGCAGGGTGGGGACTGGTGTCACCTGGGTCCTTCCACGGGGCAGGTGGTAAGGGGAGCCCCTCGTGGGCCTTCCGGGCTTCTCCCCAATGCTGGGGCCCTGTCAGGACACCTGCATCCTTGCCTGCGGAGGGACCCACTCCAGCCAGCGGGAGTGGCAGCGCAGAGCAAGGACCTGGGGTGTGCCTAAGAGGCCCCACTGTCTCCCTTCGCAGGCATCGCCCCCAACATCACCAGGGGCCCCCTGGACAGCACGGTGATTGACGGCATGTCAGTGGTGCTGGCTTGTGAGACTTCGGGGGCTCCCCGGCCGGCCATCACTTGGCAGAAAGGTAGCTGAGACTGATCTGCTTTGGAGGGTGTGGCCATGTGACAAAGTCTAGGGCAGTCCTCAGGGCTCAGTTCTGGAGCCAGCCGGGTGGGCTTTCCCATGTACAGTTGGGAAGGTTGTGCACCGTACAACCCAAGAGGGTTTCTTTCACACGACGGTAGGTACCACGTGCCGCCCTGCTGGGCTCAAGGCTCAGCTCTACCTCTTGTGAGGCCTGTGACCTTGGAGCCTCAAGGTTCCCATCTGTAAAATGGGGACAGTAGGACACATACCTGGGAGTGGCATGAAAGCTAGATGAGAGGTTGCTCGTGAAGGGCCTGCTCTGTGCTGGGAAGTAGGGAAGCCCAAACAATGATGGCTGATGTAACATCCCGGTGGAGGTTGTTAGTACAGGTAGGAGGCCATCCCCCCTCCTCAGGCAGCTTGCAGGGCTCCAGACACCTGAGCCACCGAAGCCCAAGCTGCCTACCTAGGTCCACCCACCCCGCGTGACTCCTCCACGCTCTGCATTGTACACTCACCTTCACAACCGCCCCCCGGGGACACACACACACACACGTACACACACACACACAGAGTCACTCACTCACACACCCCCCCGCAAGCCTCTGCTCAGATGAACCTCCACAGGACTCACCCAGGCCCTCCCCCGACCCCTCGCTGCTTTATTTTCCCACCTTCCAATACGCAAGATCATCTGCGCCTTGGTTTCGCTTATTGCCTGGCCCCCGACGAGGTCAGGGCTTTCGGTTTTGTCCCCTGCTATCTCCCCAGGGCCTAGAACAGAGTCTGACACACAGTAGATGCTCCATCACTATTGGTGGGGGCGTGTGGGCACGCTCAGGCCCAGAAATAAGCACACCCACCTAACACGCTCACTTGTTCAGTATGCCCGCACGTGTGTGCGGAGGGGCCCGCTCACCCCCACACCTGCACGTGGACAGTCCCCTCTGTACAGACAGGTGGGATTTTCTTTAAAACAGGTACAATCACGAAAACCTGCACTCTCAGACTCACTCGCACACGGCGTATCCTCTCCCTCCCTCCCTCCCTCTCCCTCTTTCCAGGCCTCCCTAGGTCCCCCTGCAGAGGGAGGTCCGTCAGGCCAGGGCTGTCCGAGCCCTGTGTGTCCCTCTCCGCCCCCGCCCCTTGCTGCTCCCACCCATCCCTTTCCTCCGCTCCCCTGCAGGTGGCTCTCCGGAAGCATCCTTCCACAGCATGCCCGTCGACACTTTGTCAGAGCTCTCTGTCCCCTCCCCGCCAGCCCAGGCGCCAGCTGCCTCCGAGGCCTGTGCCCGGCAGCGTCAGGAGACGGTGCTGGCTTCCTCTGGTGAAAGGCAGACAGCGTGGTGGGTGGAGAGACATCAGGAGACCCGGGCCCTGGGCCACCCACTCCGTGACCGTGTGCCCTTGTGTCCGTCACCGAGTCAGAAACCATGCTGGTCCGCGGCCCCGCTGCCACCACCATCCCCCACCGGTGACCCTTCCAGCCTTTCTAAAGCTGGGAGCCTGCCTGAGCCCACCCCGCCCCAGACGGGCCGGGGACGGGTGGGGGTGCCGTCCGGGCCCGTGGCGATGTCAGTGCGCCAGGGCGGCAGCCTGAACCCGTGCATCCCCCGTGTCGCCCCAGGGGAGCGCATCCTGGCCAGCGGCTCGGTCCAGCTGCCTCGCTTCACGCTCCTGGAGTCCGGCAGCCTTCTCGTCAGCCCCACGCACACCTCCGACGCCGGCACCTACACCTGTTTGGCCACCAACTCTCGGGGGGTCGACGAAGCCTCGGCCGACCTGGTCGTGTGGGGTGAGTATGCAGGGCGAGCGGGAGCCCTTTCCACGCCCGCGGGTTAGTTGGCGCTGAGCGCGCGAGCACCTGCGGCTCCGCCTCCGCCGGTCTGTCCAGCCGGCACGTCTTACGAGAAGGACCTGGATGGATCAATGCCGGGGACGGGCCACAGGAAGGCCAAGGTCCCGCGGGTGATGCCGTGTGAGCGAGGCTCTGGCCGTGCCTGGCCAAGCTGAGAGAAGAGAGAGCCGATGGGCATAGACTTTAGGGCCTAAATCAGCACGCTTTTTCTGTAAAGGGCCAGATAGTAAATATTTTAGGCTTTGTGGCCCAAACAGTCTCTGTCACAGCTCCATGAACTCTTCTGTTTCATCAAGAAAGCAGCCGTAGATGGTGGTGAATCCCGCGGGTATGGCTGAGTGCCAGGACGGGGGAATTTACCCCGTCAGGCCCCCAGCTGGGCTTGACCCCAGGCTGTGGTTCGTGACCCCTGCTCTGGGGCAACTTCCCAAGCCCCTTCCCACCCTCAGATTGTACCACTTGGGAGCCGGTACCACACGTAGGTGTGGGCCGCCCTTCTAGGCCGAGCGCCAGGGGCCTGGTGGGTGATGTGATGCATTAGACCCGGAATCAGACGATCCTATTTTTACCGTGGCTGGACCACTGGTGTGCTGGGAACACAGCCCTGATCTTTCTTCAACCCTTGCGTGGGTTTGTGGGAGCAAAATTAAAAGAGCCCCCACTGTGATCGTGGCTTCCAGGAATTCACGTACCGTGGAAGCACGTGGTCCTTAACGTTCTGGGACGTTCACCACAGCAGACCAGTCCACCCGTAGAATTCAGCCACTCGGGTACCGTTCACCTGAAGGTCGCCCTCCCCTACACCTGCATCTCACCTGTCTCTCTGGGACCCACCTGTTTCCCTTCCCACCACGCCGTCTCCCTGCTCTCTCTTTTTTTTTCATTGCTTAGTGATTTTTTCTCTTAAGCCTCCATCAGCAGGTGGAATGGAAGACCCCTCCCACCCTGATGCCTTGGGTAACCAAGGCATTATACTCCTTCAGTGCCTGCTCTGTCTGGAGGACCCGCACATCAATGCCTTTTTTCTGGAGGTATTCCACGGTTGATGGGGGTACCTTCAAGGCCTCACTCATCCCTCGGCCAATGACAAGGATCTGCACACCCTTCTCGACAACTTCCTCCACATCTGCAGGCTGCACAGCAGGAGAATGCTCAGTTCCTGTTTCTCTCCAATCCCAAGCCCGACTTCCCCCTGGCCACACTTTGCAGTCCTTATAAATTTTAGTGGAGCCTTGTACTTTCATTTGCCCCCATGAGAGGGAAGCAATTTCAGGGGAAGACATAAGGAACTTAACTGAACCCCAGTGCCCTCTCTCCGAGGAGCAGCAATCTCGAACGGCTCCCTGCTTTACCTCTCACCTTTGCTCCCGAGGACCCGGCTAGGCAATCCCCCCACGACTCGCGCGGCCCTGAAAAAGTCTCTTGGCCGGTTAGCGAGTCTCCCTGCTCTCTTTCAGCCCGGACCCGCATCACCAAGCCCCCCCAGGACCAGAGCGTCATCAAGGGAACCCAGGCCTCCATGATGTGCGGAGTGACCCACGACCCCCGAGTGACTGTCAGGTACTCGTTCGGCTGTGGCCCCTTGGGGGCAAAAGGGGAGCGGCAGCTTTAGGGGGTAGCTGGTTGCTGGGCGAGTGTCCACACGGGTAAGTGTGGCCCGTGCAGAGCTAGTGCAGGGCTGGGACATGGGGGACACTAATAAATGCCTGGCGGACTGACCAGCCTGAGTTGAATTGGGCAGGGTGGGGGGGTGGGGGGGAGGGGAAGGGGCTGGGGGGCGAAGGAGTGGAGGGGGGTCGAAGGGAGGGGATGAGAAAGAGGCATCTGTCTGGGGAGAGGTGGAGGCTCCGGGTTGCTCGGGACCCTCTGCTAGCACCACCCCCCAGGCCTTAGACCCTCCGCCCACTGCGTGGACAGCAGGGGGCTCTGGGTAAACAGGCGTGGGAGCAGTGACAGGGCTGGGAAGGCAAAGGGTCCTGAGGTGACCCTCAGAGGGACACATGTGAGGGACAGAGGCCCTGGGGCCACCCCCACCATCCTCCTTGGGAGCCCAGACCTCGGCAAGCCACTTGGCCTGGAGGGGACCAGGTCCCGCTGTGGAAGGCCCTGGAGAGGCCAGGGAGCACAGGAGCAGCCAAGAAAGTCACGAAAGCTGGGAGCCCTCCCAGGCTGGGCACAAGGGCACTTCCTGGGCCAACCCTGGGACAGGTTTCCAGAGCTAAAACCGGGACAAAACGGTCCCTTCAGGCTCTCCCTTGAGCTCTGGGATGCTGAGTAAAAATCATCACTGTTTCCTTAGAAATAAATACTCCCTCCGTGCTGCTCCTCTATTTTATGGGCAATGTCGCTGCCGAAGCAACTGACACGGAGCTGGAAGGGCCCGGCGCTGATGCCGCTTAGAGTAACGGCCTGCTCTGCTCGGGAGGCAGTTGCGTCCTGGGGCCCCACCTGGTGGCCACTGGGTATATGACAGTCTGTATGGCCGTGACAAATGGGACCCCGGAAGCCAAGGTTGGCGGCAAGGGTACTACAACTTTTCTTGTTTTGTTTTGCTTTATTTCCCCTTTTTTACTTTATTTTTTATTGAAGTATAGTTGATTTACAATGTCGTGTTAATTACTACCGTACAGCAAAGTGATTCAGCTATACATATGTATGTATATTCTTTTCCATTTTAGTTTATCATAGGATATTGAACATAGTTCTCTGTGCTATACAGTAGGACCCTGCTGTGTAAAGGCTATGTATAAAAGCTTACATCTGTAACCCCAACCTCCCGGTCCATCCCTTCCCCAACCCCCTCCCCCCTTGGCGACCACCAGTCTGTTCTCTATGACCGCGATTCTGTTTCTGTTTTGTAGATAAGTTCATTTGTGTCATATTTTAGATTCCACATGTAAGTGATAGCATATGGTATTTGTCTTTCTCTTTCTGACTTACTTCACTTAGTATGATAATCTTTAGTTGCATCCACATTGCTGCAAATGGCATTATTTTGTTCTTTTTTATGGCTAATATTCCGTTGTGTGTATGTATGACATCTTCTTTATCCATTCCTCTGTCGATGGACATCCATGGTGGTTTCCATGTCTTGGCTATTGGGAATAGTGCTGCTATGAACATAGGGGTGCACGTATCTTTTTGAATTATAGTTTTGTCTGGATACATGTCCAGGAGTGGGATTGCTGGATCATTTGGTAGTTCCATGTTTAGTTTTCTGAGGAAACTCCATACTGTTTTCCACAGTGGCTGCACCACCTTACATTCAAGGGTACTAGGCTTTTAGATCCACACCCATTCTCAGAGGATCTGTCTCAGGCCCCAGCTGGAGAAACACCTCATTACACATTAAACATTGGCCCTTTAGGATAGTCACCATCAAATGCAAACGTGAGCCTTGAAATCACATAGATGTAGTTAGAACATGGCCAACAGATAACCTAGAATATGCTTATCCCAGGGTTTATTAGATTTTTATTAAAAAAATTAATATACCAACTGTAAAAATGTCTTCCAGGAGAACCCACACGTTCTCCCCATAGAGCACTGCTGTGGGTCTCAGACCCATGCATAAATAGCTGCTATCATTTTAGCATCCGTTAATTGAACATTTTTATTGTAACGAAAAGCTATATTAAGTCAGTAAAACTTCAAAATAAATTGGTATTTTATTAAAATGTTATCTACTAATACTTGGGAAAAACTTGCACATTTTATCCATCCTCTGGACAATTCTTGTGAACAAAGAGATTTAGGGACCCTTTGCAGTATATCCGCAGGCCCACGTTCCAGGACCGCCAGTGAACTACAGATGGGAAATCACTGTTCCAGTTTCCTGGAGGGGTCCTCGCCTTAGAGTGGAATTACCCATCTAGGACAATCTTTTGTAGATGGGGGAGGGAACAGAATTGGTCCATCATCCCCCCATACTGGCAAAATCTGTGGCCAAGGCCACCCGTACATCTCCCATGCGTGCCTGGCTTCCGTCACCTTAGGGGAGGGGAACTTCCCGGCAGCCCTCCACCTCTTTGAGGTGAGTCTTAGGGGTGGGGTGGGCCCCAGACTTAAGTATTTTTTAGAAGTCCCCGAGGTGATTCTGATGTGCAGCCAGAATTAAAATCCCTGTTCTGGCAGCAGGAAACATACCAGGGGTTCCCTGAGCAGACAGACTGGAAAGGATTTGAACAACCAAATCAGACTAAAGTGGTGGCCACTTAATCCTGGTTACATGTCCTCAGAATAAAGCTGGGCTCCAGGGGACGCAGGCTGGGCAGGTGTCGGTGGCAGCATGAAAAGCCTCCCAAATTGCTTCTGTTTGGTATCTGAACCCAGATCTAGACTGAATCCGAACAGTCCACCTTGTTAATATTAATCAATATTGTTACTGTTTTTTCTTATTATACAGCTAATAGGTATCCGTTTTAGGAGGACAATATAGAAAATGCAGGTAAAACAAAGACCACGGGGAGGGATGGAGAGAGAGGAAGTAGAAAAGTAGATTAATCTGTGTTTCCTTTCACTAGAGATAGTAATATTTGGGTGTCATTTGAAAAAACTAGAAACAGTGTTTTACTCTGCTTTCTCCTTACGAACCTATTGTGAATCTCCTCCTCTTGTCAATTATATGACTGTTCAGTCCTCCACTGTGTGGATGCCACATAATTTGTTACCAGTTCCCTAATGCTGGGTATGTGGATTGTTTCTGAATTTTTGCTAATGTTAAGAAATATCATTCTGAATGTCCTTAAAACTAAATATTTTTGCACATCTTTGATTTCCTGAGGACTATAAAATATTATTTAAAGCTGAAAACCACTCATCAAAGTTGTTTAATAGCCAGCTATATCATTACAGATTATTTGGGGAAATTCTACCCTAAGTTAAATGGATTGATGGGTTCTTGTAGTTTTTTTAACATTCTATTATGGAAATTTTAAAACATACCCCAAAGAAGAGAATTGTATCCCCAACCCTCCTGCACCCACCTCTCAGCCTCAACAATTACCAGTGTTTAACCCATCTTGTTTCATGTGTCTACCCCCATGCTTTTGTGTGTGTGTGTGTGTGTGTGTGTGTGTGTATGTGTGTGTGTGTGTGTGTGTGTGTGCTGCATCTCGCGGCATGCGGGACCTTAGTTCCCCAACCAGGGATCAAACCTGCGCCCCCTGCAGTGGAAGCACCGAGTCTTAACCACTGGACTGCCAGGGAAGTCCATCCCCACATTTTTTTTTTTAACTGCAAATTTTTTTAAAAAGCAACTTTCAAACGTAATTTCACCATTAAATATGTCATTTCTTACTGAAAAGGACTTTTCTTTAAATATAACAGCCATGTCCCCTGTCACACCTAACACAATGAACAATTCCTTGGTTTCTTCTAATACCAGCTTATATTCCAATCGCCATGGTTGTGTCTCAAGGTGTCTTTTTACGGTGGGTTGGTTTAACTCAGGGTCCAAACGAGGTCCACACATGTGTCTGATTGGTGTGTCTCTTTTATTCTACATACATGTCCAGGAGTGGGACTGCTGGATCATTTGGTAGTTCCATGTTTAGTTTTCTGAGGAAACTCCATACTGTTTTCCACAGTGGCTGCACCACCTTACATTCAAGGGTACTAGGCTTTTAGATCCACACCCATTCTCAGAGGATCTGTCTCAGGCCCCAGCTGGAGAAACACCTCATTACACATTAAACATTGGCCCTTTAGGATAGTCACCATCAAATGCAAACGTGAGCCTTGAAATCACATAGATGTAGTTAGAACATGGCCAACAGATAACCTAGAATATGCTTATCCCAGGGTTTATTAGATTTTTATTAAAAAAATTAATATACCAACTGTAAAAATGTCTTCCAGGAGAACCCACACGTTCTCCCCATAGAGCACTGCTGTGGGTCTCAGACCCATGCATAAATAGCTGCTATCATTTTAGCATCCGTTAATTGAACATTTTTATTGTAACGAAAAGCTATATTAAGTCAGTAAAACTTCAAAATAAATTGGTATTTTATTAAAATGTTATCTACTAATACTTGGGAAAAACTTGCACATTTTATCCATCCTCTGGACAATTCTTGTGAACAAAGAGATTTAGGGACCCTTTGCAGTATATCCGCAGGCCCACGTTCCAGGACCGCCAGTGAACTACAGATGGGAAATCACTGTTCCAGTTTCCTGGAGGGGTCCTCGCCTTAGAGTGGAATTACCCATCTAGGACAATCTTTTGTAGATGGGGGAGGGAACAGAATTGGTCCATCATCCCCCCATACTGGCAAAATCTGTGGCCAAGGCCACCCGTACATCTCCCATGCGTGCCTGGCTTCCGTCACCTTAGGGGAGGGGAACTTCCCGGCAGCCCTCCACCTCTTTGAGGTGAGTCTTAGGGGTGGGGTGGGCCCCAGACTTAAGTATTTTTTAGAAGTCCCCGAGGTGATTCTGATGTGCAGCCAGAATTAAAATCCCTGTTCTGGCAGCAGGAAACATACCAGGGGTTCCCTGAGCAGACAGACTGGAAAGGATTTGAACAACCAAATCAGACTAAAGTGGTGGCCACTTAATCCTGGTTACATGTCCTCAGAATAAAGCTGGGCTCCAGGGGACGCAGGCTGGGCAGGTGTCGGTGGCAGCATGAAAAGCCTCCCAAATTGCTTCTGTTTGGTATCTGAACCCAGATCTAGACTGAATCCGAACAGTCCACCTTGTTAATATTAATCAATATTGTTACTGTTTTTTCTTATTATACAGCTAATAGGTATCCGTTTTAGGAGGACAATATAGAAAATGCAGGTAAAACAAAGACCACGGGGAGGGATGGAGAGAGAGGAAGTAGAAAAGTAGATTAATCTGTGTTTCCTTTCACTAGAGATAGTAATATTTGGGTGTCATTTGAAAAAACTAGAAACAGTGTTTTACTCTGCTTTCTCCTTACGAACCTATTGTGAATCTCCTCCTCTTGTCAATTATATGACTGTTCAGTCCTCCACTGTGTGGATGCCACATAATTTGTTACCAGTTCCCTAATGCTGGGTATGTGGATTGTTTCTGAATTTTTGCTAATGTTAAGAAATATCATTCTGAATGTCCTTAAAACTAAATATTTTTGCACATCTTTGATTTCCTGAGGACTATAAAATATTATTTAAAGCTGAAAACCACTCATCAAAGTTGTTTAATAGCCAGCTATATCATTACAGATTATTTGGGGAAATTTTACCCTAAGTTAAATGGATTGATGGGTTCTTTTTTTTTTTTTAACATTCTATTATGGAAATTTTAAAACATACCCCAAAGAAGAGAATTGTATCCCCAACCCTCCTGCACCCACCTCTCAGCCTCAACAATTACCAGTGTTTAACCCATCTTGTTTCATGTGTCTACCCCCATGCTTTTGTGTGTGTGTGTGTGTGTGTGTGTGTGTGTATGTGTGTGTGTGTGTGTGTGTGTGTGCTGCATCTCGCGGCATGCGGGACCTTAGTTCCCCAACCAGGGATCAAACCTGCGCCCCCTGCAGTGGAAGCACCGAGTCTTAACCACTGGACTGCCAGGGAAGTCCATCCCCACATTTTTTTTTTTAACTGCAAATTTTTTTAAAAAGCAACTTTCAAACGTAATTTCACCATTAAATATGTCATTTCTTACTGAAAAGGACTTTTCTTTAAATATAACAGCCATGTCCCCTGTCACACCTAACACAATGAACAATTCCTTGGTTTCTTCTAATACCAGCTCATATTCCAGTCGCCATGGTTGTGTCTCAAGGTGTCTTTTTACGGTGGGTTGGTTTAACTCGGTCCAAACGAGGTCCACACATGTGTCTGATTGGTGTGTCTCTTTTATTCTACATGGTACCCTCTCCCCTTCTTTTTATTTTTGTCTTCATTTTTGTTTTCATTTTTGCCTTGTTTTCATGAACTTAATTAGTTGGAGAAACCACGTTCTGCAGGACGGAGGTCAATGTGTGTGTGTGTGTGTGTGTGTGTGTGTGTGTGTTCCGATAAAACTTTATTTACATAAGTAGGCAACAGGCCATAGTTTGCAGAATATCCCTGCTGTAGAATAGTACACATCTGGGTTTGGCTAGCTGCTTTTTCATGGTGTGGTTCACTTCTTCTTCTATCCCTTGTGTTTCTAATTAGATTCAGGTAACTGATCCGTTAGATTCAAGTTCAGTAGTTTTGGAACAAACACTTTGCAGGTGGTGATAGATACTTCCTAAAGCACCACATCCTGGGACAAATTATGTCTGCTTGTTATAGGTTGTTTCTTGAGCAGGAATTACTCTCTGCAGCTACATTTGCTTTTAAGTAAAGTTCTATCCATCCCATCAGTGCTGGCGAGGATGATCCTTTTCTAGCTAAAGAGATGAATTCTTGGTGATTACTTTCGGCGATTTGCAAATACGTATAAAAAGCCTTAACATTTAACTTGTCAATTTACCGCTGAGAAGTTATACTCGAGGGAATTATTTAGAATGTGGCAGATATTTTGCCACAAGGATGTTCATCACAGCATTAACTATCGTATCAGAAAACAAGGAGCTGAATTGGATGTCCAACATTTCGGGATCAGTTACATTGAAGCACTATGCAGCCAGCGTGAACCATGGTGAGGAAACGTCACATTAAAAGGAATTTATGATACTGTCTTGGGTGGAAAAAGCAGCTTTAAAATCAGGATGGATGGATAGATAGCTAGGTATTATTTATATTAAAAATATGCTGTATCAGTAGAAATATATAGTGATGGCTAACTTCTATCAATGACGTACCATGTTTCTGGCGCTACTCCAAGTATTTTATACTAACTCACACAGTCCTTATGGCAACCCTAGGAGGTGGGTGGTATTACTTCCCTCATATGACAGATGAGGAAACTGAGGCACAACCAGATTAAATAAATATACCCAGGACCACAACGCTGGTAAGTGACCAGGGCAATATTCGACCCAAGAATCTGACCCCAGAACATAGTAGCAATGTGGTAACTGCCCAGGAGAGAAGAGTCTGGAAGGTTTACCCTCAAATATGACTCATGATTACCCCTTAGGGGAAAGCTTCTGAGTTTTTTTTTCCTTTTTCCTTGGCTCTTTTCTCATCTGTACTTGCTACTTTTCTGATTTTTTAAAACTTAGGTTAAAAATATTACAGGCTCATTCTCCCAAGCCATCTCACACTCCCTAAACCCAGAGAGTTCTAGGGCCGTGTGATCAGTCCCATCACCCCGTCCCTTCACTGAGCGACTGATGGGTTATTAGGAAAGCATCCCAGCCCGACCGCGCTCCTGCCCTGGTTGCCCTGGTCGACCTTCCCTGGGGGGTAGCAGCCCAGCACCCTCCCAGGAGCTGGCACCCTGTGTGTGTTGATGGCAATTATTGTGTCTCCTCCAGAACAAACCCAGAGCAGGTATTTCTCATTGTCAGGCACAGGTATGTGTGTGATTTCTCAAGTCCCCCTTTGTACTGACTGACCGAAGCTAAAGTGATTTTTCTGGACGCCGAAGTTAATTTGTCACAGTGATGCATTGATCTAATGATTCCCTTCATAAAACTAATCCCTACATGTGGTCTACGTGGAGATGTTCATTCTTTTTCCAGCCCTAATCTTTCAACCTCTTTGGAAGAATACCTTTTGTCCACTCTGCGCCGCTTGGTGATGGCTTCCGGCCAAAAGCAACCAGGCTGTGACCTGGACCTGAACTGAAGGTGTGAACGGTGGATAATGATGTGGTCACGCTCCTGGACCGAGGGCCCCACCTGCAGGCGTGATGGGCTGCAGGTGCCCCCTGCTGTGGCTGGGGGCTTGCCCCCTGCCCACCTTTGGAGCTCCCTGCTCCAGACCAGCCCTGGGCTGTGCCCAGCCCAGCAGCCCCCCACCCTGCCTGCCCTGCCTCTCTTTACTCAGCAGTCCTTCTTGCTCTCAGGTACGTCTGGGAGAAGGATGGGGCCACGCTGAGCATGGAGGGCAACCCCCGCATCCGTCTGCACAGAAACGGCTCCCTGCACATCTCGCAGACGTGGTCCGGGGACATCGGCACCTACACCTGCCGGGTGCTCTCAGCCGGAGGCAACGACTCTCGCAGCGCCTACCTGCGTGTGAGGTGAGGGCAGCCTGCCCAGGCTCTGGGGTAAAGAGGTGCAGGCAGCAAAGGGAAGGCTGCGTCTAGGCAGGCCACCAGGCCAGGTGTGACCTGAGCCCGCCCATCTCACCCCAGCATCCTCCAGGCCTTCGCCGGCTCAGTTCGGCCCCTGTCAAAGGCGGGGAGTCTGGGTGATGGCTTTGGACAGGTGGGCTCCAAAGCCAGTGCACAGAATCTCCAGCTAGATGGCCCCGAAGGCTGGGTTCGGGGGCCGAGCTCCAGATATCATGGCAGCTCAGACTGAGTCCTGGGTGTCAGCTGACTCTAGACCTCACGGGGGCGCCCCGCCACGCCTGTCTCCCCCAGGCAGCTGCCTCATGCCCCTGAACACCCAGTGGCGACTCTCAGCACCGCGGAGAGAAGGGCCATCAACCTGACGTGGGCCAAGCCCTTTGACGGCAACAGCCCGCTGATCCGCTACGTCCTGGAGATGTCGGAGAACAGTAAGGCTGCTCGCACCCCCTCGCCCGACCGCAGCCAGGGTGACCCCACTTCTGTGCCTTTGAGCCAACCCTCTGGACGGCCCAGCCCCCTCATCTGTAAAATGAGCCACGGCATCCTGCAGTCGTGTGACAATTGAACGAGATAACGCACAGGCTGGACTTGGGACCTGCCACCCAGAAGCCTCCAAGACACTGGCCATTAGTTTTTTGTTTGTTTTTTGTTGGGTTTTTTTATTATTATTAATTTATTTATTTATATATATTTTTTGGCTGCGTTGGGTCTTCGTTGCTGCGCGCGGGCTTTCTCTAGTTGCGGCGAGCGGGGGCTACTCTTCGTTGCGGTGCGCGGGCTTCTCATTGCAGTGGCTTCTCCTGTTGCGGAGCACGGGCTCTAAGCACGCGGGCTTCAGTAGTTGTGGCGTGTGGGCTCAGTAGTTGTGGCTCACGGGCTCTAGAGCGCAGGCTCAGTAGTTGTGGCCACGGGCTTAGTTGCTCCACGGCATGTGGGATCTTCCCGGCCCAGGGATCGAACCCGTGTCCCGTGCATTGGCAGGTGGATTCTTAACCACTGT
>NC_041227.1:127728272-127734383 GCF_002837175.3 Physeter macrocephalus
GGGCTTAGTTGCTCCACGGCATGTGGGATCTTCCCGGCCCAGGGATCGAACCCGTGTCCCCTGCATTGGCAGGTGGATTCTTAACCACTGTGCCATCAGGGAAGTCCCTGGCCATTAGTTTGGTTATTTTTAATTTTTATCCTCCATCCCCAAGCCATGAACCCCAAAATTAGCAGGCATCATTTGAGTGGTGTTTCAAATACAGTTTGCTAGAGCTCACCAATTTGAGAAAAAACAAAAAAGATAGAAAAGACAAATGCCACTCAGTTCCCATGAGCCCTTGCTCCCTCCCCAGGACCCCCCAAACTCCTGGGACATGTGGGCTAAGGGGACCCAGAAAAATGACGTGACCAGCCCCTACTGGACCAAGCTGGGGAGGTACTACCCTGCCAGCCCAAAGGAGGCTGGACCCCTGCTGGAAATGGAGGGGGAAGAAGCGTGCGCCCCCAAGATGCCTACCTCAGCCTCCACCCTCTGTCCCTGTAGATGCCCCCTGGACGGTGCTCCTGGCCAGTGTGGACCCCGAGGCCACCTCGGTGATGGTCAAGGGCTTGGTTCCCGCACGTTCCTACCAGTTCCGTCTTTGTGCCGTCAACGACGTGGGGAAAGGACAGTTCAGCAAGGACACAGAGAGGTGAGGGGAGCAGGGCGGGTGTCTGTCGGGGGCTCCGCTCACTAACCCGGCTGAGTGGTCCCTCTCACCGCGGGCCACGCGAGTTCCGAGACTTAACCGCATCCTGCTCTACGTCCCCATGGGTTGCCATCATCGTTAAACGCACGCGAATTTCCAGAGACATCTAGGATCTACACGGATCTCTGTATGCAGTGCCTGCATGGTGCCAGACCCCATGAAGCCTCCAACGAAGCTTTTCTTAAAATGATGAAAGTTTTATAAAAACAGCAGTCCATGCGTTTCAATACCCACTTGTGTAGGAGGCGCGTTCCAGCCACCTAGACCCCCATAGAACAAGCAGCCTCCTCTAGTGAGAAAGAAGACATCAGGTCAGAATGATAGTGACACCAGTCCCATGCCCCAAAGCTGAGTGCTTTGCTCTTTATTTTTTCATGTGTATTTTTATTTTTTCCAGATTTATTGCGATATCGTTGACATGTAACATTATGTAGGTTTAAGGTGTACAATGCGTTGATTTGACACACTCCTATATGGCAAAATGATTACCCCCATGGTGTTAGCTGACACCTCCATCCTGTCACATAATTACCGTTTCTTTTTGTGGTGAGAACATTTGAGATCTGCTTTCTTAGTAACCTTCAAGTATATAATACAGTATTCTTAGCTATAATCACCGTGCTGTATATTCCATCACCAGAACTTGTTATCCTTATAACTGGAAATTTATGCCTTTTGACTAACATCTTCCCCAGCCCCCCACCTCCTCTGTTTCTCTGAGTTCAGCTCCTTTAGACTGCACATATAAGTGAGATGTACAGTATCTGTCTTTCTCTGTCTGACTTATTTCACTTAGCATAATACCCTGCTGATCCATCCATGTTTTTGCAAATGGCAGAATTTCTTTCTGGCTCATGGCTGGAAAATATTTCATTGTATAGCTATGTTACATCTTCTTTATCCATTTATTTGTTGATGGACACTTAGGGTGTTTCCATATCTTGGCTATTGTGAATAATGCTGCCGTGAACATGGGGGTGCAGATATGTCTTTGAGATCCTGTTTTCATTTCTTTGGGGTGAATATATACCCAGAAGTGGGGTAGCTGGATCATATGGTAGTTCTGTTTTCAATCTGGGGGGGAACCTCCGTACTGTTTCCCATAGTCCCTATACCAATTTTTACTCCCACCAACAGTGCATGAAGGGTCCCTTTTATCCACATCCTCCCCAACACTTGTTATTTGTTGTCTTTTTGATAATAGCCATTCTGATGGGTATAAGGTAATATCTCACTGTGGTTTTGATTTGCATTTCCCTGATGGTTTGTGACGTTGAGCACATTTTCATTGACCTGCTTGGCCATTTTTTTAATGTCTTTTTTGGAAAAATGTCTATGCAGCTCATTTGCCCATTTTTGGATCAGATTATTTAGTTTTTTGCTGTTGAGTTGTTGGAGTTCTTTATATATTTTGGATATTAACCCCTTATCAGATAGATGGTTTGCAGATATTTTCTCCCATTCCATAATGTTGCCTTTTCATTTTGTTGTTTCTTTTTCTGTGCAGCAGCTTTTTAGTTTGATATAGCCCCACTTTTATTTATTTTTGCTTTTGTTGCTTGTCCTTTTGGTGTCATATCCAGGAAATTACTGCCAAGACCAACATCAAGGAGCTTTTCTCCTATGTTTTATTCTAGGAGTTTTATAGTTTCAGGTCTTAAGTTTGTCTTTAATCCATTTCGAGTTCATTTTTGGGAGTGGTGTAAAATAGAGGTCCAATTACCTTCTTCTGCATATGGTTATCCAGCTTTCCCAACATCATTTATTGAAGAGACTATCCTTTTCCCATTGAGAAGAGTTAATATTGTTAAAATGTCCATGTCGCCCAAAGCCATCCGTTGATTCGATGCAATCCCTATCACAATTCCAATGGCATTTTTCACAGAAATAATAAAAAACAATTCTAAAATTTGTATAGAGCCACAAAAGACCCCAAATAGCCAAAGCAATCCTCAGAACAAAGAACAAAGCCAGAGGCACCACACTTCCTGATTCCCAATTATACTACAAAGTTATAGTAACCAAAACAGTATGCTACTCATAAAAATAGACACATAGCGAATTCCCTGGCAGTCCAGTGGTTAGGACTCAGCACTTTCATTGCTGTGGCCCGGGTTCAATCCCTGGTTGGTGAACTGAGACCCTGCAAGCTGCGTGGTGCAACCAAAAAAAAAAAGAGACACATAGACCAATGGAACAGAATTGAGAACCCAGAAATAATAGCAAATAGAAATAGCAAACAGTACTTGCTAAGGGAGCCAAGAGTGCACTTTGTTCTTTAAAAGATGCTCTTTGGGGCTTCCCTGGTGGCGCAGTGGTTGAGAGTCCGCCTGCCGATGGAGGGGACATGGGTTCGTGCCCCAGTCCGGGAAGATCCCACATGCCACGGAGCGGCTGGAAAAAAAAAAAAAAAGATGCTCTTTGGTGTGTACACAGACCCCCCCCACTGGGTTAAATCAATCATTGTGGTTTCCCCACAGTTCCAATAAGCTTGAATCCCTCTGGCTTTTACTAGGGGGATGCCACAGGGGCTGTGACACTCTAACAGGAGGGAGAAGTGACAGCTAACAGCCTGGCATGGAGAGTGGTTATAGGAGAATTTATTCATTCACTGTTTACTGAGCACCTACTATGTGCCAGGCCACGTTTGGACCACGAGAGGTGGTGCAGGGGGAAAAAAATGGACGTAGCCCCAATCCTTCAGAGCTATGAAATCCCAATAACAAGAGGCCTCGAAGTGTAGGAAAACCATCCTATAACTTCTCCAGTCCTTCGGGCTTCCCTGTGTAATGCTGATTCATCTTCCTAATGAATCGTCCTGAGTCAGCAAGAAAGAGGTTAAATTACCCTCACTGTAGGCTTTACAAAGCCATGGGAGGGTGCAGGATGTTTTGGAAAAGCTATCCATCCTGAAATGAAAACATAAACAAAACGGGAAAGACATCCATCAAAAATAATCAACTTTTGTTGTTAACGGATGCATGTCAGTTATGTGAAAAATACAGAAGTGGAATGCTGTGTCCCCTGGCCATGCCAGAGAAAGAAATGCAGTAGCACTGGGCTTTGGGGGGTGGGGAGATGCTCAAACTCTCACTCACACACCACGCCACCCCTACCTGGCCTGCCCCACCCCTGCCTGGGCTCAGCTGGTTCGTAAAGGAAGCCCGGTTCAAGTTCACCACCAGCTGTGGTAACTGGGAGGTGAGTATTTGACACTCCTGCTTCTAAAATACTTGAACACTCATGACGTCATCAACCCCGACAGCAGCTTCTTTGACAACTGGGAAAGCAAGGCCTGTGTCCCTCAACCGCACAGAAAATACACATATCTGATGCTTTACAGTGCTTTAAAAAGACTTCCATATACATTGTGTCATTCGAGCTTCAGCCACTCATAAAGCAGGCAAGTGGAATTGATGATACTGCTTTTACAGGTAAAGAAGCAAGGTCAGAGAGGTTAAGTGACTAGCCCAAAAGCACACAGCAGTTGTGCAGAGTCATCCAGGGACAGAGCAGGGTGGGACCTCCTCATATCCCATTAAACTCCTGTATTTACCGTGGAGACTAGGAGTGAAAAGCCCTGCCCATTCTTGGTGTTTTCCTATCCAGGGTCTCCCTTCCTGAGGAGCCCCCCACAGCCCCTCCCCAGAATGTCATCGCCAGCGGCCGGACCAACCAGTCCATCATGATCCAGTGGCAGCCACCTCCCGAGAGCCACCAGAATGGCATCCTTAAGGGCTACATCATCAGGTAGGTGTCCGTACCAGGGAAAGGAGGGGCCGCCCAGACTCAAGAGGAAAGAGATGAGGGAGGGTCAGGGAGTGGATTGGAAAACAGAGCAGGTTCATGGCAGGTCCTTCTTCATCGACAAGGACTAGGCAACAAGAAATGCCTACACTACAGTAGGAAGGATTGAAGTTAGACATCTAGAAGAACTTCCAGCAGTGGGAGCCTTGGAAACCAATAGGAATGGTGAGAGAGGAGATACAATGTAGCCTCCTTAAGGCTGTATGGATGGCAAGTCTGCCAGATGTCAGGGCTACATAGGAATAGGGCTACACGGAGACACATCACTATCCAGGGGACCAACCACCTGGGAAACCGAGAATATTCTAGCAGGCCAGATTTCCCCAGGACAGACAACGAGTGGACGAATTACTAGGCCAAGAACTGGTCAAAAAGTGGAAGTCCTGTCTTTGGTCCCTACTGCCAATTGAAGCCCAGTTATATAGCCTTTATTTTTACATTTGACTGTGGGTGCTTTACTGGTAACCTGAAAGTGTATTATTAAGTTGTTACTAAAATTTGGTATTCGTAAAAGAAAATCAGCCTGTTACTTGAAACTTCTGAGAACTTGGGTCAATATTCTGAACTCTGGCTGGTTGCAAGATGCTAGGCAACTTCACATGCCTCTTTCCTGAATGTGTACACTCACAGCACTGGAATTCCCACATTTTGGAAGAAGTTACTGTTGGGTCGGCTGCTCCATTGTCGGTTAATTTCGTCGTGGGCTTTTTGGTGAATCCTAAAGGGCAGTGGTTCTCAAAGTGTGGTCCCTGGACCAGCAAACATCAGCACCACTTGAGAACTTGATAGGAATGCAAATTCTCAAGTCCCACCCCTGACCTACGGAATGAGAAACTTTGGGGTAAGCCCAGCAATCTGGGTTTCAACAGGCTTTTCAGGTTCTTTAATGCACGCTAAGGCTTTGAGAACCACTGCTGTGGGGTTTTGTGAAGCATCAGAATAATTTGGGGCCTCTGACTACCCAATAGTTAGACGCTAAAGTATGTACACATCGTTGATCTCCTCTGAGCTATCCATCCTCCAAAATTTGCCTGTACATATCCCACTTCTTTATTACCCTGCCTTCTTTTTTCCAGTGGAAGGTGGAACTTGGTAGAGTATGTAGCCTCAGGTTTTTTTCTTTCCACCTCAGTGAATGGCTGTCAAAAGAAGGAGCCAGTCTCCTAGAAGGAGAAAGAAAATGAGCCCAACCTTTGGAGACCGCTCTGTGATCAGCGACCCCTCAAAGCTAGACCAGTGAGATCTTCCCAGGGACTCTCAGCATCCCTGGCTAGCCATCCTACCAATGTCCTCCTCCCCCGTCAAAAACAGACACATCCCCTGGACTTGGGTTATCCCGTGGGGTAGCCGCTGGTCGCTTGCAGCCATTTAAATTAATTAAAAAAGTAAATCAGGGGCTTCCCTGGTGGCGCAGTGGTTGCGCGTCCGCCTGCCGATGCAGGGGAACCGGGTTCGCGCCCCGGTCCGGGAGGACCCCACGTGCCGCGGAGCGGCTGGGCCCGTGAGCCATGGCCGCTGGGCCTGCGCGTCCGGAGCCTGTGCTCCGCAGCGGGAGAGGCCGCAGCAGAGGGAGGCCCGCACACCACAAAAAAAAAAAAAAAAAAAAGGAAATC
>NC_041227.1:127734420-127745955 GCF_002837175.3 Physeter macrocephalus
CAGGGGGGGCCCCGCACACCACAAAAAAAAAAAAAAAAAAAGGAAATCAAATGACAGACGTGGTTCCTCAGTGACATTAAGCACGTTTCAGGTGCCCAACGACCACAAGTGCCAGCAGGTCCCACGTTGGACGGCATGGATGTGGGCTTCCACCATCACAGACAGCTCCCTGGGCAGGAGGACAAGCAGGCTGACTCCAATCCATGGCATCCTGGCTTTCTCCCCTCAGGTACTGCCTGGCCGGGCTGCCTGTTGGGTACCAGTTTAAGAACATCACGGACGCTGACATCAACAACCTGCTGCTGGAGGACCTCATCATCTGGACCAACTACGAGATCGAGGTGGCCGCCTACAACAGCGCCGGCCTGGGTGTCTACAGCAGCAAAGTCACCGAGTGGACGCTGCAGGGAGGTGGGTGGGGACGGTGGCCGTGGGGGAGCTGGTGCTTCCCCCTCTCCTTGCCTGATGGGTCCTGACTGTCCGGTCCTGACTGCCTCGACCGTGTCACCTGTTTTATCCAGTCCCAGGCTGTCGCATGCTGTGCCCAGCTACCCCGTAGGGTGGGAGGACGCAGGGAAAGGTGAAGAGGTTGGGGTGGGTGTGATGAAGGCAGAGGCGTCGGGGGTACACGGGGACCTTCTGCAAAGTTTCCCATCACCTGGATCATGAAACAGCTTACATTTAGCGTTGGACCCAAGAACCCCCCTGAGCATTTTCAGATCCATCACTTTTATTTGTGGGTACCCTGTGAAATGGGCCAGGCCGGTTTGATTAAGCCCAAACCAATCTACAGAAAGAGGGCATCTGAAGTCTCCACAGCAGCAGGGGAGGAGCTGGGGGGAGGGGTGTGAAGCCGTGTCTGCAGACCTCGTGCGTTTTCTCTGCTTAACCGGGCCAGACAGACTGTGCCCCCTGCACGCACACCCCTACCTCTCTGCTCTCCTCCAGTCCCCACGGTCCCTCCGGGCAACGTGCACGCAGAAGCCACCAACTCCACGGCCATCCGCTTCACCTGGACTGCCCCCAGCCCCCAGTTCATCAACGGCATCAACCAGGGCTACAAGGTACGTAAGGCCTCTCCTTGCCCCGCGAGGAAGCCCGGAGATTCTCGGGAGGAGGACGCAGGCCGCAGAGGCAGGGAGAAGGCGAGGGAGGGGGAGGAGGGGGTCCCCGCCCTGTCTCTGTAATCACTGGTTCAAGCCGGGCAGAGGACACATGATCAAGGCAAGGGGTGTGCGGGCTCTCCCCAGGTCCCCGTCCGGGCCGCGGGGAGTACGGACACTGGCCTGTGTGTGACCCAGTGCAGGGAGCAGTCAGTCTCAGTGAGCCTGCCTTATAAACAGAACCAGGTTCGCTTCAGGCTCAGGAGCCCCACACAGCCATGGCCCCATCAGAAAAATCCAGAACGTACTTCTTACCCCCAAGCCATGGGCTGATGGGCACCCTGCAGGGGCATTTGTCCTTGGACCGTACTTGACCCTGCACAGCGTGTTTGAGGGAGTAGAAACGGGTTCGTTGCTGAGGCTGCCCTCACAAAGTGTCACAGACCGGACGGCTTAAACAGCAGAAATGTATTTCCTCACAGTTCTGGGGGCCAGAAGTCCAAGATCAAGGTGTGGATAGGGCTGGTTCCTTTGGAGGCGTCTCTTCTTGGCACGTAGACGGTCGCCTTCTCTGAGTCCTCACGCGTTTTTCTTCTGTGTGTCTGTGTCCAGATTTCCGCTTCTTAGAAGGACACCAGCTCTATTGGATGAGGGCCCACGCTAAGGACCTCATTTTAACTTAATTACCTCTTTAAAGGCTATCTCCAAACACAGTCACATTCTGATGGTCCTGGGGGTTAGGGCTTCCACATAAAAATTGGAGGGGAAACCATTCAGCCATAACAAAAAGCACTAGTAGTGGTGGTGATGGTGATGGTAGTAAATTTGCTATAATTGGAACTGTGCTGCCAAGTCGGGGCTTCTCAACCATCCCCTTCTGGCAGCCACTGCTGGGTCTCTCCTCTCACCCCACGAGGAGCACGGAGCTGACCTTCCCTAAGAGGATGGGAGATGGCAGATTACAGAGTGTGTGGTCCACGCCGTGTTTTACAGCTTCGCCCCAGCTGAGTGGGGCCGGTGGGAGGAGGCAGTGGGCGCCCTCCAGATGTGAGAGGCATGTCACCAGGAAGCCAGCCACGAAGGGCAGAGGACCGCGGGCTCTGGTGGCCTCCAGGTGACCGCAGGTACTTCCAGAAGATTCCCACACCACCCGTGTGCGACGACAAGGACCACTTCTAGGACTAGCAGCCTTAGCCTTTGTTGCTGCAAGGTGGGGATGGCTTCCCAGGGGCTGAGATTAAATCACCAAGAGAATTTCCTGCTGGTGTTTCAAGTCAAGGAGGGGGGAGGTCCAGATCCCGATACACCCCAGGGGCAGCCGTCTCGCTTCCAGGAAAGTGCATCACCGAGGCTGAGCGGGGCCCGTTGCTGCAAGGTGGGGATGGCTGGACGGGAAGGGGCTGAGATTAAATCACCAAGAGAATTTCCTGCTGGTGTTTCAAGTCAAGGAGGGGGGAGGTCCAGATCCCGATACACCCCAGGGGCAGCCGTCTCGCTTCCAGGAAAGTGCATCACCGAGGCTGAGCGGGGCCCTCCTGGACCAGGGCTGCAGCTGCTTGCTGGTAGTGCCGGCTGGCTGGAGAAACCTCCTAATTGGGACTCTGGGGGGAGGCAGCGGAGGGAAGGCTGTCCTCGCATCATGCAGAGGAGCTGAGCTGGGAACAATTAGCTTCTTGCTGTCGATTCTAAGTTTCCTTCCACTTTGGGGAGGCCTAGGCTGCAAACCTCTAAGGCAAATGGCTCCCAGAGGGCCAAGGAGACCAGCTTAGTGGCCGGGACAGTTAGGGCAATGACCCATTATGACCCAGAGCCAGAGGAAGCTGCAGAAGCCCACCTGATTCCCAGGTCCGGTCTGTGCCCAGCACCCCGTAACTGCTCCAAGAGAGTCAGCAGGAATGAATTGTCCAGATAGCCTGAGCATAGAAACTGGTGCGTACAAAGAGCTCACGCTTACAGGGCACTTTCTACATGCCAGGCAGGATGCCTGGGCTTCCCTCACATTCTTGTCTCAGGCAAGCTGCACAAGAACCCTAAGAAGGAAGGCTTGTTATCATCACCCCATTTTACAGAGGAGGAAACTGAGGCATGAGGGCAAGTGACTTGTTCACAGTCAGAGTAACTGCAAAGCTTGGCTTCAAACGCCAGAGCCTGCACCTTGTCTTGCATTAAAAAGAAAGTGTTGTATGAGTTAATTGTAAAATAATAACTATAACTTGATTTTTTTCTAAGTATAAATGGATACAAGTGGGGATTTTGTTTCTTGCTCCTTTGGCCTTCAGTATCACAGGGAGGAAAAAAAAAGCAGTGTTTGTCCCTTCCATCCTTCCAGTGAGAAAGGACCTTTTTTTCCCCTTTGAATTGTGAACAATTTCAAACATCTACAAAAGTAGTGAGGAGACTAAGATGACTGGATAAAACCATAATGCACCCTGACTTCGACAGTTACCAGCTCATGGCCCAATGTGTTCCCTCTATTTTCCAGCACTCTGCCTCTCCCCTAGAATATTTGTAAGGAAATCCCAGGTATTGTATCCTTTCATCCATAAATATTTCTGCAGAGAAATATTATAGATAAAGTCTCTACTTAAAACCTAAACACAATAACCACATTCTCATTATGGTGCCTTAAAATATCAACAGTCCCCTTTATAGCATCAGATACCCGGTCAGCGTTCAAATTTCCCCAGTTGCCACGTCATTTCTTTTACTGGTTGGTTTATTTGCCTCGGGGTCCAAATGAGAGCCACACAATTGCAATTGGTTGCAGTTTTTTAGGTCTCAGTTGATCTACAGATTCTCTCTCTCACTCCCCCTTCCTTTTAATTGATTTAGTAAAGAAACGTAGTCATTTGTCCTATAGAGTTTTCCACAGCCTGGATTTGCTGACTGCATCCCTGTGAGGTCATTTAATGTAGTCCTCTGAACACTATATTTGCAGTAAACTGGAATTTAGAACTAGAGGCTTGATCATATTCAGATTTGATGATTTTTTTTTTCAAAATATTACTTCCTAGATGGTGCTGTGCGGTTTCGTTAGAAGGCACAGAGTCTGCCTGTCTCTCTTACTAGGACGTGGTGACCACTGACCACCCTTGTGTGCTCTAGTATCTCAATAAGGGATACTTGAGGATATGAAATGTATTCAAGGATCAAAAGGAGGATACTTGAATATTATGATTTCTTCTTGATTTATGAGCTGAAATACTTTCCCCCCAAAAGAATTTTTCCGTTAACAACTTTTTGGTTACCTGAAGGTTTAGTTCATCTAGGAAAAGCATGGTAAATGCTCAGTTCTTTTCCATGACTTAACAATTTTCAGAATAGTGAATTGGTTCCTTAGCATCTTCTAAGGTGACAGATGAGTTTGGATAGGAGCGGAGGGAGGCATCTTTTTGTTTTGTTTTTGTTAGCATTATTACGTCCTTAAGGATTTTTAATACGTCTGATATGTTTCAGTCCACTGCCATTATTACTCTTATTGATGCCAAATTGACCCATCACCCACCTCTTCAAGTTGGGGAGTCCTTTTGATGTGGCCCCAGGAGTCTTTGATAGCTTCCTTGCTAGCTGGTATGACAGGGTGGCCCAAGCTAGCTCCTTCTCCTGCCCTGTGCCTGGGATCAGCCATGTCATCAAGGAGCCCTTGTTTCTTTTAACGATAGTTAGATACCAAAATCTGGGCACTGGGGGTGCCGCTGGTTCTAGCATTGGTTGTTGTTTCGAGGCCCTGTGAATGGACAACTCAGAAATACTTTTTTTAAAGATAAAACACATACTTCCAATTCAGTTTCAGGACTCTAACATTTAAAAAATAATCTCATTGGTCTTTTGTCTCTCTTTTCTCCATTCTGAAAATCTAGTTTCTTCCACAGCAACAGAATTACTCACCTACTGGATCCCACAAATACCCACAACAGGTTCAGAACAGCAATATCAACACTGTGATTACTGAAAATAGTTTCAGATTATCTGTAGTTCTTGGGCTGTATCCCACCAGGGATACAGTCCCCCCCTTTCTGTGCTACAAAGTCTCTGGAATGGTTTCTTCCTGTGTAATTTTGCTACCATTCAATACACTGTGAGGTTCATTTGTTTCATTTGGGTTTCGATTTTTAGGGATTGATTTTTTTATTTAATTTTATTCTATAATTATGTAGCATATTGACATGGTTCCAAAGTTAAATCTACAAAGCAAAGTTAATTCAGAAAAAATCAGCCTGAATTCTGGTCCTCTTCCTTCCCAAGAGAAGTGATTTCTTTTTCTTTGTTGGTTTGGTTCGGTTTTCCCTTCCATGTCTTTAGCATAAACAAAGGCATGCGTGTATAAATGTGTATTGTCGCCTTCTTAGATAAATGACAGTGTACTCTACCTACTTTCTCCATTTTGCTTTTTTATTTACCTTGTATCCTGCAGATCTCTCCGTAGGAGTATATAGAGATATTCCTTGTCCCTTGTTTAAAAATCTGTATTGTGTTCCACTATGCGGATCTCCCACTGTTTAGTCAGCCGGCTCCCTAGTGATGACATTTTGGTTGTTTCCAGTCTTTTACTACAACAAACATTTCTGCAGTGAATAGTTTTGTGCATACATGTTTTCGTACTGTCACCTATAACTCTGGAATAGATTCTTAGAAATGAGATTTGCTAGGTCAAAAGGGAAATGTGTATAATTTTGCTGCTATCGCCATATCGCCCCCATTGTTTTTTTAATTTTTTACTTTAATTTTTAACTGGGAATATATTTACACGATTCAAAAACCAACAAATGTAAAAAGATAAACTTATAGCAGACATCCTCCATCTCGTGCCATGCCACCCCAGTCCCTCACCTGCCTGGTTCTATCCCACCCAACCTTGAAATTCTCCGCACGCCAGGGAACCACTGTTGTTAATTTCTTACATATCCTTCCAGGATGTTTTGCGTGAATCCGTGCAAATGCAAAGAGATAGAAAAGTAGAGGGAGAGGCAAAGGGAGGGTGAAAAAGAGAATTTCCCCTACTTGTTTTTTGTTTTTCTGTTTGTTTGTTTTCGCGGGCCTCTCGCTGTTGTGGCCTCTCCCGTTGCGGAGCACAGGCCCCGGACGCGCAGGCTCAGCGGCCATGGCTCACGGGCCCAGCCGCTCCGCGGCACGCGGGATCTTCCCGGACCGGGGCACGAACCCGTGTCCCCTGCATCGGCAGGCAGACTCTCAAGCACTACGCCACCGGGGAAGCCCCCCTACTTGTTTTTAACTCCAGAATCTAGCAGGTTATACTCTCTTAGACTCTCAAGCCCGTGATGTACTGCCTCCATCAGAAACAGGAGGCACGTCAGTTCAGCCCTTTTCTCTACAACCATTGAGGTAGCTAATACTGTCTCCTGTAATAGCCTGAGGCTCAGAGAGGTTGAGTGATTTTCCCAGGGTCACACAGTAAATGACAAAGCTGTGCTCTGTCGTCCTTTCTCTCGGCTTTGGCTGCACATTCTGCACCCTGGCCCCCCCACCATCACACACACACACCCCTTTCAGTTACAGGGGTGACCCCCTGGGCCTCTGCTAAGGGGGAGTTGCATGTCCCAGCATCTAGATCTGAAGTCCCCCCACAAGCACACTCACCCACACACCCCAGCCATGCTCAGGGCAGCCCAGTCTGCTTAGAATCCAAGACCAAGGACCGAACGAAGTAAATCAGCGCTGACCCCCGGTAACAAGAGCAGGCGTGGAGAACCCCCAACCCTCAGCTGGCAGCTGTGTGTACCTCGGCAGATAGAGGGCTGCATCAAAGGTCCCAGGTCCACAAATCTGGAGCCAGATCCTGGTGGTCCCCTGTGCACTGACCAGTCCTCAACCTTCCTGAACCTTGGTTTCCTTTTCGTAGCAGCACAGGACAGTGATTCGCATGTCATCCTCATTGTGCTGGTGAAACGGGACTGGTCCGTGATGGGCTTAACCCAGGGCCAGGCACACAGGAAGGGCTCGTGGGACCAGAGCCCGGTGCGTGTGTGGAGCCCAGCCTCCACCCCGTGGCTGCCCGGAGCCCAGCCCCTTGCAGGCAATAGAAGGTGCAGAAGACAATTCTATCGTCTTCCTGGACCTGAGGGAGAGGCCTCTTAACCCTTAGCCTCCTCCTCTCTGGATGCAGCTACAGGACAAGTGGTTCACATCCCAGAGTAAATATTTTGAAGCAACCCCTGTCCTGCCTCCGTCTTGGGCTCTGGGCCTGGACCTGGAGGATGATGATGTGGTCATGACGCCACCCAACTGCACTGCCATCGCCCTGTACCCATCTTCTTTGTCATATATCTGAAGACAGTTCCCTGTGAATTTGCCTTAAGGCACCTGTCAAGACATTCTGTGTCCCTTATTTTTTTAAATAGTAGTGATCGCAATTGGCCTAAACCCCAAAAAATAATATTTACCCAGATTTTGCACTTACTGGAGAAGGCACCACACAATTCTAATGGTGTAATTAATTCGAATTTACATTGATTAAAGTAAATTAAAACATCAAACTTGTTTCTTAATCTACTCCAACGAAGTTCAGCAATTTAATTGCTATGAAACAAGATAACCGAAATAAGGAGGGTATTTAACCTACGTATTAAATGCCACTTAGTATTTCTGTTTAGTATTTTTAGGGTCTAATTGGTATCTAATTAACTTGCTATAGGCTACCTTTTCACAATACCAATTAAATTTCCAAACATCCTTTATAAACGGCCATGAAAAGGAGGAGATGAAGCATTGTTATGGGCGTGAGTTAATCAGGAGACATTGGCGTGGTATTGTTTTATGTCTGTAAATACCCAGGCTTATTAAAACTCATCCAGCACTGCTTTTCACCATTGCTATTTAATCAACTTCAAATAATTGAGGAAATCTCAATTATTTGAGATTGAATTATTTAATCAACTTCAAATAATTGAGGAAATCTCTGAGACCAGCTGTCATTGTTAGAGACAGATGAAGGGCCTAGAAAACAGGAGTGTGGGGCAGGAGGTCAAGAAGCAGCAGGAAGGTGCAGCAGCACGGTTGCAACGAGAGAGGCTCCTACTAAGTGAACTAAGTCAGACAGAGAAAGACAAACACCGTATGATATCACTCATATGTGGAATCTAAAATACGACACAAATGAAGTTGTCTACAAAACAGAAACAGACTCACAGACAGAGAACAGACTTGTGGTTGCCAAGGGGGAGAGGGCTGGGGGAAGGATGGATTGGGAGTTTGGGGTTAGCAGATGCAAAGTATTATACATAGGATGGATAAACAACAAGGTCTTACTGTATAGCACAGGGAACTATATTCACTATCCTGTGATAAACCATATGGAAAAGAATATTTAAAAAAGAATGTATATATGTGTGTAACTGAATCACTTTGCTGTACAGCAGAAATTAACACAACATTGTGAATCAATTTTATTCTTCAATGTTTAAAAAAAGAGGCAGGAAGAGAGGGAAGGGGAGGTGGGGAGTTTATGCAGTTATGGCTGGGATATGTAGAGTGGAGATTAGAGGAAAAGTGATGCTGAATTTCCAGACGGGGTTTTCTTGCCGAGGCTCCACCCCTAGAGGATGGTTAAAGTTGAAATCCCAACTTGGAACAAGTTTATAAGAGAGAGTTATCTACATACTGGAGTTCTTAGGAGGAACTGCCCCGGCCCAGGCAGAGAAAGGCATGGGAGCCCAGGTGTAGAAGCAAAGACCCTCAGCTACCCAGGAGCTGTGTGATATATTGTAAGTCACTTAGCCTCTCTGAGCCTGTTTTGTCATCTGTAAAAACAAGCCTGGCTTCATGCCTGTGTAGGCGTTCAGGGCTCCACGCTCAGAAGGACCCCATGTTCAGTTACATGCTCTGCTGCCGTCTCTGGAAATTCTTCATAATTTTTGAACAAGGGGGCCTCTATTTGCATTTTGCACTGGACCTGCAAATTATGTAGCCAGTCTTGGTCAAGTACCTCCCCGTGGGGTTGCTGTGGGAACCACCCTGCCCGGTACCTTGCTTAGAGTAAATCACTCAGCGAATGGAGCAGCACGCCAAAGTGAGCTCCCAGAGGACAGAGGCTCCAGTGGCCTGTGGGTATCTGCCCGGCCTCCCCTCCCTGGGAGGAGGGACCCTAGGAAAGCTGGGCTCCTGGACACTCTCTGTCCGTTGGCCCGGCCTGTGGCAAAGCGCTGGGCCTCTGCCGGCACGTGCTCGCTGCCGCCGTGCTTGAGCGGCTGCCCTCTCCGCAGCTGATGGCCTGGGAGCCAGAGCAGGAAGAGGAGGTTACCATGGTGACCGCCCGGCCCAACTTTCAAGACAGCATCCACGTGGGCTTTGTGTCGGGCCTGAAGAAGTTCACGGAGTACTTCACCTCAGTGCTGTGCTTCACCACCCCCGGCGACGGGCCTCGCAGCACCCCGCAGCTGGCGCGCACCCACGAGGATGGTAGGCAGCGCCCTAACCCCGGCTTCCGCTGCCCCCGCCCCCCTCCGCGGCCCAGGCTGAGCGCCCCAGGCCCAGGACGGCCCTGCCCTTGCCTTCGAGCCGGGGGGCGCCCCTGGAGCCCCACGGGCTGTCTTGAGGACGGTGGTCTCTCTCCGGCTCTAACTGGCATGGGGGGGGGTGGGGGGACCCTTTTGGGTACAGTGCCAGGGCCCGTGGGACACCTGAGCTTCAGTGAAATCCTGGACACCTCGCTGAAGGTCAGCTGGCAAGAGCCAGGGGAGAAGAACGGCATCCTCACAGGTAGGCGCCGCAGCACCGCTGCCCCAGGGGTGAGACGGGCGGCCAAGGTCCTCCTGTCCGTTCCCCTGCCTTCCACCTGGTGTTCCTCCAGAGCCTGCCAGCAGACCACTCTTTCTTAGAAAGGGCTCAGAGGAGGCTCTCAGCTCCTGTGCTCTGTGCCGCGTCCCAGATCTTCAGCCACGGTGACCCACCCTCCCTCCTGCAATCCACACCCAACGAGGGGCACCCACCCAGCTTACACCCGGGGCCCCACGCACGATGCTCCCGCCTCCCTCGGCCCCCTCCTTCCAATGCGTGTCGAGCTGCCGGACTAGTAAGGAAGTGAGAAGCAGGGCAGAAGGTGAAGGTCCCAGCCAAGCTCACACCACGCGGGGGCCTCTCCCCAGGGTATCGGATCTCCTGGGAGGAGTATAACCGGACCAACACCCGCGTGACCCACTACCTGCCCAACGTCACCCTGGAGTACCGCGTCACGGGCCTCACCGCGCTCACCACCTACACCATCGAGGTGGCCGCCATGACCGCCAAGGGCCAGGGCCAGGTGTCTGCCTCAACCATCTCCTCCGGGGTGCCTCCAGGTGGGTGCCCGCTCCCAGCGCTGGGCTCCTGGCCTCTTGTTCTCCTGCTCGGGCGGAGGCCCCTTCTTCTTCAGGAAGATTGGCTTCTTCCCACACAGCTCTCCCCTCCCTGGAGTCGGGGGTTCCCGGGTCCTCCCTGGAGTCGGGGGTTCCCGGGTCCTCCCTGGAGTCGGGGGTTCCCGGGTCCTCCCTGGAGTCGGGGGTTCCCGGGTCCTCCCAGGGCCGGCTGCAGCCTCGTGATGGTGAGGCCGTGTGGGCTGCCGTCACTTCCTGCCCTGACTCCCAGGGGCGCCCAGGCCCCCGCAGAATCGCCCCCCTCGCCTCCTCCCACCCCCGCAGCCTGCCCCAGGCTCTGCATCAAGCAGTGGTATCTATGATTCAGGGCAAGGATTCTCCCTGTCACCCAAAAGGTCCAAACGGATTCCAACCAGTGGAAATGTGGGTT
The DNA here is from genome assembly GCF_002837175.3 of Physeter macrocephalus. Classification (NCBI taxonomy): domain Eukaryota; kingdom Metazoa; phylum Chordata; class Mammalia; order Artiodactyla; family Physeteridae; genus Physeter; species Physeter macrocephalus. The sequence continues at coordinate 127,745,262 of NC_041227.1, forward strand.
GGGAAGGGGATAGAGCAGGGTGAGGATAATCTCACCCCCGGGGTAAACAGCAAGCTTTGGCCCCCGTCCCGCTTCTGCCAGGCTCTGTGACCCTGAGCAAGTCAGGCGTCCCCCTCTGTGCCTCAGTTTCCCCATCTGTGTCTATGCAGAGACGCACTGGATAGCCACGTGGTCCTGTCTGGGTCTGTAAGTCTATGCTTGTGCGATGTGGCCAGAATCCCTCAACCAGCCCACCGAGGTGGTTGAGATACCTGAGCTTCAGTCGACCCCAAGTGATAAATTGTAGTGCTTACCTGGCCCAGAGCTCAGTGCATCCATGCACTTAACCCTCCCAACAACCCTGAGGTAGGCAATAGTATTACCATCTCCATTTTACCGAGGAAGACACTGCGGCACAGAAAGGTTAGGTAACTTGCCCAAAGGCACACAGCATCAGAAGCAGTGGAGGTGGATTTCAACTCAGACAGTCCGACCCCGGAATCTGTTCTCTTTCTGTTCACCCTGAACCCCAAGGTTCCTGGTCAGAATACAGGGGCTTCAGGAATTCCCTGGTGGTGTAGCGGTTAAGAATCCGCCTGCCAGTGCAGGGGACACGGGTTCGAGCCCTGGTCCGGGAAGATCCCACATTCCGCGGAGCAGCTAAGCCCGTGCGCCACAACTACTGAGCCTGCCCTCTAGGGCCCGTGAGCCACAG
>NC_041227.1:127746048-127763511 GCF_002837175.3 Physeter macrocephalus
CGCGCACCTAGAGCCCGTGCTCCACAACAAGAGAAGCCACCGCAACGAGAAGCCCGCGCACCACAACCAAGAGTAGCCCCCGCTCGCCGCAACTAGAGAAGGCCCGTGTGCAGCAACGAAGACCCAACGCAGCCAAAAAATAAATAAAGTTAATAATTAAAAAAAAAAAGAATACAGGGGCTTCCTCCTGTCCTCACCCCTCCTTATGACCTCCCGCAGCCATTATTGGTTTGGGAGGGCTGTAATGCGTTATGTGTAGATGGAGAGGAGGATTCATTCAGGAAGCCCAGCCCCTGTTTCCTGGCCCTGGGGGGTTCTCTCAGCTCCGAGCCTACCTCGGTCCCTGGTCTGAACACCGTGAGCCATAGATGCGGGACCGAAGGCTGTGTTGTGGGTTGAGGCCTCGGCCATGCTCCTCCTCCGAGGAGTCTGGGAAATGTGTGACACACAGCCCCCTCCGTGCCTGGAGAGTCCTGTGGGAGGTGGAAGGACCTTCTTCTCACTCCTTTCCTGCCCTGTTTTCCTTTTCCAGAACTCCCAGGAGCCCCCACCAACCTGGGCATTTCCAACATTGGCCCCCGCTCCGTGACCTTGCAGTTCAGGCCAGGTTATGATGGGAAGACCTCCATCTCCCGCTGGCTGGTGGAGGCCCAGGTAAAGCTGCCGGAGGAGAGCCCTATAGCCTGGGCAGCCTGCACGCACCACACACACACACACAGACACACACACCACACACACACACCACACACACACACACACACACACACAGACACACACCACAAACACACACACACCACACACACACACACACACACACACACACACACACGCACACACACACACACCCGCCTCTGGTCAGGGCGATGACTGGCTAGCCTAGAGAAATAACCAGCTGCTTCCCGCAGCCCTTTATACCCATGGGTCTCACCTTTGGCTGCACCAGGGGAGTGTTCCAGCACCTGGGTCCCACACCCAGAAATTCTGACTTTGATTTAGCTGGGGTTTTAAGAAGCATGCCAGGGTGTCCAGGAGGATCACCCGGGAAGCTCACTGTTGATAAATATGCAGACTCCTGGACACCACCCCCAGGGATTCTGATTGGCTGGGCCAAGGGCAGGGCCCAGGAGCGGGTTTATAATAAGCATCCCGTGGGATTCTGATGCAGGAGGGCTCGGGGTCACGCTTGAAGTCTTGTTTAAGGGCCTGGAAAGATGGGGGCCCCCTGTGGTGCCCTCCGGGTGAGCCCTGGGGTTTGTGTCAAGACCTCCCCTGGGCTGGGCTGTACCTCCCGGGAGCCGGGGCTCAGAGCACCCCCATCCCAGCCCGGCAGGCTGGCCAGCTCTCAGGGTGTCTCCCTTTTCAGGTGGGCGTGGTCGGGGAGGGAGAGGAGTGGCTGCTGATTCACCAGCTCCCCAACGAGCCCGACGCCCGGTCCATGGAGGTGCCCGACCTGAACCCCTTCACCTACTACAGGTAACGGGTTAGGCAGGGGAGGGGGCTGCCCGGCCTGGGACGGGCTTTGGCCCTGGGGTCCTGCCCTCACCATTTTGCTCACCCCTCTCCGCCCATCTCAGCTTCCGCGTGCGCCAGGTGAACATCGTGGGCGCTAGCCCACCCAGCCAGCCTTCCAGAAAGATCCAGACCCTCCAGGCGCCCCCTGACGTGGCCCCGGCCAACGTGACGCTGCGCACGGCAAGTGAGACCAGCCTGTGGCTGCGCTGGATGGTGAGGCTCCCGCGAGGGCGGCGGGGCTGGGCTGTCTCCTCGGGCCTCAGCACCCTGCAGAGGTGTCGCCGCCTCAAAGCAGGCGTCCGCTGGGTTACCTGCAGGCCCCTTCTCTGTTCTGGGCGTCCGTCTTAGCCAAATGAACAAATGCCCCACGTGAAAAGAAGCTCGAAAATACTGTTGATGGAGCACTGCCACGTGCCAAGCATTTTACATTTTTTTTCTTCCATTTAATCCTCCCAGTAACCCTGCAAAGGACATGGTACTATCCCAATTTACAGCTAAGAAAACTGAGGCTCCGAGAGGTTAGGAATTCACCCACAGTCACACAGCTCCCGGGGGTGGTTCTGGGATTTGGATGTAAGTTGTCTCACCCACCAAGTCGGAGAGCGAGGGGTCGCTTCTGAGGTTGAGGGGGGAGGTCGGGAGGCATTAGGCTCTGTCCCCACAGATCAGGGTTCCACGTCGGGCGTCATTACCGCGGTGACCCTGCACGAGTGAGTGACACGTGCAGAGGGCTTCTCCTCCTGCCCGGCAGGGTTCTGAGTGCTGTCAGAGTTGGACCTTGAACCCTCTCCATGAGCCTGTGACAGTGATCCTGGCCCCTACTTTACAGATGAGGAAACTGAGGCAGAGAGAGGTGGAATAACTGGCCCAAGACCCCCCACACCCCCTAGTTAACAGCAGGGCTCGGAATCCCAACCCGGGGGGTCTGGCCCCCCAAACCCGCCGCCCTAACCCCCGAGCACGCCGCCAGCCCATCTTCTGGGGAACTGGAGAGAGCATTTCTCCCCCTGGACATCGCCTGGAACTGCGTTTCCCGGCACGGACGCCACAAAGCAGCAACCCGGGAGGAATTCCTAGACAAGCAGACATGGGGCCAGCACCGAACAGCCCGGCTCCTTAGCGAATCCGGGAATGATAGCTTCAGGGGGAGCTGCCTGGCGCCGCCTCACCAGGCCCCTCCGGCCACGCAACTCTTTTTTGCTTCCACTAAAGATGTCTTACTAGTTGCCCCAAACTCAACTTGCAAAACCCCGAGCTGTGGGCTGGGATTTACCAGAAAGTCATTGCTGCCTTTCGCTTGCCTGGACAGCCTGACGGAGGCGCTAGCGGCCATCAGCCCAGACGAGCGCTCGTTATGAATGACGACGCCCCCCCCAGGCGGCGGGGACCAGCACCGGGCAGAGCTGTCCTCAGGCCCAGTTCGGCCCCTCCCCCACCCCCCGCTTCTCACCTCGGGTCTGCTCCCCTCCAGGCTGCTCCCCACGTCCCCTCCACATCTCACTTTAAGGTTTCCAAATACTAAAAGGCTATAAAGTCTGGTATGTAGGGTGGGAGCTGGAGGGGGAATAAAAGGCAGTGGTTGCACTGTGCAGGGCCCCGGGCCCCTCCGGTCCCACCTAATGGCGCGTGGCCCGTTGCCTTTCCTTAGCAGGTAGGAGAGCATGCACTCGAGGCCCATCTCAAGCTCTCAGGCCCATTGATTGCCGTCTTAATGGTCCCTGGTCTGCTTCACTAAGTGTCTGCAGGAGCGGGGGCTGGCAGGAGGGACGGGGGCCGTAGGCGGTGAGGCAGAGGCCGAGCAACGAGAGAAAGTAGGTCAGAACGTGCAGGGCCTGTGGATCACGGGCTCGTTGGAGCCTCTGGGGAAGCGGAACGGGTGCAGGAGAGGGCTGAGGGTGCCCCAGCTCCAGCCCTGTCACCTTCAGAGGAGAATCTGAAGGCTGGGCCCTCAGCTCGCACCTGCTTCAGATCCCAGGCTGCCCCCGGTGTACAAAGACCTCCACTGCCTATTAGCACTGCCCAAGTTCATCCAGATGACCTTGAGCCGGTGACCACAGCCCCGCCAGCCTAATCACAGGCTCAGGAGATGAAGCTGTCTTTTTTCTCTTCGCTGAGACTCAGACAAAAAGAAGGAGGCTGAAAGTGCAGCGGGAGAGACGGAGGTGTGCTGGATGGAAGGACCTCCTGGCATTGACTGGAGCTCCACCCATGCCTGAGAGGCTGCCTTCACAGGCTTGCTTCTCCAAGGGCAGACACCACCTGAGACCAGGCGTGCTGTAGGCAGTTAAATACGTATATGTTGGCAGGCTGAGCGGGGGAGTTAAGTGGCAGAGACAGCCACTGCCAAAGGTGCTGAGTGTGGGACCGAGAGCCTTTGTGACTCTCTTCACCAGGGCCAACTCCCCTGGCAGGGTCATAAATTTGTCACCTGCACGATGAAGAGTGGATGCCGCCTCTCCTCTGAGCCCGGGGTAGAGAGACAGGGAGATGGTGGGGCCGTCAGAAGCACAGAGTTACACAACTAAGCCACACCCAGGGGTGAGAGCGCCTCACACGGTGCTGACGGGCTGGACAGTGGGCCGGGTAATCCCGAGGGCTCCCTGGAAGAGGCAGCACGGGCCAGGCAGTTCTTCCATACGCTAGGTGGGCCTGGCCTCACAGCTGCTTTTCGCACCCCTGCCCTCCTGCAGCCTCTCCCAGAGATGGAATACAACGGGAACCCCGAGTCGGTGGGCTACAAGATCAAGTACAGCCGGGCGGACGGCCACGGCAAGACGCTGAGCCACGTGGTCCAAGATCGCGTGGAGCGGGAGTACACCATCGAGGACCTGGAGGAGTGGACGGAGTACCACGTCCAGGTGCAGGCCTTCAACGCCATCGGGAGCGGGCCCTGGAGCCAGATGGTGACGGGCAGGACCCGGGAGTCAGGTACTGCCCCCTCTTGCCAGCTGTCCCACCCGCTTCGCCTCCCTGGGGCCTGGGGATACCCCCCCACCTTTGTCTCGCTGCCCTCAGGGCCTTCTAAGGGCTCAAAGGCTGGAGCCGTTGTGCGAAGATGTCCTGGGCTCCTTTTTTATCAGTGCTCAGCTTCTAGCAGAGCGCCCTCTGTGTGTGTGCGTGGCCGTGCCTTCCAGGACCTGATCTTCCCAGCGCTGCTTCCAGAGGTTCCCAGGAGGGGCTTCCCGCCTCTGTGTCCCCACTTTTAACCCTGACACCCAGCAGTGCCTGTGAGACCCCAAGATGGAGGTGGGGCCGTGGGGAGAGGGTACGGGTTGGGTGAGCTCTCAGAACATTCCAGAAGCAGCAGCGGCTCACAGGGGCCTGGCAAGGGGACACCCACAGAATATGTGCTCCCGGCCTACAGGCAGCCCTCATCCAGCCACATGTGGCGTGTAGCTCTGTGGCTTTTTCCTAACGCCCTTTAAAGGGTGGCTCCCTTCCCACCCTAGCCCCTCCCCCACCCCTCGCTGCTACGCTGGCAGGAAATGCAGCCTCATCCTAACGTTAGTCTGCGGGGGGATAACGGGGAGGCTGATCTGAAGCCAGAAGCAGCATCTGCGACACTCCGGAGCCAAAGGCATCGTCGCTGCAGAATAATTTGCTATTTGGGGACCGTGCCCCGTTTCCTTCCTCAGACCCCACTCCACCCCCTCCACTGTCGGGTCCACTCTGGGTCCTGAGCTGCTTCTCTCCGCTCCTTTCTCCCCCAGTGCCGTCCTCGGGCCCCACCAACGTGTCTGTGCTGGCCACCACCTCCAGCAGCATGCTGGTACGCTGGAGCGAAGTCCCAGAGGCCGACCGCAACGGGCTGGTGCTGGGCTACAAGGTGAGTCCCAGATCCGAGCACGGGAGGGGGCTGGAGCCCCTGCACCCACTTCCCTGGCCCGGCGCCCTGTCCTCGCGACCCCCTGGGGCCCAGGACTCTGCTTTCTACAGTGGACACGGGGGGCTCTGCCGGCGGCATCCGTTGGTCACCATGACAACCAAGGAGTCCTCCCTTGGGGGTGGGGAAGCTTCCCATGAAGGCCGGGGGTCCTTGGGGCAGCTCTACCTCCCCCAGGGGGCCACACTGGGTGCCCCAAGCCTCACTCTCAGCCCCGATGGGCCCAGCTTCAATTTCCATTATCTTCTAGAATTCCTCCCAAAGCTGCACCTACCGCCCCAGCCTGGAAGTCAGGAGACCGTAGCTTAACATTCCAGCTCTGCCACTACTGGCTGTGTGACCTTGAGCAAGTCACGCCCCCTCTCTGGGCCTGTTTTCTCAGCCGGATGCTCCCTAAGGAACCTTCCAGCTCCATGGCTGACTGCATCTTTGTGTCCCCCTCCCTCCCCAAGCACTAGGCTTGCATAACCTGGGAACCAAGCGCCTCCAGGGAGCCCCAGGCCCACCCACTCATCCTCACCCACCTGGGCTCCTGGGGAGGAGATAGGAGAGGTTCTGGTGGGACCAGAGCCAGGCCGGAGGCCCTCACCCCTGCGCTGGGCTCCGACAGGTGCTGTATAAGGAGAAGGACTCGGACTCCCAGCCCCGGTTCTGGCTGGTGGAAGGGAACTCGTCACGCAGCGCCCAGCTCACAGGCCTGGGCAAATACGTGCTCTACGAGGTGCGGGTGCTGGCCTTCACGCGCATTGGGGACGGCAGCCCCAGCCATCCTGCCATCCTGGAGCGGACCCTGGACGACAGTACGTTCACGTCCCTGGGAGCCTGGGGAAGGCTGGGAGCTGCGCTTCCTCCACCCCTACCCTGCCCAGCCCTGCCCTGCACCGCTGGGGTCTCTCTCTGCCCCAAAGGGAACCGTGGCCTCAGGCTTCTGCTGGGGGAGGCAGGTCACTGAGGGCCACCAAGCCCACTGCAAGGGATGCTAATTACAAACCGCATCCCTAAGGAAGAAATGACAATGCAAGGGCAGACTGGCATCTGATCCAGTCTCTCGGGGACAGGTGAACAGAAAAGAGAATTTGGACCCGCTTTGATTTCTTGTTCGCCTGGGGCAGGCTCTCCCTGTCCGAGTGCAGGTCTGTGCAAGCGAAAGGCTTGATTTTTTCCTTTACACAAGCCTACGGGTCCTGTTAGCAAACGAGTGACGCCTGCCGGGCTCCAGGCATTCGTCTCCGCAGCAGAACTCCCCGTCGGAGGCTGAGCCGACAGGCCCTTTGCCCCCCTTTCTCCTCCCCACACACTGCTCACCAAAAACACTTGTGGGGTCGGGACGAGAGTGCAAAACGGAGCCCAAACACCATAGGTCTCTGTGTTCTAAGTGATAAATCAAGCTAACGATCTGTTAAATTAAATATGTTCTGCCCTCCTGCCTTGACAGATACACCCTCCTAATGACCTGGAAGGCCAAGTTCAAGTTTAGAAATCTCAGATTTCTTGGCATTCCGTGTTAGATCGAGGCAGCCCGGGAAGAGCCGTCCCCCCGGCCGTCCCCCGACTCTGCCACCCTGTTGTCTCCCCCCAGCCCCCATCTCCTCTGGCCCATACCATTCAGTTTCCATCCATTTGCCCAAAACAGCTGCCCCTTGGCCATCCCTCCGTCCAGAGGAACAAGTCTACACCCTCAGGAGGGTGGTTCCGGGCCCCTGTAGGCCCGGGAAGCATGCCTGGGGCTGTTTGGCAGGGAGCTCCGGATCCACGGATTCCAGAGTGAGGTCTAGAAAGTGGAGTGGTGTGTGCTTGGGCTTTTGGCACTTTCATTTGCCCCAAAGCTGGAGCCTCGGTCCCTTCGAGTTCCTGACAAATAATGCGTAACCCTCACTGATAGCATCTTCACGTCCTGTGTGAGGACACGGTGCCGGGCACAGACACACACTCCGCAAAAGTTCAGCAAGCAGAGTGACCCCTTCCCCTGCCGCCCGCCGTGCTGCTCTGCCGGAGCCGGGCTGCTCTAGGGGCTGAGCAGCGGCTGCAGTGTCTCCTGCAGTGTCTCCTCTGTCCCCTCCAGTCCCGGGACCACCCATGGGCATCCTGTTCCCAGAGGTGAGGACCACCTCGGTGCGGCTGATCTGGCAGCCCCCCGCTGCCCCCAACGGCATCATTCTTGGTAAGCCTGTACCCTTCCCGGGCCCTGGCTGCGGGAAGAAGGAGGTATAAGGTGTAAAGGAGGCAGATTCAGTCTTGGCAGGAGAGAGGCTAAGCCCAGGACAGGTGTCCACACGTCCTCAAGAATGGTTGTGAGTCTAATTTCTCCGACTAGAAATCTCAGCCTGTAAGATTTATCAGCTGGAGGGCAAGGTTGGGGCTCAGGTCTCTCAGGGACCATTGGTCAGCTCTGTGCCTCCACGTGACCCAGGTCCCCAGGGGACTGGCCATCTGGTGAACCTCGGCCGCTGTTCCTAAGTGTAGCCGGGTGAGGGCGCACTGGCGGGCTCAGCCCAGCCGCGCCCACAGGTGGGAAACGAGGCCTAAGGCACCCAGGAGGGGTGCTACAGGTCGGAAGCATCATTTCCTAGTCACGGTTCCTACTAAAACACACACGCAGACACACAGAGAGACACACGCACGCACACGCACGCACACGCACGAGAAGACTCACAGGCTTGAAATGAGCAGCTGTGTGAACTTGAGCAAGTCGGCTTCCCTCCAGGGCCTCAGCCCCTCACCTGTAGAGCGGGGGATCGGACCACCTGTGCCGGTCCAGGGCTCTCAGTCCTGGCATCCTGCAGCGCCCGCCCCCTGTGAAAGCTTCGCCCCTGGAGACAGAGTCGATGGGGCTGGGGGGTGGGGTCGGGGGGGAAAGCGTTTGGGCTTAGAAAGACCTGGGCTGGAATTCCAGCTTGGTCAGTTCCTGGCAGGTGCTCTGGCCTCCCTGAGCCTCAGTTGCCTCGTCGGGGGCTGGGCTGGGGGTTGCAGACGCTGCACGGAGCACCTGCTTGTGCCCCCCGCAGTCCCAGCCCCCAGGCGACAGCTGAGGACGCGGGAGCGACCCAGAGGGCTTCAAGCAGACCGACCACAGCCGAGGTGGCCCAAGGGCAGACACAGCAGTGGCCGAGAAAGGAGTGCCCCTTGCTCGGGGCTCCGGAGCAGCTTGCCCCACCTCCCAGCACGGCCCGTCTCCTTCCTTCCCCGCAGCCTACCAGGTCACACACAGGCTCAACGCCTCCACGGCCAGCGCTGCCACGGCGGAGGTGCTCACGCCCAGCGCCCGCCAGTTCACGGCCAGCGGCCTCAAGCCAGAGTCCGTCTACCTGTTCCGCATCACGGCCCAGACCCGCAAGGGCTGGGGAGAGGCCGCCGAGGCCTTGGTGGTGACCACGGAGAAGAGAGGTGACTGCCCACTGGGACTGGGGGGGCCTCAGGGGGGGCACCCGCAGCCGGCCCAGGAGCTCACACCATCTCCTCGTGCACGGCTGGGGGTGGGCTAGTTGTGAGTCTCTTGCCCTGGTCCAGAATGGAAAGTGGGCTCAAATCTCTGAGGCCAAGGTCAGCAAGGGCTCCCGCAGACTCTTCCAGAGCTGATCGGGGAGTCCCCTCCCCAGGATCCTGCCCTGCCCAGAGTTTCTAAAGGGCGGGCTGGTGAGACCAGCTTCCTTCCTCTCTCCCCTCCTCCTCAAGAGGAGACCGTGTCCAGCTGGGTGGAGGATGGGCCCGCAGCCTGGAGCCCTGGCTGCCGTCGCCCTGCCTCCGTGAGCCCGCTTCTCGCCCAGAGTTGGGTCCCCCAGAAGCCTGCCTGAGCCCCAGGTCCCTGTGAACGTGATGTACTAGACAGTGTTCCCAGGAAAAACCAGAAGGACAGTGGTTCTCAGCCAGGGTGCCCTTGCCTCACCCCGGGATACTGGGCAGAGTCTGGGTGTCACAGGTGGAAAGGAAGTGCCCCTGGCATCTAGAGGGTAGAGGCCGGGGTGCCGCTACGCATCCTGCAACGCAGAGGATAGGTCCCGCAATAAAGACTCATCCACCCAAGTGCCAGAGCGCTGAGACCAGGAATCCCCGCCGTGGGGCGTGGGGAAGCGAGAAGAGGCCAAGCGCTCGCAGGGGGCAAAGCCGAGTCCCACCCCACTGGGGACAGCGCAGGTCCCATCTCAGCACCGTGCAGACCGGGGCAAAGGAACTGGGGCGTTCACACCACCTCACTGTCAGCCCTGTGCTGGGGCTGCCCTCGGGGGGTGTAACTTCCCAGGCACCTGGACCTCGAGTAGCCCGGGACAGTCGCTGGCCAGGAGCCACGGGGCTGACTTGCGGGACCTGTGTGCAGAAAAGGGGTGGGGGGCATCAGCCCTCCCGGGGGCCGAGAAGGTGCATCCCCCATCTCCGCCGTGGCCTCACCGCTCCTCCCCCTCCCCCCCCTCCAGACCGCCCGCAGCCCCCCAGCAAGCCCGTGGTGCAGCAGGAGGACGTGAAGGCGCGCAGCGTGCTGCTATCCTGGGAGCCCGGGAGCGACGGGCTATCCCCCGTGCGCTACTACACCATCCAGACCCGCGAGCTGCCCAGCGGCAGGTGGGCCCTGCACTCAGCCTCCGTGAGCCACAACGCCTCCGCCTTCGTTGTGGACAGGTGAGGCCCCCGTCCGTCCGCCAGCATCTCCGCTCCGCCCCTTCCGGCCCAGACAGCGTCAGCATCGGAGGGGCTCCTGAGAACACCCGGAGCCCGCCCGCCCGCCGATCGCTTCCACAGCCCGCATCCCCCGGGACCCCTCCGCATCCACGCTCATCCCCTCCAGCTCTGTCCTAACCTCCCTCCCCACCCTCTCCGGAGCCTCGTTAGGGCTGCCTCTTATTATCTATTTATGGAGCCTAGAAGCCCCCTCCGTGAAAGGCTCGCCATCCTTCATGAGCTGGATTCCTGCAGCCAGGTGGGGTCTCCCTCTCCATCCTTAATAGGGGAGTGGAGCTTCGCTCCAAAATTCTGCCTTCAATTTAATTCCCTGTGGGATTTTTTTTTTTTTTTTTTTTGCGGTACACGGGCCTCTCACTGTCGTGGCCTCTCCCGTTGCGGAGCGCAGGCTCCGGACGCGCAGGCTCAGCGGCCACGGCTCACGGGCCCAGCCGCTCCGCGGCACGTGGGATCTTTCCGGACCGGGGCGCGAATCCGCGTCCCCTGCATCGGCAGGCGGACTCCCAACCCCTGCGCCACCAGGGAAGCCCCCTAGTGGGATTTTTAACATTCCAGTTGATGAGACCGAGAGTTTTGAGCAATACTTTTCTCCTCACTCCCCCTCCCACCCTCAATAAATCAGAAAGGAAGCTGTTTGCCTGGAGAGGAAATGAGGCTCATAGAGATGAACTGCTGGCTAACTCCTGAGACCCTCAGCCCTTCCTGAATTTACTAAATGCAGGAGAGGGCTGGCAGTTCTTGGGGGAGGTGTCAGCTCTGGGGGGAAGTTACTGGAGCTCTCCTACCTACAGGCCCCCTGAGATAGGGGCCATGTGGACGTTTCCACTTGGGGACCTTTGGCATCTAGCTGCGGCCAAGGTGAGCCACACCCCGAGCTGGCCTGCTCTAGGGCACCCCAGGGCCTGGCCCGAGCTTGTTGCCTGCGTGGCCGACCGTCCTTCCGGGCCTCCACGTTCCTGTCCGTGTGACGGACCCACAGCTGCTGCGGCTGCCCTGGGGAGATGGGCGCAGAGACGGCGGGGCACGGCCGTTAGGGGACAGCTCCGCTCATCAGACCCGATTCCCCTGCACAGGCTCAAGCCCTTCACGTCCTACAAGTTCCGGGTGAAGGCGACCAATGACATTGGGGACAGCGAGTTCAGCAAGGAGTCGGAACCACTGACCACCCTGCAGGCCGGTCAGCGCCCCCCACCGGGGTCTCTCTCTCTCGGTCCCCTGGGCGCTTGCGGGCACCGCGCATCCTCTTCTGGGGGAGGAGCCTCCAGAGATGGGCGGGGCGCTGGGCCTGCTGGGCCCTTGGTCTGGCTCCCCCGGCGGAGTCCCGGGGAGGTTTGGGCCAGAAGGGCCTTCGCCGCGGGCTCAGCACCCACACCCAGCCTGGCATCCTCGTGTGTTCCTTCTCTGTCCTCGCAGCTCGCGGCCGACCCCAGGAAACCTCAGTGGGAGCGGGGAGGCCTGCGGCGCTAGGTGCAGAGAGGAGGGGATCTGGGCCCTTGGGTTCGGGCTGGGGTCAAGGTCCCGGCCCCTCTCCCACTTTACACTGGCTCCTTGTTGTACAGAACTTGGGGCGGTGGGGGCACGAGGAGTGGCTTAAGCGGGACCAGTGTCTGCAGAACCTGGTCCCGTGGCTCCCAGGGGGCCTGAGTCCCCCCCCAACCGAGAGCTCACCTGTCCGCCTCTCCCCCCAGCCCCGGATGAAGCGCCCACAATTGTCTCGGTGACACCGCACACCACCACCTCCGTGCTGATCCGATGGCAGGTACGGCCGGGCAGGTGGGGAGGGGCCCGTGTCCCACGAGGACTCAGACACAGCCTGTGCTGGGACCAGAAAGACAATAGCCCCCGCAGGGCTGGAACACGGCACCCACATGCGTAGACACGCACACACACGTGTGTACACGTACACATACACACCCTTCACTCCACCTCCAGATAATCAGGTCCTACCATATACCCTTCTGTGGATGAGGACCCAGACTCAGGGAGGTGACAAGAATGCCCCAGGTCACACAGCTCCTAGGTGGCAGGGCCAGGTTCGGTGCCCTTACGTCGGCAGAATCCTTGGACACAGAAGGGCTGGGGGCTGTCAGGGCCTCCAGCGTCTCCGTGAACCCCAGCCCCGCTCTCAGTGAAGGGATTCCCGACAGAGACCAGTCACAGGTGTGCCTACCTCACCTGCACCCAGGCCAGGCTTCCGTCCCGTCACCATGAGCAGGAACCCACCACCCAGGTACAAAGAACCAGCCTCCCACCTCTCCTCCCACAGCCACCTGCTCAGGTGGGCACTGCCATCCCTCCATGGCCTGAGGAAGGCCCGGGACGCATCTCAGAGACCCAGCTGCCCGTGGCTGCCTTTAGGACCCTCCCCAGCCCCTGAAGCCCAGTCCCGGGGCTCAGCGGGTCACCCACGGAGGCCCCAAAGCCCTGAACTCCTGTCTCCGTTTCTCAGGATTAGAGGGGCAGGTGCCAACCTTTGCCCACCTACAGCCCCCCTGAAGGGAAAGCCCTTGAAGAGAAAACAGGAGGGACCCCCCCCGACCCCTCCCCCAGCTCAAGGCCCCACCTGAGAAGGACAGTCCCTTAAGTGAAAATGACCTAGTGCAGCGGGGAGCCGACCAAGGCTGGAGCAGATCAGGGCCATCGTGATGAAGGGGGCAGGGTGGTGCCAGCTGCAGCCAGGAATACAGTTAAGGAGCTAATAAAAGGCTGAACGATTTCAGCAGGTTTTTTAGAAGAGGCATCACAACAAAGTAGTTTCTGGGACTTCCCTGCTGGCGCAGTGGTTGGGGGGTCTGCCTGCCAAGGCAGGGGACACGGGTTGGAGCCCTGGTCCGGGCAGATCCCACATGCCGCGGAGCGGCTAGGCCCGTGCGCCACAACTACTGAGCCTGCGCTCTAGAGCCCGCGGGCCACAACTACTGAGCCCGCGTACGACAACTACTGAAGCCCGCATGCCTAGAGCCCGTGCTCCACAACAAAGAGAGCCACAGCAATGAGAAGCCCGCACACCACAATGAAGAGTAGCCCCCGCTCACCGCAGCTGGGTGGTGCCAGCTGCAGCCAGGAATACAGTTAAGGAGCTAATAAAAGGCTGAACGATTTCAGCAGGTTTTTTAGAAGAGGCATCGCAACAAAGTAGTTTCTGGGACTTCCCTGCTGGCGCAGTGGTTGGGGGGTCTGCCTGCCAAGGCAGGGGACACGGGTTGGAGCCCTGGTCCGGGCAGATCCCACATGCCCCACAACTACTGAGCCTGCGCTCTAGAGCCCGCGGGCCACAACTACTGAGCCTGCGCTCTAGAGCCCGCGGGCCACAACTACTGAGCCTGCGCTCTAGAGCCCGCGGGCCACAACTACTGAGCCCGCGTACGACAACTACTGAAGCCCGCATGCCTAGAGCCCGTGCTCCACAACAAAGAGAGCCACAGCAATGAGAAGCCCGCACACCACAATGAAGAGTAGCCCCCGCTCACCGCAGCTAGAGAAAGCCTGCACGCAGCAACGAAGACCCAACACAGCCAAAAGTAAATAAAGTAGTTTCCACCTTCTCCAGAAGCCTGTTCTCCAACTCATCTGAGGACGGAAGCAGAAAGCAAAGAAGAAAACGATCAGGGCAGAGAGGAGCAGTGCACGAAGACACACCGCCCTTGTTCTTGCTGAAGAGCAGGGCGAGGACCCTCCCTAATTCCCGGGAAACTCCAGGAAATCCTGGCCAGGGCAGGTGATCATGTGAGGAAGTTTCTAGACAGGGAACAACTCTTTGAGACGGTTCTGCGTCCAGAGTCATGCTCAGGGCCCCCAGGATGCTGTGTGACCTTGGGCAAGTTCCTCACCATCTCTGAGCCTCACTTTCCTGTCTGTTCAGTGGGGATGGCATGGTGATTCCCACCCTGCCCTGCCTCACAGGGAATGCTACAGGGATGGAGTAACCTCGTTGGAAATGCTTTGTAAATTAAGAATGCTCAGTGCCACTTTGAGCATTAAGACACAGTCCCTGCTCTGTGGCTGCAGGACGCAGGATGGGGAGGGAGGCAGGGGCGGAGTGGAAGGGGATGCCCAGCCATGGTCCAGCCCAGCCGGCCCCACCCCCACTCCCTTCCCTGCAGCCACCGTCAGAAGACAAGATCAACGGCATCCTCCTGGGCTTCCGGATCCGGTACCGGGAGCTGCTCTACGAGGGTCTGAGGGGCTTCACGCTGCGTGGCGTCAACAACCCGGCGGCCAAGTGGGCGGAGCTCACCTGTGAGTGACAGTGGAGGGAGGCGGGGGTGGGCGGGGGTGTGAAGCTCTCAGCATCCTGGAATCACACTAACCCGAAACCCTGGCGCCCTCCCCTGAGTGTGCCTCTCATCCCGTCCCATTCAATCCCCAAGTGCATGTTTACTGAGCACCTTCTATGCCCCAGACACTGGGGGGCACCAGTGAGCAAGACAGACAAGGTCCCTGCCCTCTCAGACAGAGCTTGCAGGCTGGAGGAGGAGCCAGGCGCTGGAGAAGAAAGCCCTGATATAGGTATCTAAGACCGTTGGCATGACCTCTGGGAAGCACATATTCCGGGAGAGCCTAAAGCAGGCGTCAGAAAAGGCTCCCCTGGGGATGGCTGTGGTGCCGACACTGATGGACGATTCCAAGTCAAGCAGTCCAGAGAAGGTTGTGGGGGGAGGGTGGGTGTGGATCCTGGCATGTGCAAAGGGCCTGAGGTGGGAAGGACCCAAAGCAAAGCCTGGTCATATCCCAAGGGCAGCAATCTGGCCCCCTCTGGTTCCTCAGGGAGATGACCATTCTGCCCTGGGGTCCCCGGAATGCAGCCTGCCTCTGCAGCAGGAAGGAAAAAATTCAAGAAGCCAAGTAGAAATTCCAGAGAGTTACACACAAGCAAAGGAATGACATGTCGTACTTCTGGGTTAGGATGGTTCCTTTGGGGTCTCGAGGGCCATGGCTGGTGATGAGGTCCAGAAGCAGTTGCCCCAGTTAGAGGCGAATACAGTGACACAGGCAAGAGCGTGAGGTTGGTGCCAGGGCAGCCGGCTTGAGATACAGTCGAGGACCGGTTTGGGAGATGATGTGCTCTGAGCCCCAACACACACACGCGCACTGGTTCAAGTTGGGGAGAGGGAGGCCGGTGGGAGAGGGAGGGGTCTGGAGGATTTGGTCCCTAGGTGGGTGGTGGCACCAAACCAGAGACACTGGGAGAAGAGGAACAGTTTAAGATCCTCTCTGTTTTGATTTTTTCCCCCCATCCTTCTCGTAAACCCTCTGCACCTTGTCTTCTAGCAGGTATTAACAGACAACAAGATGACTGAACACGTAGCCGAGGAAAATTAATAGAAAAACTCAGAAATAGCTGATCCAACAGCTTGCGTTATTTATTATTATTATTTTTTTGGCAGACATGTGCTGGTCGTTGTGATTTTATAGGCCTGTGTATAATACAGTCATATTTCCTGGTAGTAAAATGGTTTCTGGTTCATATGAGGAAATTAACGACACCACTCTATCATGGCAGGAACTCAGCCTTAGGCAAGGGACCAGAGCTGTCCCCATCTGGGGATGCTGGGCTCCCAGGGGCTCCCGTGCCCTGTGACCTCCAGTAGGTGCACGCCAGGACGGGATGGCACCGTCCTGGGAGCTGCCTCTTCCCCTCTCCCCCCTCCCCCTCCATCCCTGGCCCCTGACTCAGGAATCTGGAGGCCCCTTCCCTCTGCATGCGTGTTCCCATCCCGCCCCCTCATCGGGGTCTGTGTGACTCGGGGTGGTGTGTACTAACCTCCTCTGTCTGCTGTCTCCCTCCGGCCCCCTCCACCCCACCCCAACCCCCTAGCCTTGTACTCCGTGCGGGACCTGAGCCGGCCCAGCCTCACGCAGTACGAGCTGGACAGTAAGTCCCCCTGTGCGGCGGCTCCCCGACGGGCCCCGCCTTCCACGGGGAGGGGAGAGGGGCCTCCGAGGACGCCTGACCACAGCTGAGTGGTGCGCCCACCTCAGGCTGCTTGAAGAAGGGGAAACCCCTGCACACGCGTGACTTTCCTGAAATACTCAGAAAAGCAGGGGCTCGCCAGGGAAGGTCTGCTCCAGGCCACCGTCCATCAGTGCAGGACAGAAAGGGACATGGCTAAGGTCTCGTCCTCCTGGGGGGCGGGGGACGGCGAGAGGAGGTGCGCGCGCGGTAGGAGCCGGGGGTCCCGCTGGTTGGACGGGCAGGCGTCCACGTTGCTGCCTCTCTGTCTCGTCCCATCAGAGGCACTTGTCAGCTCAGCTCTGTCTTTCAAGCCAAGGCCCACCCTGGAGTGAGCAGAGCCCCCGTCTTCCCTCAGGGACCAGGAAGTGTCCCCACCTGGTGCCCCGAGCCCTAGCTCTTTCCTAACATCCCAGAGAACATTCGGTTCTCCCCGAGGCCCAGAGCTTTGAGCCAGGGGGCCTCCTGTTAATAGCACGCGTTTGGCTGAATTGTCCCTCTCCGTCCTTCCTTAACCGACAGCCCTCTCGGGTGCAGGGCCAGGGCTATCGGGGTGCTTAGGACTTCCACCTGGGGAGGGGGAGCTGTGGAGGGGAACGTGTCGGCCACCCCCCAGCAGGGACAGCAACTCCCACCCAGGGTGTCGGGGCCTGTTTTCCTGTAGTTGCTCTCCTCTCCCAGCTTCTGTCTAAGCATCTCCCCCCAAGCACCCCCAACTGAGCAAACACATAGAGTTTCTTAGCCCCAGATTCGCATCCGATGAGCCTCTTCTCTTTAGGGCTGGGCCCTGCCCCCCGCGTTAGGAGCAGGTTGATGGAGACTTCGGGTGGGGGGGGAGGGGTGCGGGGGGGAAGCTGGGAACTTGAAGCATCTGAAGTGACCAGTGTGTCCGGGACAGGCAGGGAAGGAGTGACCTGTGACCTGGCGCGTCCGGGACAGTTTTGGTTCACGCCTGTTGTCCCGGCATAAATGTTAACCGTGCCCCTTTCGGTCTCAAAAATGCCCAAGGTGGTCACACTTGGCCAGGACGCCACCCAGTGTCACCCTGTGTGCGGCTCCCCAGGGATGAGTCAGAGCGCCCCTCTCCCCAGTGTCGGCTGCCCCACCTCTTACCTGTTCTTTCCTGAACCTGCACTCAGGGGCCCAGACTCGCAGGGCACATCATCACAGCGCCCTCCGCAGCCGCCCCCGTCCACTGCAGGGCCCGTGACCTCTGTGTGCCTCTCCCCTCCCCCACTCTCACCCCCAGACCTGAACAAGCACCGGCGCTACGAAATACGCATGAGTGTGTACAACACTGCGGGCGAGGGGCCCTCCAGCCCCCCACAGGAGGTCTTCGTCGGGGAGGCAGGTGAGCGCCTCTGCCCTTGCAGCCCCAGCACACCTTTCCCACCCCCCGCCCCGGAAGCCCAGCGGGCGGAGAGACGGGAGCCGGGGGGCCACA
>NC_041227.1:127763734-127768751 GCF_002837175.3 Physeter macrocephalus
CCACCCCTCTCACCCTCCAGTGCCCACGGCAGTGCCCCGCAACGTGGCTGTCCACGGCGCCACGGCTACGCAGCTGGATGTGACGTGGGACCCGCCCCCGCTGGAAAGCCAGAACGGAGACATCCAGGGCTACAAGGTACAGGCGCTCCGGCAGAGAACAAGGTCCAGAGGGACACAGGGCCGGGTGGTGGTTGGGAGTGACCCAGCAGTGGTGAGACGTCCCGGGTCTACACCTGATGCCTTGGCTGTTTGCACCCAATCCCCTGAAACACCTGCAGCCGGAGCAAAACTCCGCCCATCCCCCCCCGCCCCGGCGTCCTCGGGGCAGGCGGCGCTCAGGTGCTAGAAATTCAGGCCACCCCCCAGCTTGTATCATCCCTGGGCGGTACCCCACCCCCGCCCCCGCCCAGCCCACCAGCTCCCGTGCCAACGTGAGACCCCTCAAAGTGGTTATTTGGCCAACCCTAGTTACCATATTGATGCAAATCGAATGGCCAATTAGTAAAGGACCACCGGCCAGGTGTTGGAAATTTCCGTTTAAAGTTATTTCTAGATTTTAGGCAACATCTTGTGTTAGGACAGGATTCAATTTGTCTCCAAAATTTGCAAAGCCCTTTAGAGCTCCTTAATCCTCCTGAAAGCCCAGTAAAGCTGGTAGGTTATAATGTTTGTGCCCATCGTACAGATGCGGAAACTGAGACCCAGCTTAGTGGTTCAACGAGGTCACAAAAAAAGCAGATAGCAGAGAGTCAGATTCCAGGCCTGCTCGCCGTCACCCTGTGAAAGGTGGGGAGGAAGCGCTGAGCGCACAACCACTGGAGGAGATGGCGGTAATAGTAATCATAATAATAATCACGTGCTGCCCGTCTGGATCCTCAGCCCGTGGCCATGTCTGAGGCCTACCTCCCGTGCCGCTGTCCAGTGCTGCTCTGATTCCTGGCGGTGGTTCGTTACTCCAGAGAGTAGCCTAGTGCAGTGTGGCAAGGTGGGAAGGGTGGGGAGCCAGCAGGAGCTTCCCGGCTTCCTCAGCTCAGCCCTCGTCCCACAGGCAGAAACTGAGTTTCCACAAAGGTAAGGGCCTTGCCTGGTCACACGGCTCGTGGAGACCCCATTTCAGACAGAATCTGGTGTAGGAGTCTGGTTGTGTGGGGGGTGAAGGAGGCGGGAGAGAGGAAGAAAGGCGTCTCGCCAAGGATGCTCTGAAGATGGATGACGCTCCCGGGCAGCACCAGCTGGGAGAACCAAACATTGCGCCACTAGCATATGCCTCCCTGGGGAAGGAGAAGGAGCCGGGCAGGGCCTGCAACAGTTTGGCAGCCGCCAGACCGGGGAGGCGTGGACGTCTCCAGTTAATGTACGGTCCCAGGAAATCTGTGGGTGCCCAGACACCACACATCACACGGCAGACGTCCACGTGCTCAGGGAAACATCATAAGCAACCATGGACATTGACAAAGGAAACAGAATTGCCACCTCCCAGACCTGCATTAACATCCGCGTTCACTGACCTTAACGTTAACCACGCGTTCACACCACCAGCCAGTGGTTGCACCAGAATGAGCTGTGACGCGTTCAGGGACGGGCACGTCCATGCATCGGGCCTTTCAGGGATGCGTGTTTATTGAGTAGTTACTTTGTGCCTAGCAGTGTCCTCGGTGCTGAGATTCGAGCAGAGACGACGTGAGCTTAAACTGTAGGGGAGGAAGCCAGTGATACACAAAGCAAAGGGCACCTCCAGGTGGTGGGAAGTGAAATGGGTTAAGGAGCAGGTTTGGCATTTTAAATAAGGGTCGTTGGGAGAGCGCTTAGTGAGAAGCTGCCACGTGACCAAAGGTGAAGGCGAACAGGGTGTGAATCACGTGGATCTGGGAGAAGAGTGTTCCAGAAGGAGGGGAAGACAAGCAAAGGCCCTGGGATCAGTGGGTGCTTGGCGTGTACAAAGCCCAGCAAAGAGCCCCACGTGTCCCCGTGTGAGGGGGTGCATCACCTGGGGTCCTCAAGGGCTCTGGCTGAATGACATGGCAGCCACAGGGACTTGGGGACAGAAGAGGGACATGGGTGACTCGGGTTTTTAAAGGCTCGTGCTGGCTGCTGCGTTGAGGGTAGTCTGAAATGGGGAAAATGCAAAACATGAAGAGGCGGCAGCATCATCCAGGTGATGGTGGTTTAGACCACGCAGTAGCAGGTAAGAAGCCTTTGCTCTTGGTTCCATTTGAAGGGGGTAGAGCTGATAGAATTTGCTGATGAACTGAATGTGGAATGTGAGAGAAGGAGAAGCAACAAGGATTTCCAAGCAGTTGGATGACGGAGCTTCCAGTTACAGCGCAGGAAAAGAGGAGACGGTGGGAGGGGGAGGCTCGGAGGGAGAGCTGGTGTCTGAGACGTCTGTTGGACTTCCAAGGGGAGACACCCAAGGGAGCTGGACACACAGGTGCGGAGTCCAAAGGAGAAGGTCCAGGATGGAGGTGTGAACGGTGGGATCCTCAGCATATAGATGGTCCTGAAAGCCCGGAGATTAGATAGAAAACACCAGAAGTCTGAAAACTGAGCCCCGGGACCAAAACAAGTGATGCAAGTCTCAGAGCCCACATGAAGAACGTGCTTCCAGAAGCAGGGAGGAAGCAGATGTGCCATCTACTACTGAGAGCTCAAACAAGATGAAATCTAGGCAGCAATTATTCAGGGATGGGCAGACAGCCCATGAGCCTAATACGGCCCCCCACTTGTTTTTGTAAATAAAGTTTTATTGGCATGCAGCCACACCCATTTGTTTACAGATCGCCTTTGGCTACTTTCAAGTCACAGGCAGAGTTGAATAGCTGCAACAGAGACCGTGTGGCCTGCGAAGCCTAAAATATTTCTTACCTGGCCCTTTACAGAGAGAGTTTCCAGAGCCCTAGATTATTGCGTTAAACAGGCCAAGTTCACAGGTGACTCTGATAAGAGTTGGGGGCAGGGAATGCCTGCTTGGAGTGGGTTCACGAGAGAATGAGGAGAGGCAGCCGGTACCGGTATCCCTTTTGAGGCGTTTTGCTTTAAAGGGAAGTAACAAAATGGGGTAGAGACTGGAAAAAGACAGTCAACGGAGGCGGTTTTAAGATGGGAGGAATAACTCGTTTGTGTGCTGATAGAAATGATTCTGGAAAGAGGAGGAATTTGGTGATCCAGGGAAGAGAGGAAGCGGTGAGAGGGCCTGGGATTTAGTGCAGCCGCGCGCGGGGCCCGCCTTAGTAGGCAGCCGGCAGTTCCGCCCTGGTCACAGGAGGGAGGCGGAGGGTAGGGACACAGGGCAGGAGGTGGTCCCGCTGGGGCAGGGAGCTTGTGGAGTCTTGTGTGATGGCTTCCGGGGCTCAGTGAAGGGTCCTGAGCCAGGAGTGAGGATGGGGAGGGAGGGAAAATGGGGAAGGGTTGTGTGGAACCGTGATGCCGGAGACTGCAGAGAGTGGACCAGGCCAGCGTATCACGGTGGCCGGGCCACTCAAGGCTGTGCTCGTGCGCTGAAAGTGCGGCTTTCCTCCAGCGACAGCCAGCAGTGTGACATGTGGGCATGAACCTGGCTTAACCGAGGCTGAAGTTAGGCCTGTTGCCTGTGGTGAAGCCCGAAGGGGCAGGGTATTGAGAATAGAAGCTGGTGATGACGAGTCACTCCTGCACCTGTTCCCGTCTAAGGACGGTGTTTATCCTTGGCGATGTTTATGGAGCACCAGCAGGTGTGCCAGGCGTGACTCTAGGTGCTTGAGATGCAAGGGAGCCAAAGACGTGGGCCCTCCAGGGAGCGTGTTTTCTAGCAGACACCTGGCTACCCATCAGCCTGCTCGGCAGCTCGGCCGTGTGCCCTTGGGGTTGGGGTCAAGGCTCAGCCCCTTGTGCTATTTGCACAAATGTCACTTAAGCCTCGTCCGACAAAGGTCTGCTGAATTCGGTACACACAGGTAAGACCTGCCTGCTGAGGGCGCCCGTTTATGTACGTGTGGTGGCCCTGGGTCCTGGACCCCCCCCTCCTCCCCCTCCCCAAGAATGTGACGCCAGCCACTAGCACCTCCTGTCCTGCATTATCACTTTTCTCACGCTGAAATATGGTGCATCTTTCAAATGCCTCTTCCTGGCCTCACGTTTGCTTCAGCCATTCTTCTGGTTGGTCCCTTAACAGCAGAAACCCTCCCAAAAAATGTCTGCCCGCTGCCTCTGCCCCATCGCTCTTGAATCCACTCCAAGTAGGTTCACTCATTCATTCCAAACAGTGAATGAATGAATGACTTCAAGTGTGACTATCTACCTGCATCAGAAGACTGAAAAAGAAAGAAGAAAGAAAAAGGGAGGGGTTAGAGAGAAGCGAGGATTTTATGGTACCGAGTCGTCCTAACTGCCGTTCACACATGCCAGGTGGGGACACTTTTATTAGCTCTCTCTCACTTTTATGAGCTTTCTCCCGGCAAATTGAGAAATTGAGAAGCCAATAGCGTGCCGAAACCCCTTTGGCCAGCAGGTGGCGCCAAATGCCCTCTAATCCTCTGCGGGCCAGGGACTTGCAGCTTTCCCAACGCCCCGATTCCGAGTTCTAAAATGCCTCGATTCCAAGTTCTAAAAGTAGTGAAGCCATGTTCATTGCAGCACTATTTGCAATAGCCAGGACATGGAAGCATCCTAAGTGTCTATCGAAAGAGGAATGGATAAAGAAGATGTGGCACATATATCCGATGGAATATTACTCAGCCATAAAAAGAAACGAAACTGAGTTATTTGTAGTGAGGTCGGTGGACCTAGAGTCTGCCATACAGAGTAAAGTAAGTCAGAAAGAGAAAAACAAATACCATATGCTAACACATATATATGGAATCTAAAAAAAAAAAAATGGTTCTGAAGAGCCTAGGGGCAGGACAGGAATAAAGATGCAGACGTAGAGATGGACTTGAGGACACAAGGACGGGGAAGGGTACGCTGGGACGAAATGAGAGAGTGGCATGGACATATATACACTACCAAGTGTAAAATAGATAGCTAGTGGGAAGCAGCCGCA
>NC_041227.1:127768761-127775829 GCF_002837175.3 Physeter macrocephalus
TATGTATAACTGATTCACTTTGCTATACAGCAGAAACTAACACACCGTTGTAAAGCAATTATACTCCAATAAAGATGTTAAAAAAGATTTAAAATTTTTTTAAATAAAGCAAAATTTTGTGTAGATATCCAAAATAATAATAAAGAATGACACAGTTAAAAAATAAAAATAGTGAAGGATCTGCTGCTTCGCTGGCGACGAGCGAGTGTTAACCCCGGTGAATATGAAGTAGGGTCGTCCCTCGGAATCCGCGGGGGATCAGTTCCAGAACCCTCTGTGGATACTACCAAAATCTGCGGATGCTCAAGTCCCAGTCGGCTCTCTGTATCCGCAGTTCCGCATCCATGGATTCAACCAACCGCAGATCCTGTTGTACTGCACCTGTCTATTGAGAAAAATCCGCGTAGAAGTGCACCCGGGCAGTTCAAACCCGTGTTGTGCAGGGGTTCAACTATTATTGGAAGCACAGTGGACACCTGCTGCGCTCCTGGACTGAAACTTTCTGCAGAATTGCCGTGTCTTCCTTCTTTTTACGACCTTTGCACCTCACCTTGGTTTTGGGAAGTGGGTGTCCGTGACCCCCGCTATACGGACGACACAACTGCGGCTCAGAGAAGTCACCTGGGCGAGTCAGTGGTGCACTGGGGTCAGCCCAGGCCTGCCTGCCTCTGCAGTGAGCTGTGCCAGCTGCCATGTGTGTCCCCGGGGGCCTTGTCAACATGCAGATGCGGATGCCACAGGTGCAGGGTGGGCTGACACTGCATCCCTAAGCAGCTCCTAGGTGATGCCAATGGGCTGGTCCTCAAACCCCACTCTCGGCTCTCGGCTGGGTTTGAGGTAGACTCCACCCCAGCAGTCTAGCTACCCTGCACTCAGGGTCCTGCAGAACAGAATTGAGTTATTCCTACGGTGGCAATATTCTGAGGGCCGACCGTGCCTGTGCTGTGCTAAATCCTGCAGGCACTGCAGTGAACAGACGCATAGGGTCTGTGCCCTCATGGGGTTTACCGTCTAGCAGAGACTGAAGGATTAGCTATGAAAAGGAACACTCTGGAAGGGTTTCTAAAACAGCTCTTAAATACACCTATACTATTTTTTGGGCGACTCACCTCTCATCCAGGTGTGTGGATGGTACGAAAGAAGGTGCGTCTGAGACCCTGGGATCAGGCGGGAGCAAGGGGGGAAGCCGGGTGACTGTCTCCCTCACTCCAGATCCTCTGTGCCCACAGATTTATTTCTGGGAGGCCCAGCGGCGGAACCTCACGGAGCGGGTGAAGACGCTTTTCCTGGCCGAGAACGGCGTCAAGCTCAAGAACCTGACCGGCTACACTGCCTACATGGTCAGCGTGGCAGCCTTCAACGCCGCGGGGGACGGGCCTCGGAGCACCCCGGCCCGGGGCCAGACCCAGCAAGCAGGTGGGGGAGAGACTGGAGGGACAGACGGCGGGGAGGGCGGGGGGCACCTGGCGTCCGGGGTCATGCGGGAATGGAGGCAGCTGAGCGATCTGGGCTGGGTCCCCGGGCCCCGTGGGACGCCCTCCAGAGTGGGAGAGCGCCGCCCACCCAGAGGAGCCTAGATGTGAATGTTCAGAAGAGGGGCGCTGTCCCCAGACAGCCTTGGAGAGGCCCCCAGATCTCGCCCTGCCCCCCCATCTTCCCCCGGTAGCCCGCCTTGCCGATGGCCAGTCCATGCCCAGCCAGCCCCCTTCGGCTCCCTGCCTGCTCCCATCTGACTTTCTCATATCTCCCTGGCTTTGTTCCCTCCACCAGTATTTATTGAGTATCCGCTATGGGCCCGCACTGTGCCATATGCTGGGAACACGACAGGGAATGAAACCAACCAGGGCCCCCTCCGAGGGAGGGAGTCGGATGGTAAACAAGCACCTAGGTGAATTAACCTCAGGTGGCAGTGGGTGTGAGTGGCCTAAGGACCGAGGCAGGGGTTGGACAGATGGCTTCGGATGGGTTTGCCTGCGGAGGGCTCGCTGAGTGGCTGACATCTGAGCCGAGATTGCAGTGAGGAGAAGAGGCCAGCCGCGGGAAGTTCTGGAGGAGGGGTGTTCCGGGCAGAGGGGGACCAGCAGGTGCAAAGGCCTGGAGGCTGGAGGGGAGTAGAGAACAGAGAGAAGGCCAGGTGGCTTGAAGGAACGTGAGGAAGAGTCAGGTGGTAGAGGGTCTGGGGGGTCTTGGAAGGAAGTTTAGGATTAATTCTAAGCGTGACGGGGAGCCATTGGTGGGGATAAGCATTTGGACAACAGGATCTGTTTGTGTTTATAAAAGATCGCTCTGGCTGCTGTACCAAGGACAGGCTGATGGAGGGGAAAAGAGGGAGGCAGGGAGGCCAATTAGGAGGCTGGACGGTAGGGCGGGGCAGAGGAGGGGGCGATGCGAAGAGACCTGCAGCCCACACGTGCAGAGCCAGCCCTCTAGATAGTCTCCAAAGCCACTTCTCTGGCAACAGTACACTTGATCTTTCCGGAAGCCCTGAGGACGGGCAGGGCAGGAGTTACCCGGCTTCACAGTGAGCAAGGGTGGCCTGGGAAGTGATGCTTCTCCCCTAAGGTCCCCCAGCTGGTCCACGGGGGAGCATATCCTGGGCTGTCTTCATGGCACCGGTCCCCTTCTTTGCCTGCCATCGAGTTTTCTCCTCGTGGATTGGAATACAGCCCTTTTGACTTGAAGCATCTTTTCCAACCTGCTGTTTCCCATTCTGTCAATTACCTTTCTCTTAAAGACAGAGTGAGACCCCCTGGAGTCAGTTCCTAAGTATTGTCCTCTTTGGGGACAAGCTCTGGCTCCCGAGGGTCGATGGGTCTGTCTGTCTGCCTGCCTGCCTGTCCGTCCCAATCGCTCTCTGTCAGTGTCATCGGCCGGATGTGAGCCCCTGGGAGCCTGGACGCTTCCGTCAGCAGGACAAAGTGTTCTGTCTCATGTCCCTCTAACAGAGGGGAGGCAGGAAGGGCCTCCAGAGCTGGCCTCCGTCCTTCAAAGACGGCTCCCTGACGCTGCCTCCCGGGGCTGGAGCGGAAGCCGGCCCGGATTAGCTCCGGCTCCGGCTTCGTGGGCGGGCAGCTCCGGACAATAATAGCCCGGTCGTCCGTCCCCCTGGAGCCAGCTCGGGATGCTTCCCGGTTGATGTTGCCTTCCCTTCCTCTCTGTCCTCCCCCTCCGACCTCTCCCCCCGCGATGTTTCTGGGGTCACTCCGGGATTCTTGAGCCAAGAAAGCTTCTCTTTCGGAGAGTTGACCGTTCCTGGCTCTGGCTGCTTCGGACAGCGTGGTCTCTCTTGGCAGTAGTCCCTGGGGCCCCAGGGATAAGGGAAAGGCCATGTCCATGGCAGTTCTGGCAGGTTGTTTAGGGCCCACCTGATGCTCTGAGGCCCAGGCACCCCCCAACCCCCTCCACCAGGGAAGCCAGGGCATCGCCCGGCCCCGCAGTGACCCCGGGGGAACAGTCCAGGCGTGTCCTGTGCTCTTAGCCAGGGCTCAGGGCCACTTAGCAGGAGGAAGCCTGCATTCTCCAACTTTAGGGAAAAGAAAGTCCTCTTTTCTCCCAGTGCTTGGACTCTGATGTTGGAAAGAATGCTAATGACCTCAGCGGGGGAGTGGAGGGGGTCCGGTGACCTCTAGTGACCCCTCCCACCCTCTCTGGCACGAGGCCCTGCTCTCTGCTTCTTCCCGGGCCCAAACGCCCCTGCTGGTTCCTTGGAACCAAACCCAGGGCTTTGAACCTCCAGGAAGGAGGAAACGAAGCCCCTCTGCTGTCTCCCCCCAGCCCCCAGCGCTCCCAGCTCGGTCAAGTTCAGTGAGCTGACCACCACCTCAGTGAACGTGTCCTGGGAGGCTCCGCATCTCCCCAACGGTGTCCTGGAGGGCTACCGGCTGGTGTACGAGCCCTGCACCCCTGTGGACGGTGAGTGGGGCCCTCCCTCCCGCGGGGCGCCCCAAACCCGCCCACTGCACAGGTCTCCTCCGTGATCACCACGCAGAGCCGTGAGCCCCTCCCCGCTTACAAAGGGGAGACTGAGGCCCCGACAGGCCAGGGCATCGCCAAGGTGAAACAGTGGCAAGTTGGAGGCAAAATTGCAACAGTCGCCCCGGCGGCGTCCTGAGTCCTGGGAGAGAACTTTAAAATACATTCTCCCCTTCAGTGGATGGAAGTGGGGGGGGAGTGGAAGGACCCCTGGGCAAAATACAGTATCCCGAGATGGATAATAAAGATGGACCATCCCCCGATGGCCCTGTCCTACGTGTGCCCGCCAACCTTAGGGGCTCAGCCTTCCTCCGGGTTAGTTCTTCTCTGCCTTTCGTGGGGTCGGGAACCCCTCTGAGAATCTCATAAGAGCCTTGGAACCTCTCCCCAGGAAGGTGCTCAAGTCCCGGAGTCACTGCGGCCCCGCTGCCCTCTGGGAACCTCAGCTCAAGCCTGTTGCTTGGCAACCAGCCTCCCTCCCGCTCGGCCTGAGCCCTGTTCCTCAGCGCCCTCCCCGCAGCCCCAGCCCCGCCCCGTCCAGCCAGGCCCCGGTCGGGACCCTGCCCCACTCCTGGGCCCCTCCACCTGCTGCCCCCCCTCGGCCAAGATTACTGCTGTTTGCTTAGAAAGGCAGGAAGGAGATTGCACCCCTGGTGGCCTATGTCCAGTTCCAGAGCCCAGCGAGGCCTTGGGGGTATGGCTGGCCTACCAGGTGGCACCCTGGTGGCTAGAGGTGACCGCTTCTGGGGTCACCCCTCCCCGACAGTGGAGCCTGACCAGAACAAGGGGCGGAGCCCTGGGCGCCGAGGCGGCCGGCAGTTCTGGGTCAGCCGAGGGAACAATGGCCCTCAGTCTTCCCGGCCCAACCTGCGTGCCAGCAGTTCGCCGGGTCTGGAGGTCCCAAGGGGGAGCTGGGTCCCGGGAAGAGGGGTGGTCAGGTGCAGGACACAGGAAAGGGGCCATCTCTCCCACGGAAGGATGGAGAGGACAGAGGTCACGGGGACGGGACGCAGGGGGACAGACGGCTCTTGTTGCGGTGGCTCCAGGGGGTCCGCACCTGGCGAGGCATGGTCACTTTGCCTGTCCGTTCCTCAGTCCAGCAAACAGGCCCCCCGAGGAGGCAGCAACCCCTGCTTCCCTGTAGGGAAAACCGAGGCCCGGGCCAGTGAAGGATTTGCTCAGAAAGGTCGAGGGGCCAGGTACCCAGGGCTGCTGTTCCGGGTTCCAGGGCACATCACCACGTGACCCCACGGGTCTCAGGAAGCCCCTCGAGAGCGCCCACTTTTCTGTCCATCAGGATTTCATTCATTCAATACACTGGGCCCCAACCCTGAGCCAGATGCTCTGTTATTTTATTTAATCTCGTAACACCTGGCCTGAGATGCCACTGATACCCTCACTCAGTAGAATAAAGCGAAGCCAGGGTAGGAGACATGCTCGGAGACCCCTAGGCAGCTCTGGGGTCTGAGCCCAGCCTGCTGGCCACAAAGCCTGTCTCCTGGGGGTGCCCGGCTGCTTGGTGCGCATGAGAGAGGAAGCCCGGTCCCGGGGAGGCTGGCGGTGAGGAGGATTTTGACTTGGGAGTCACAGCGCGCAAGCTCTCACCTCCTGGAAGCCGTCCAGGCCTCCCCTCTAGCTGCCGAGATTTGGAGCGCTGTAGCACCCTCACTTTTGCCCTGAAGAGCCTGGCGGGCTCAGCCGGTGGAGGGCCGGGTGTGGGCTCCTGGCTCTTGCTGGGCCAGGAGGAAAGAGGAGGCCCAGGCGGAGCTGAGGTTGTCCTGGGCTCTCGGGGCAGCTGCACCGGTGTCCCCTCCAGCTCTGGACGGTGGTGTCTTTACAGAAGCACTTGCCAGAAGATGATCCTTGGGATTTGAATTCTATGGGATGGAACGTGGGGCACCAAAAACAGGGGGTGAAATGTGTTTGGCGTACAGTGGTTAAGTTAAGCAAGATGGTGAGTTGTTTTTTCCCTCCAGATGCTAAAGGACCCTCTGGGTTTTCAGTCAACAGACAGGCAGGCAGGCAGGGAGTACATATATATTCTTAAGAACAGCCTGCAGGGCTGTGTTCTGAGAGCAGTCTGGAGAACACTCTGTGTGGCCAAGGGTGCTTGTCCCAGCCTGAGTCCAAGGGGGTGCGGCCCCTGGCCAGCGCCTGCCGCCCCTCCCCCATGGCCTCCCCCGGCCCTACATGCTGTGTGTCCCCCCCTCCCCCAGGAGTCAGTAAGATCGTGACCGTGGACGTGAAGGGCGGCAGCCCTCTGTGGCTGAAGGTGAAGGACCTGGCGGAGGGGGTGACCTACAGGTTCCGTATCAGAGCCAAGACCTTCACCTACGGGCCTGAGATCGAAGCCAACGTCACCACGGGCCCCGGAGAAGGTAGGGGAGCCTTGGGCGGATGCGGGGGCTGCTGTCTCCATACACACGGTGTTCCGCCCCCCAAGTCGGAAGGGGGTGCCCAGAGCGGTGCTGGAGCCTGGGGGTGCAGAGTTGAGCAAGACGGGGTCTCTGGTGGAGCACGTGGGTCCCTGGGGTTGTACGGGTGGGCCTGAGGGGAGGAAGCGGGGAGGAGAAGGGGGCGCATTTAAAGGGGGAGATTCCAGAAGACTTCCTGGGGGTGCTGCATTCAGATGGATGCATGGGAATGCAGACCGGCATCTGCAGAATTCTGAAGCTGGGCAGAGCAGGATGGGAAGGGGTGGGTGTCCAGGTGTGAGGGAAGGCCGGCCGGCTGGGCTGTGGAGTGTTTCTCAAGGTGCCACTGATGTCAGATCCCCCGGGGTTCCTGTGATAAGTACAGATTTCTGCGTCCCAGGAAGTTCAGCATCTCTGTGCAGCCACCCTGGGAATGTGCATTTGAATGAGAGCCGAGGTAGCTCTTTGCTACCCACTGTGAGAACCCACGCTCCGGGGGTCTTCAGGCTTGGGAAGATGACACTGGCCAGGGCCAGGGGGCACTTGCTGGCTGCATCCTTCCTAGACAGAGGTGACAGAGGGGCAGGGTTGGGGCCAGGGCATGAAAGGAGCCAGGCAGTTACAGGCCAGGCCCTGTGCACTGGGCCTGGGGGGCGGGGGAGGGGAGGAGGGGAGGGGAGGA
>NC_041227.1:127776098-127781555 GCF_002837175.3 Physeter macrocephalus
GGGGAGGGGAGGGGAGCACTGGGGACCAGGGAGGAAAGAGTGGCTTGGTTTGGGTTTTGCGATGCCTCCTGGGGTCGTTGTCAGGCTGGGGGAATTCTTCGGGGCGACTTGAGGTTGAGGCTTAGTTCCCCAGAGCCTCTGTCACCCCTGCAGCGGGTCCCAAATATAGACTCCACCTCCCAGGCACTCTGAACTCCCCCCTGGGAGAAAGCCCACCCTAGACTCCCCCTGAAACCCCTCCTCCGCGTCTTCCCTGCCCATCAGCCAGGAGTGGACGAGGCCCCAGCTCAGCCCGGGGCTGGGAGAGCCGCTGCCACTGCCGGGAGAGCTGGGCCTGCAGAGGCCGCCTCACCTGCCTGGCGGGTTTGCCCAGGGGCTAGTTCAAGGCGGCCCCCCTTCACTTTCTCTTCCTGGGCACTTTCTATTCCCTGCCTCTTGTTCTGCAGAAAAGCTCTCTGGCCCCTGGGCTCTGTTGGAACAAAGCCTGCAGGGCTGCAGGGGGAAGGTTGCCAGGGAGCTGCCCCCTGCCCCCAGCCTCCCCCCCCTCCCCCCAGCACCTGTCACCTGAACCAGCTTGGCTTCCTTGGGAGACAAAAGCAGGAAGCCAGCCGGCAGGGGCAAGAAGGACAGAGCGGTGGCATGGGGACAGGAGAGGGCCGCCTGGAGGACAGGGGTTCTAACCGGAGGCTTGAAGTGACCCAGGGCGGGCGCGGGGGGGATCCAGAGGGGGCGGTACAGAGCTGGGGGGAGGGGGCTCTGAGAAAGCACTGAGCTGCGCCTACCCGGCGGAGGAGGGGCCAGCAAGGGCAGATGTGCAGCTGGGCGTCCTTCTCCCTCCAGGCTGGGCCATGCTGGAAATGCTGGAAGCTTCTAGTCCAGGAGGAGATGACAGCTCCTCTCAGCCCCGAGTGCTGTCCTGTGCGGAATGAGAACTCGCGGTCCCAAGGGCCCTGCCCCACCCTTCACGTCTCCCTTGGGCTGTGTCCCACGCCCTGCATCCCTCAGCCGCCTTTGCCCTGTGCTGTGGGCAGGATGCTCCTTAGGGGAGGAAGGGGGACAGGAAGGAAGGCAGTGAGGCCCTCTGAGGTCACGGGCGGTGCTGGACGCGGGCTGGCCAATGGGCCGCCACGCTCTGGTAGTGAGTCTCTGGCCTGCTGTCCGGCTGCAAGCCTTCACAGGCCCGGAGGATCTTCAGTCTGAAGCTGGGCTCTCCGCTCCTTTCCCCGCAGGCGTCCACAGGGGCCACCGGGCCAGCCAGTCACCCACCCCCTCACCCCCCTGGCTCACTCCCTGGTCCCATAAACACCTAGGAAGCACCTACTGTGTGCCAGGCCCTGGGGGTGCAGGGCTCCAGGTGTCGTGGGGAACAGCAGACAGGGGCCCTGGGGGCAGTGAGAGCGGTGCTGCAGGGCACCCCAGGGAAGAAGGGGTACAGGACCCTTAGCAGATCGCACGGGGTCGCTCCTCTCACTACGGAGGCGAACGTCTGTCTCCTGCTCTGGCCCCTGGGGCCAGTACCCCGCGTGGTTGACTTAACAGGCGGCTGCCCTGATGCACCTGTCACCCCAGGAGAGCCAGCAGCAGGGCCAGGTGGTTCTTCCTGTTGGACGCAGAGGCTCCAGATCCTCCTGCAGCCCTGGCCTCCTCTCTGGCCTAGCCTTAAAGCAAATGCAGCTGGGAACCTTTCTGGCATCATCACATATACCTCTCCTGGAGTGCAGGGGCTGTGGGTGACCTGGCAGAGAATAAGTCAGATCCAGCAGGCCTGGCCAAGATGCGCTCCTTAGGCCTCGGCACGTGCAGGTTTCTGGAGCCCCTGGCCGAGGATGGTTCTGACGTCCAGCACCTCCTGCTGGAGCTCCGGGAGACAGGCTGGGCGCCTGTTCTGGCTCCCGTGCATCCTCTCACCCACCGTGTGCTGTTCGCAGGTGCCCCCGGCCCGCCTGGAGTGCCCCTCATCGTGCGGTACAGCTCGGCCATTGCTGTCCACTGGTCCAGCGGAGACCCCGGCAAAGGCCCCATCACCCGCTACGTCATAGAGGCCAGACCTTCAGGTATGTCCCGCCCGGGCTGAGCCGGCTTGCCCTCGGGAACAGAGTCCCTCCGCTTGGGGCACTGATGTCGTCGCGTGAGAAGGGGCTTGTCCTCCCCCAGGTGAAGCTAGAGGTGGCCCTGTGACGAGTGAGAAACAGGACTTGCACCCTTAGTTAAGGAAAACCCAGGAGGCCCCGGAGAACAGCGCTTATCACCAGGCGAGGACCGACTCATGGAGGGGTTCTCCAAGAAGCCAGAGAACAAAGATTGGGGTTCCCATCGGCTAAACACCCATGTCCTCCACACAACCCCACTGACGAGTGCCCCACTCGTCAGGAGGCTGGCTGTGTCCCCCGGAGACCCGGCTGCCTCTTTGAGGCCCGTCCCGCTCTCGTGGCTGTCACTGCAGTTCCTATAATGTCCCAGTCTCTCCTCTCAAGCCTGAAATCGAATCACAAGAACTTCCAAAGCCATCAGGAGATGAGCGGTGGATAAGTCGCTGCAGGGGGCTGTTCTCCGAGCTCCTGTTTCACGGTCGCGGTGACACCTGCTTCTGCTTCCCCGGCTCCCCTTACCCCCAGGAGCTCCTGGCCACGGCCAGCTCCCTCCGTTGCTAGGTTTCTGAGTTAATCAGAGGTGCCAGAGTCAGCGCAGGCTGGAGGCTTGTTCTCGGTAGTCCATGGATCTGTGATTAGGTAATTGAAGTTGAGAAACAAACAAAAAGACTGTGTAGCTCCAGCACGAATAGCAAATACTAATCGGAATGGGAAGCCAGCATCTCAGTAGCTGATACTTCTAATGGGGTGCCGACACATCCCAGCGACGTGGTTAATACCGCGGGGTAGCTGAGCGCTAAACATCTCAATAGCAAATAGTTCATTCCAGCGGTTCCAGGAAGCCGCTACCACCCGGTCATTGCCTTAATCTTGGGCTAATAACTGCAGTCACAAATAGCTATTACATCCAGCAGCTCAGATCCAACGTGTAGCCAGAAGATACACGCAGCCTTGGCTCCCTCCCCTCTCCAGATGGTCCCTCCCTGGCCCTCCAGGGCCAGCTGCTGACTTGGCTGGGAGACCTCCGCGTGCTTCTCTCAACCAGGGCCTGTGCCTGTTTTTTCCATCCAAGTTGGCCTGCCGGGGTGCCAGGCTATGGAATGTTGGCCCTGGACTTTAGCCCTGTGGATTTTCCAGCGTTCCCTGGGAGGCCCGGCAGGGGACCCGGAGTTCCAGGTTTGGGGGCCGCGACTCGGCGCACACAGTTGGGGTCATGGACTGAGTGTCAGAGGAAGGACCCCCTGAAGGGCAGGGATTCGGGGTGGGACCCGAGAGCCGGTGACGGGGATGGACGGTGGCGAGGAGAGGATGGAGCGCGAGAGGGGTGCCGTGCTTCTCCCCCCGGCTGTACGTCCTCCTCAGGATGGAATCGCTCGTGTCCTTGGCGCTGCCTGCATCGCCTGGGCTTCCTCCTCAGCAGAACCAACTAAACGTGAGAAGCCAGACACTGCAGACCAGGGAGGGATTCTTTCGGGCCAACTCCCAGGGCTGTAGGCCAGAGACACAGCATGACGTTCCCGCAGCTTCTGGCCTGGTCCCGTCGCCCCGGCTCCACCCTTGCTCCTGTGTCGGGAGGAACAAGGAGGGTCAGACGGCAGGCCGGAGCCCCCAGCTTCTGGGAGGCAGCGGGGTCCTGGCCGAGCCCACCTGGAAACGCGGATGATGTGGTCCGCACCATCCTGGGGGTGGGAGTTCAGTGCTGGGACGAATCAGACACATCTCAAGGCTGAAGCACCAGCGCTGCCACTGTGACCTCGGGAGGATGAGCTCAGCTGTCTCCAGGCCTTGGTTTCCTCATCTGTAACATGGGTACAAGCGTTCCTCCTTCTCACCGTTGCTGCCAGTAAAGCCCCTGGAACCAGGAGGCTTGACAAGGAGCGAGTGTCACTGTTTGATCTTCATCATCGTGAGCATAACCGTGCCTGGCATCAAGGGATGAGAATGAGAGCATTCAAAGTCACAGGAAGAAAATGCATTTGCACCCCAATACTTGTATTCCGGGGCCTGCAGTACTGAAATTGTGGCCATGATGCTACGGAAAGGCCAGGGAAGAAAGGTTCGCACTCACTGATTCAAAAACACTTCAAGTATGCCTGTGCTGGGTGCTGGGCTACAGAGACAGATTAGGCGCGATCCCTGCCCTGGAGGAATGTCACAGCCTAGCAGGAGGAAAAGAGACAGTCAACAAAAAGATGTGACGTGTATGAGGCAGGCACCCAAAAACAAATCATTAAGAGGGAAAATGAGGCCAAGGCTCAGGACCCTGGAGGCTTCTAAGGAGGGCAGAACGCAGACGGACCGCCACGGCTGCCTTTCAAGCAGAGGGACCCAGACGGGACGGCAGGAAGGTGGCCTCCACAGGTGCCACCACACTCCTGGTCCAACATTCAGAAATGATGATGGAGTCACGGCCACTCCACCGGGCTTCCTGACTTGGGTGGATCTGTAAAAAATAGTGTGGGGAAGGAAACAAACAAAATCCATCCCCCCCCGGGGAACGGCCGAGCTGGGAGCAGCCTGTGGGCCAGGAAGACGGCTCTTACGCCAAGGAGTTGAGAAGCAGACGGGGAAGGACAGGGAAGCCGGAGGAGCGGAGGGCGTGCCGTGGGAGCTGGTCCAGGACAGCGGCAGCCTGGATGACCGCAGGCTGCTCAGGATGGAAGACCTGGGCGCTCAGCCCACCAGGGCCCTTCTGAGACCTCTGGACCCCTGGTCCACGTGAAAACGGGCCCCGTCCAGGGCCCAAGTGGCTTGACCCTTTGGTTGCTGCATCAGCCCTGCACTCACGCAGGCAGGAGGAGGGCTCACCCTCTTTCCCGAGCCAAGCCAGCCCCATGGGCCCCACACAGAGCATCTGTGCAGGATGCCACTGGGCCCTGAGGGACGCTGCTGGCCTCTTCTCTGGCACGGGCAGCGCGCCCCTTCCTTTTGAAGCAGGTGGAAATGAATTACGTCCCAAGAGGACAAGGCCCAGAGAGCCACAGACAAAGGGGGGACAGGCCTAAAGGTTAAGCCGGGAGCTCAAAGGATGGGGGTGTAGGGGGAGAGCGGACGGAGTCCCCTCCAGCCCTCACTGGTCCCTCCTTCTCCTCAGATCTCTGCTCCCAAACGGAGCCCCATCACACCCAGGCAACTTGACCAGAACCTCACAGGCAACCCCCGTCCCTCCTACAGCGATTGTTAAAAAGTCCTATTCTTTTTGTCTGATGCCACTACTGTGGGTGTTTTGGTTTTGGTTTTTTTTTTTTTTTTTTTTTTGCGGTACGCGGACCTGTCACCGCTGCGGCCCCTCCCGTTGCGGAGCACAGGCTCCGGACGCGCAGGCTCAGCGGCCGCGGCTCACGGGCCCAGCCGCTCCGCGGCATGT
>NC_041227.1:127781769-127787395 GCF_002837175.3 Physeter macrocephalus
CTCGAACTCGCGTCCCCCGCATCGGCAGGCGGACTCTCAACCACTGTGCCACCAGGGAAGCCCGGGTGTTTTGAATAGGAAGGGGGATCAGAAGAATAGGGGCCTGGTTAAGTAAGGGAAGGTCTACCCCTATGATAACATATTAGGCAGCCTCTTAAAAGCATGCTGAGCAGCATGTTTTACTGACAGGGAAACGGAGCTGTAGATTTCTTCTGCGCAAAGTGCTGGAACGGGGAGGCTCCTTCTCTGGATGGTGATATTGGGTTGGGTGTTAAAGGAGTTTCTGCCTGTTACACATTTTTTAATGTTTTACAGACATTTTAATTAAAAAGAGGGAGTTCCCTGGCGGTCCAGTGGTTAGGACTCGGCGCTCACTGCCAGGGCCTGGATTCAATCCCTGGTCAGGGAACTAAGATCCCACAGGCTGTGCGGTGCAGCCTAGACAGAGAGAGAGAGAG
Source organism: Physeter macrocephalus (assembly GCF_002837175.3). Classification (NCBI taxonomy): domain Eukaryota; kingdom Metazoa; phylum Chordata; class Mammalia; order Artiodactyla; family Physeteridae; genus Physeter; species Physeter macrocephalus. Next base: position 127,782,228 of record NC_041227.1, read on the forward strand.
AGAGACAGAGAGGGAATAAGAAGGTCAGATACTTTTTTTTAAATGTCTCCTGAGGACCTACCAGGTGCCCTGCACGGGAGATTCGGTGTCGAAGGGGCAGACCCAAAAGGCCCCAGCATCGGGGGGCACCCGTTAGGGTCGGGCAGGGCCCCTCCTCACAGGCACCTCCCTCTCTGTGCCCCTGCAGACGAGGGGCTCTGGGACATCCTCATCAAAGACATCCCCAAGGAGGTGACGTCCTACACGTTCAGCGTGGACATTCTCAAGCCAGGCGTGAGCTATGACTTCCGGGTCATCGCTGTCAATGACTACGGCTTTGGCACCCCCAGCAGCCCCTCCCAGTCTGTGCCAGGTACTGGCCTGCGGGTGAGGGGTGAGGGCGCCCCACTGAGCCTTGTGGTGGAGTCTGGGGCAGGGATGAAGGAGGAGAGGTAGCAGCCCCAGAAGAGGCCGGGCGGGGGACCGCTTCAGTTCTCTGAAGCAGAGAGCCCTGGGCCAGGGCCTGAGTCAGCCTTCGACGCTGCAAGGAGCTGGGGGCCAGGGGTCTTTGGGGTTCCTTTTCAAGGACTCCAGGAGCCCTGGGCAGGGGGCCCAGTGGGCTTGAGGATGACTCAGCGGGACCAAGATGAGAGTCTCCCTCCCTGAGCTTATCACCCAGGAGATTCAAGGGCACCAGGCCATAAGCTGCGTGTTTCCGTGGAAACCTCCCCCCAAAACAGAGCCAGCAGCCTGTGAAGCACAGTCCTGAGCAAGCGGCTCCCCGATGGGGCAGGACTCCATCCCTCCCCTTCCTACTTGCCTTTCTCTTCCCGTTGTCTCCGTGCTCACAGAGGGCGCCAGTATCGAAACCCATGGCCCCAGATCTAACCACTAACCACTTGTAATACCGAGGCCTCTTCCCTCAAGGCAGGAATATAACTCAAAATGTCTACTCACCAGGCAAGTTTCATCCTTGCCCCGATAGAAACAAATCATGGGAAGTAAACACTTCAAGACTGAAACAGAAGAGCCAGCCCCCATCGGGCAGTGGCATGGATTAGTACCGGCCGGGTGCAGGGAGCACAGTACTGGGGGCTTTGGAAGAAGGGGAGTCTCCCTGGAGGAGGCTTTCTGAAGACCCACTCATGTCCACCCTCCCAGCTCTCCCTGCCTTCTGTTACCAGAAAAAGATTTCTGTCACAACTGAACCTTGGGAGAAACTCTCCCAGGCCCATCACAGGCCAGGCAATCGCCTTTCCAACCACATTGGTGTCTGTCTGTCAAGGTAGCCCCTGGGCCACGGGTGGCAAGGAAAAATAAGAAAGGAAAGATAGCAAACACGCCGCCGGTCCTCCCTCCCGTGTCTTTAGCAGACATCACTAATCAATCCCAGCACTCTTTCCTAGGGAGTCTAGAACCGACCTCAGAACTTTTCTCAAAACAGCCCTCCAGGCAGCGCTTTACTGATTGGTCAGAGCTGGCCCTTGAGATGAAAGCGTCCCTACCAACCTTAGGTTCTCCCTCATCCAGAGGGCACAGACCCAACTACCCGTAAAGCGTGAGAGCAGGTGGTAGGGTCCCAGCTGGAGCAGGAGGTTTGGAGGCAGGACGGAGCTGAGCAGTCCTGGACCTGACACCCGCTCCGTGCTGCAGCCCAGAAAGCCAACCCCTTCTACGAGGAGTGGTGGTTCTTGGTGGTCATCGCGCTCGTCGGCCTCATCTTCATCCTGCTTCTGGTCTTTGCGCTCATCATCCGCGGCCAGAGCAAGAAGTATGCCAAGAAGACAGACTCAGGTGAGCTGGCCCCAGCCCTGCTGGCTGGACAGGACTTTCACGTGGCTCCCTCCCTTTGGGCGGGGTCTTCCCTCTCCTGGGAAATGCACGTGCTCTGATGGTGGGTGGTGGGGGGGTGGCAGCCTAGGGTTCCTACCCGTAATCTCCATCTCCTGTTTTGGTTTCGGCCCTAACAGGAGAAGGGGGGCAGCCATGGGGGAGGCGGGGAGGCCACCTGGTCTAAAGGGATGGAGTGCGTGAAGGATGTCAGCCCCCACCCTCTCCCTTCCCAGGGAACAATGCCAAGTCTGGTGCCCTGGGCCACGGGGAGATGATGAGCTTGGATGAAAGCAGTTTCCCTGCCCTAGAACTCAACAACCGGCGGCTCTCGGTCAAGAACTCTTTCTGCCGAAAGAACGGCCTCTATACCAGGTAGTGGGCTGTCTGCACGGGGGACCGGGGGATGGAGGTTTGGGGGCCAGCTGTGCCGAGGGACTGGGGGACTCCCGGGAGGGCCACAGCGCAGGCAGGGCCCTGTCCTGGAGCCGCATCCACCGGGAATGGTCACAAGGAAGACAGAGCCGGGCCCAGGCAGCTCCACAGGGGCTGGGGAGAAGGTCACGAGGAGGTGGGTACAGAGGGTTTGTGCCAGACACAGCAGAATACAAATCACTTGCACAATTCTGCAAACCACCGACTGCTGTTTGGGGCCAGCTGCCGCTAGTACAGGCCTGAGGCCGCGACAGTTACTGGCCCGAAAGGCGAGATGCGCCCAGCGAAGGTGGGCCAGGCAGGAGTCCCCTCATGACTGCTTATGCCTTAACTTGTCCTCCTTCCCGAAAGAGAGGGCCACCAGCGTGCGGACGCCCTCTCCCCCGGGTACCTACTCGTACCTGCTGCAGTTGTAGACAGTTTTCTGGCCCCCGCCCCCCGAGTCCACAGGCTCAGCATCGTGCTCAAAGGGCAGCATCTTGAGAGCAGCCAACCAGGGCAGGTCTGGGCTGTCCAGCTCCTGTCTCCTCCTGACACCTCTCCCGCCCCAGGCCCCTCCTAGCCCCACTTGCTGTGGCGGGCCAGGCTGCCTGTATCCAAGGGCAGGGGCAGCTGCTTTGGCTCGTGTGAGCCTCACCTGATTGACCTCTCGCGGCGTCAGGCCCCCGGGAGCACGGGAGGGACTGGGGCTGCGGCCCAGGGGCTCCTCTCTCCAGCCTCGGCCCTGTTAACATTCCCGGCTCCTCGGAGGTGCCCGCGGGAGTGGGGGGGTTTGCTTCTCCCAGGCACAGCTCACAAAGCTTCCCTGTGTCTGGTCCTGGAAGGAAGAGGCGACGTGTGTGTTCAGCAGGAGGACAGCGGGAGGGGTGTGCAGGCCGGCCAGCCCCGCTCTCATCCCCTGCCAAAGCCAGCTTTCCAAAGAAAGAGCCGTTTGAGGCCGCAGTGGCCGGCCAGGCTCTGGGGCCCTGCCACGTGGAACAAGAGGACGTTTCACCCACAGCCTGGCCTCGCCTGCCTCTCACGCCCCCGGTGTCCACACACCGCGGCCCCTACCCCGCTGTGTATACACAGAAGTCCGTGGCCCCCAAACCAGCCCCAGGCTCCGGGGGCCCGACCCAATCACAGTGACACATCAGTGCCCACTCACCCTGCATGTCGCCAAGACAGCAGCAGCCTGGCGCCCCGTTTTCTCCCTCCTGCCAGTGTCCGTTTTTGCCTCTCTCGTCTGCCTGAAGCTGCTGCTTGTTCTGCCATCTTACTCTTAAGTAGTTTAAAGATGAAGCTTTGTCGACTGGAATAAAATCCATGCAGATATAGTACGAGAGGTTGGAGGTAGCGGGGGGGGTTGCTTGTGACGCAGTCCCAGGCCACCAGATTGTTCTCGCAGTGGCATTTCGGCAGCAAACCGCCTCCAGCCCAAGCGGGACAGCTGGGGTTCAGGGCCTCGGTGCCGTAAACGCTTCCTGGAGCCGGGTAGGCGGATCACGGGGGCATCAGGCCCTGGGCAGGGCCCCCTTGCACCCCATCCTGAGAAGACACAAATAGGGCAGAGTCATGGGGGACCCCAGCCACCTGCCCAGGGCCCCTGGGAGCCTGCCAGCCGGCCTCCCCTGCGCCCATCCTGTCCCCCACCCTCTCGTGCACCCCACGGCAGGCAGAGTGCCCGAGGAGCCCTGTCCGGGCTGTTTGTTCAGATGACTCAGAGCCAAGCCCCTGGGAAACGCACCACCTTCTCTAGGGCTGATTTTTCAAGGTAGGGTGTGACTCGGCCTATCTCTGGTCTCCGAGCAGACGTGGAGAGAGGGAGGCCGTGAGTCTCCTTTTCTCCCTCATCCTCTGTGTTAACCCTCAGAAGCTCACTTTGAGAGTTTAAGAGTCACATGGGGAGTTTGTCTGCAGCGCAGGTGTCCAGACCTCCCCTGAGATTCCGATTCAGGAGGTCTTAGGGGCGCCCAGAATGGCTTTGTAACATTCGCTGCCAAGCACTCCCAGTGCCTGGGGCCTTAAGCGTCAAGGTTCTCCTTCCCCGAGCCCCCCGCTTCCCTGAGCTGGTTTGGGAGGCTTGTCCTAGGCCTTCAAGACCTGGAGCGTCCCCAGCCCAAGGCCCTCCTCTGCAAGGCCCAGGCCTCCCGGACGAGCAGACCCAGGAAGGAGGAACCCAGGACGGAGGGGTCTGAGGGCCTCCAGGCTCCCCTGTGCCTCCCGGGCTGGAGGAGGCTGCTGGGAGTGAGGCCGGCTCTCAGCTCTGCCCCCCCGGCTCCCGCTCTCTAGGTCTCCTCCTCGGCCCAGCCCGGGCAGCCTCCACTACTCCGACGAGGACGTCACCAAGTACAGCGACCTCATCCCGGCCGAGAGCAGCAGCCTGACCGAGAAGCCCTCGGAAATCTCTGACTCTCAGGTGAGGGGCAGGAGGGCCAGGTGCCCCGGAGAGGGAGGTGAAGCAGCCCACCCCAGAGGGTGGACCGGCCCATCACTTCCTTCCCTCCTTTCCTTTACGGGCCGGAAAAACCAAGGGGCCCCAGGAAACCATCCGGAAGGTGTATGTAGGCCAGCTGCCACCTCCCAAGCTCTGCTCAGAGTTTGCACCCTGGGCTAGTGGGGTCCCTGGAACTCCCAAGAGCATATGGCCCTCTGGATTTGCAAGGGTCACACCCCACATGCTCCGCCCCTCAGTAGCTCTGGGCTGCAAAGGAGCATGAAGACGAGGAGAGCGAGGTTGACACAGCAGCCCTGCTTTGCCAGAGCCCGGAGAACCACTGAACGTAGCTAGTCGGGGTCAGAATGAGCTCCAGAGATGGGGCGCTGGGTGCCCTGGACCCGCAAGGATGGAAAGCAGTGTAGACCGTTAAAGCGTTAAGCTTTGGAGGTTCAGACCTGAGCTGGATCCTGGCTCTGCTGCCTAGGAGCCACGGGCGTCATGGGTG
>NC_041227.1:127787895-127800289 GCF_002837175.3 Physeter macrocephalus
ATTCATGCTTCAGCTAGAATCTGTTTCTTTTCCTGCTGTCTCGTGGTTTTGTGGCTGGAGCTGTAGACTCCAGAGCCCCACTGCTTAGGGTTTCCCACGTCTTAGCTGTGCAATCTTGGGCAAGTTGTTTAGCCTTTCCTGTTTTTAATCTGAATAATGGCACTCATGCATGAGAGCAACGAGGATTGCGATGTCGTATTCCTAACCTGCAGTAAAGTCTCAACACACGGCAGCAACCCTTGCCTTTTCTAAGTGCTTTTGATTTCGGCTGCATTTGCCTCCGAGCCGGTCTCTTGGGGAGAAGACAAGCCTTTTCTGGGCACAAACAGATGCTCTTTCCTTCCTCCAGTCCCTTTTCTGTCCATCTCTCCGGAGGCCCAGGAGGGCATCTGGTTGTCAGGGGCTGCCCTGCAGCAGAGCTGGGGCTCTGCCCACCTCTCCCCGGAGACAATAACAGGAAGCACGGCCATCTGCGGGAGCCCTCTCCTCCTCCTCAGCCCCAGAGCCCGACAGACACCTTTATCAGAAGCCCAGGACGGCCTCTTGCAGATAATGTGGTTCATCTTTCTCTGTTCGCTCAATTCTGGGAAACACGAGCGGGGATGGGCCCACTCTGTGCCCAAAGGAGGGACGCTCAGGAATAAATTTGTTCTAGGAGGTCTAACTTGGCCCTTAATTTTGAGACTGGCCAGCGTCCACGTGGGGGGCCCTCGGTGTGGTCCGAGCTCTACGCCGACCTTTGACCTGAGTTATCCACCAACCTCACACCGTGTGGTCCCCATTTACAGATGAGAAAACTGAGCCCTGGGAGCTCAAGAGACTTTTCTCAGGTCAGAGAGTGATAATGGGATTGTCACACCCAGGGCCTGTGGTCCTGATCCAGAGGCAAAGGGGAGGCCTCTGCGGGGGGCGGGGGGGTGTGTGTGGCTAGGGGGAGGCAAGGCTCGGCTCTCTTGCTTGTCCCAGGGGTCACTGGTGGGTGAAGCTCTGGGCCTCAGGACTCTGGGGACCACATGGAACATTCCTTCCAGGGTCCCTGTTTCCCAAACTCACTATCTTTAGCTGACGTCTATGCTAAGGCTCTGTGGAGCCCAGGGCTCTGGCTGTATCTTTCTTGTGCATTCTTTTCTCCCTCCTGGATAAACAAGACATTTAGTGTCACCACCCACCTTTCTAGAAATGTCCCAGCTCAGTGGTCAGGGCAGCGTGCTGATAACATGATGAGGCACAGTGACAGACAGGCCTCCCAAGTGGGGCACGGGGCTGGGAGTGGGCTATGTCATCTGTTCTTTCCCTGGCAGGGGGTTGGAGGGGCCACAGTTCCCAGAAACCTGAAGTTTGACTCAGCAATGATAATAGTAACTGTGGTTCCCTTCCATCGGACCAGACAGTTCACGGAGCAAGGCCACACGCTTATCTCTTTCCACACTCCTGATCACCTCCTGTGGTCTGGATTGTTACCACCTTACAGATGTGACTCAGACCAAGGTCACACAATCCAGAGGTTCTGACTCCACGTCTGGACATCTGGACTCATTTCAGCCAACTCCATGGCCTCTGTGCTCTGCCACCACCCCTTGACCCACACCCCCGTCACCTTCTCCCTGCTCAGCTCAACCCTCCTGCCACCTCCTGTCCCCAGAGAGTCCCCGGCCTAGTGAACAGTGTCTCTCCCTCCGGGCCAGGGGTCTTCTGAAACCCAGTGTCTCCCTCACCCTCTGGGTCCTCGGGAGCTGCCATCTCAGGAGGATAAACGAGACCCAGCGAGCTCATTGGGGGGTTACTAAACACGGCTCAGTTCCGACCCGCACGGGGGATTCAGACACCAATCAGACACCATCCTGTCCCCAAGGATCCCATGGGGACAGCTTGTTGTTTTATTCTCTAGGCGCACTGGCTGCCCCAGAGCCCGGACGTGTTATTCTCAGGGTGGGTGAGGGGGTGGGTTCACGTGCCTGGAGCCTGGGGCGACAGAGCCCCCACGGGTGGCCTTTGCAGCACATAGTGGAGGGCCTCGCCCTGAGCCCCAGGCCCTCTGACAGTGGCCTGGTATCCTGGGGGTTTTCCCAGGTGGCACTGCAGAGTTTGCCCAGGCCCTGAGAAAGGGCCCCAGGTGATTCCCAAGAACAGGGAACCAATTCCTCTAAACGGAACAGGATTAACCAACATAACTGACCCTGCTAGGGTTGGGGCCAAATTATGCAAACCAAAACGCTCAGAACCCAGTGTTCACAAACGCTGGGATGTGTGTGTTTGGGCTGGGTGGACAGGTGTGGAAAGGCGGGCCCGTGCGAGGATCACACACGCCCAAGTCCCAAGGGCAGGTCCCAGCAGCTAGAACAGGCAGAGACACTTGTCCCCGCCTAAAGGCTTATAGGTCAAGTTACACCAAAGGTGCAGTTAAGACCTCAAATCCTTCTCCAAAGTCAGGGGCTTGGAACTTGCCAGAAATTTCAAGGTAGGTATTCAAGCTTCAAGTTTTCCATTTTGTTAGTTTCCTCTGATTACCTGTAGGCAGCTCTAGTCTGAAAGCTCGAAGCAGAACTTAGCCTCAGCAAAAGCCACTCGAATTTCACAGATCTGGGATTCCAACCATCAGAGAAAATTAGCACTGTTTTTATTTCATTTTTTAAATTGAAGTATAGTTGATTGACAATGTTGTATTAGTTTCAGGTGTATAGCAAAGTGATTCAGATATAGATATATTTTTTCAGATTCTTTTCCCATATAGGTCATTACAAATATTGAGTATAGGTCCCTGTGCTAAATAGTAGGTCCTTGTTATCTATTTTACATATAGCAGTGTGTATATGTTACTCCCAAATTCCTGATTTATCCTTCCCGACACCTTCTTTCAATCAAGCCTCCCTGCCAGTGTGCTAGCTATGCAGTGGTGACCAGTCTCTAGAAGCATCTACTGAGCTCCTTCCCGGAGCAGCCTGCAACCACTTAGGGCATCCTGAGGGCAGGGATTGGACTTAATTCACCTTTATCCCCAAAGGCAAACTTCAGTGAATGTTCAATGTTTGTGGAAGGAGCCGCAGATGCAAAGCACTGAATTCGATAAGGAGTGGAAGAATTACAAAGTCTTTGTCCTGGAGGTATGCTAAATTGATAATCTAATTGGGAAGGGCGAACCCCAGACACCTGTTAAAGGAGAACCTGATTACTAACAGCTAGACCTGAAGACAAAATAATTGGTTACCAATGGAGGGAAAGAGAAGGGGTGGGGGGAGGTGCCTCAGAGAATCAGGAAAGTTTTGGGGGACAGATAAGACTTCAGCTTTGATTTCGGGTGGAAGGGACCTCAGACACCAGCAATGGGGGAGGGTTTACTGGGATCCCTGTCCGGGAAGGTACCAGCCCAAAGGGACCCACTGAGGGGCCCCATTTAAGGTCAGTGGGAGGGAGTCTGGTGGCCTCTGCCACCCGGATCCCCTTCTCTTAAAATAAAAACCCAGGCGAGAGAGCTGCTAACAGCTAGGGAGCTTTCACTTTGTGCTGTGTACTCTCCTGGGCCACTTTATTAGTAACGATCATTTACCAGTGGAAGTTATTCCTCTAAAAAGATTCTCATAGGATTCAGGCCGCGGGTCTCAGGAGTGCCTCGCCGCTGAGGTTCACTTGGAGCAGAACTCAGTTTGGGAGGCTACTCAGGAGGCAAGGGACACAGACATGGGAAAGCAGGAGAATCAAAGACAGGTCACCAGGCCCAAACCTTTCTTAACACCCACTCCGGGCCTGGCCTCGGGGCCCGACTCCTCCCCCATCTCGTTTCCAGTAAGAGCCTGGGATGGAATCCACGACCCAGGCGGCGCCGACCCTGGGGGCTTCCATCTCCCTCGTCCTGGGTCGCGGAGGGAGGGAGCAGAAACGCCCCGGGGCGGGGGCTGTTGTTGTCACTGCTCGGAAGGGAGAAGAGCTTCAGGAGGGTCTCGTGCTAGGCCCTCGGGGGGAGTCGCGCCCCTGACCCCGTGGCCCCAGGTTGGGAGTGGGGGGATCAGGGCCGGAGCGCTGCCAGGCGGGGGCGCCCCGGGGCCCCACCGGCCCGGGTCCAGGCCGGCCTCCAGGCCCGAACCGCCCCCCCACGACGCTCCCGGGGTCTCGGGCTTTCTGATTTGAACCGCGGAGGCCGAGCGGCCCGGCTGAGGTTCCCAACCGCCATTGGCTGCGGCGGCGCGGTGACATCAGCGCGGAGGGGCGCGGGAGGGAGGGCGCGGGAGGAGCCTGGAAGGGGAGTGTCCGAGAGGCTCCCAGCGGCGAAAGCCCGAGAGCCAGAGGGAAACCGACGCCGCGCGGACATGGGTCGCCAGCCCCGGCGCCTCGCGGAGCCCACGGAGGGGAGAGCGCAGCCGCGCCGGCCCGGCGCTCGCGTCTCTGCGGACCCAGGTAGGCGACGGGCACCCGCTTCTGGCCGTGACAGCCACCTGCGCCCTGCGGGGCCTGGGTGGGCTCGGTTGGGGGACCTCGAGCCCCCCTAGGGAGCAGAGGGGATTGAACAAACCGCGATAGGGGCGGAGGGGAGCGGGGCAGAGCTCCCCACTTCTGCGCCCGCCCCGTGCGGCAGGGCTGGGGCCCGGGCGCGTGCGGGGCGGCCCGGGTGTCTGGGACCGGGGCCACGCACCCTGTGTCCGCGCAGAGCGGGGCTGGGGAGGACGGGGTGGCAGAGAGTCCGGCGAAAACCCGCTCCCAACCGACTTCCTCTCCCCAGACTGGGATTCGCCGGTGCCGCCCCGGGCGCTGCTGGGGGTGGGGATGGGGGTGCGGTGGGAAGGGGGACCCGGCTTTTAACGTGCCACCCCTTTGCCCGGGTTTGTGTCGCTGTGGGGCAGGAGCACAGCCCTCGGCGGCGCGCGGCCCGCAGTCTCCCCGAGGGGGGCGTGAGTGCACAGAGTACTCCATGAATAAGAACCGGATTATTCGCCCGTAGTGGCGGAGGCGTGTACACTAGCTCTCGTACGCGCGCTGCAGTACACGCCGCCCAATGTCACCGGGCCGGGGAGAAGAGGGGCGAAGAGCCGCCTGGAAAGGGAACGGCCGAGGGAACAAATGCTCTCTCCCCACCCCGCCCTCCCCGCCCGGCCCCCACCCCGCGCGCCCGCCTCCTCGGGAGACCCGGAGGCCGAGGCGGGGGGAGGCCGAGGCGCCGACCGGCGGGGTGGGGCCGCTTCCGAGCCCGGGAGGGGGCTACGCGCGGGACCCGGCGGAGCGCTCCGGGCCTGGCCACGAGCCGGGAGCTGTCGGTTAATGATTTAATCGCCCGCTTGGGGCGGTGGAACTGGGATGGGTCGTCTCTGGCTCCGCCCCCTCCCTGGAGCTCCGCCCCCTCCCTGGAGCGCCCCCCATCGGGGGCACAAAACTGCCCCCCTGCCAGGGCTGCGTCCCGGTGAGCCACTCTGCGGGCCGGGCCGCCTCCGGTGAGTGCTGAGCGGGAATCCGGAGCGAGGGCTGGAGGGCCGAGGCTAGGCGGGCTTCCTGGGGGAGGCCAGGGCCCGAGCCGGGGCGTGTTGAGCGTGCGTGCGTGCGTGTGTGTGTGTGTGTGTGTGTGTGTGTGTGTGAGAGAGAGAGAGAGAGAGAGACTGGGGGAGGGGTGCTCTCTGCTAACTCAAACCAGATTCCTTGTTTCCCGATGAGACACCGCAGCCTGCGCTTTGGAAGTTTTCTTTTTCTCCCCGGGAGAATGGAGGGGAAATACAATGCTTTTTCTTTTCTTCTTGCAGCCCCTTGCAATCTGACAGGCTCCCACGTCCCTGGGCTGCGTCCACAGTGCCTATTCTTTGCTCTCTGAGCAGTTGAACGGGGCAAGAGTCCCTGAGCTGTGTGAAGACCCCTGCTCCTCTTTAGGGTGTTTGGGTGCTGGGGTGGGGGGCAGGAGTCTCCCTCATCCTTACCCCCAGAGGCCATCTGGACCAGAGCAAGCTCTCCCCATCCAGCCCGCGTAAACAATGAGGGGCCCGGTTACAGGAGGGCCTCCAGCAATGCAACTTCTTTGCACAGTCTGGGTTTCTAATAACTCCCCACCCACTCGGCCCCCTTTCTGAGGCTGGGGTGGAGGAGGGGACCACCGGCAGGATGGACTGAATTTTAAGAGAACAAAGAACAGGGCACAAAGGAAGGGGAAAGCCGAGCTGTGGATTTCCCCCAGGAATGGGGAGTTTGCTGGACCGGGGCTGGACTCAGCCAAGCCTCTAGGTGGCCCCAGGGCTCCCGAAGCAGTAATGGGGCACCCACTCGTGACTTGCGAGGCTCCATCCCTGGGGGGAAGCTAGGACCCTGTGTGAGTCTGGGGGTGCCTGTGGGTTCCAGCTTACATCAGCTGCCCTGTGTGAGCTGCCATGTGACTGACCGATTAGTGTGGTTTATCTCCTCCGAACTTGGACTCTGCCCCTCCAGTCCTTGGGGACAGCTGCTCCTTCCTACAAACAGGGGGTTCAGTGAGCCTCGGGAGATACCCAAGCGGGTTCTCCTGGTCTTCCCAAGGATCCCAGTGACCTCTGCAGGGACTAAAAATAAGCCAGTGGTTTGGGGTCTCAGCCCCTCTGCCAACTCCCTGAGTTCCTGGAGTCCCTGCTCACTGATGACCCATAGCTCACGTGACACTCCGGGGCTCAGGCCTGGACTTCGAGAATTCCTTCCATTTTTCTGGGAGTCCCACCTTTCTCTTTCTTGGCCCCCGTCTTCCATTTCCCTCCCATTTCTCTGACCCCCGCCCACTCACCGATGCCCCCTCCAGTCCGATGTACGGACACACCCAACCTACTTCTGCCCTGCTGCCTCTGGGAACCCGACAGTCCTCTCCAGGACTGGAGACCAGGGAGCCCCCAGCACGTGAGAGTCTAGTCTACAAAGTGGGGAGGTGGGGATGGGCAGATGTTGGCCTGGGAGAGGGCTCGTAGACCCGTCTTTGCACGTCAGGAACTTTCCCAGCAGGGCCTCGGGCTGGCTCTGGTTCAGGGGTTCTAACCGCCTCCGCCTTTGGAGTGGTTGGTTGATTTCTGCCGCCAGGACAGGCTGTGCCCAGGTGTGGCAGGCAGGATGTTTGCAGCGGGCCACCCCTCTGTTGCCCTCTTCCCTGCCCCCTCTGCTCTGATTTGGAAGGTGGGAGTGGACACGGCTCAGAGGCCGGAACAGCCAGCTGTCGGGCTGTGACCCCAGCCGCCTGTGGCTGGAGCTTCCACAGGCTCAGAGGATCTTGTCCCTGTGGGAGGAAGGAGGAGTCTGTCCCTTGGAGGAACAGGATCTGGGTTGATGCCAGAGATAAGGCTTGGGGGTGGAGGGGGAGGGGTTGAGCAATCTGGCCCTGGAAGCTGAGAGAGCCGACCCGGGCCTCGGTCTTCTGACCTATGGAGGCTTTTCCTCAACCTTGGGAAAAGGAACCGAGCCCTGGACCCTTCTGGCAGAGTGTCCTGAGGGCCAGCACCTCGGGGGTGCTCCGGAAGGCTGGGCCCCTGCCAGCCTGCTCTGGACAGGGAACTGGGGTGCGGGATTGTGCTGGGAGGGACTTGTGCGCATGACTGGACCTGGCTCTCGCTTTTTTTTTTTTTTTTTTTTTTGCGGTACGCGGGCCTCTCACTGTCGTGGCCTCTCCCGCTGCGGAGCGCAGGCTCCGGACGCGCAGGCTCAGCGGCCGCGGCTCACGGGCCCAGCCGCTCCGCGGCACGTGGGATCTTCCCGGACCGGGGCACAAACCCGCATCCCCTGCATCGGCAGGCGGACTCTCAACCGCTGCGCCACCAGGGAAGCCCTGGACCTGGCTCTTTCTTGGCTTGCAGGGTGTTGTGGAGGAAGTTGAGCCATGAGCATCCCACATTCCCACTCACTGTGTCCCTGAAGCTCTAGCTTAAAATACAAGGAGCCTTGGGCTTCCTTCCAGTCATGTACATCAGAGTCTCCCCCAGGCACTGCCAGCTTGCAGCTCAGGACTCCAGGCCAGGGTGGCAGCACCGACATCCAGAGCCCTCCTTTGCCAGCAACAGGGGCACTGGTGGTCTCCACTCAGCCTCCCAAACTGCAAAAGGGTCTCCCTTTTAGGTCAGGTGAGCACAGTTTGGGGTTACCCAGACTGTAAGAAACTGCTGGCATTTCCCCCTCATTCCTTCATCCCGGGGGCTGAGGGCACCTCAACAGCCACAGTGCCAACAGGGCAAGAAAGATCCTGGGGCTGCATGTTCAGGGCCAGCATCTCTTGCTCAGCCAGGGCTACTCAGACCACCGTCCTCTGCCCTGGCCATCAGGGGTGACAGATGGTGTCAGCCAGGGCAGCCTCTAGCCTCCCCGTGAGAGTCTCTGGGTTCTTATACCTGCATCCAGGCAGTTCTTGGGGTGACTGAACTTGGTCTGCAGACCCCAGCCTCGGATCTCCCCAATGTGACAGTGAAGCCAGGCTCTGTGTTCCGGTGTCTGTTCCCTGCCCTTCCTTCCTCTCCACACTCAGGTTTCCACTCCCTGCAGCCCTTCTCTGTTCCTCAGAATGTTGCCCTTGGCCCTGAGGCATCAGAAGGAGCCCCTGTGTTCCCCCCACCCTTGGGGTTTAAGGCTCAATCAAATGGTGAGAGGAGAGAGCCAAAGGGAGCACAGAAGAAACTTAGGGCTGGCGGTACCGTTTGTGGACGCCTCTGATGAGAATCAGGTTAGGTCCAAAGGACCAGGCTATATTTTATTGGGGGTTGATCGTGTTGAGATTTTGTGCATCATTTGTTGCTGGTAGCTGGTCCCCCAAATTCCTAAGTTTGCTAACCTACATCCTAGGGAGGAATGGGAGGGCTTTCTCTTTCCCCACCTCCACCTCATCCACCGTATTGAACTGAAATCGGAAAGAGCTGAAGTCCCGTCTAAGAAAAGCCAGGCTCCTCCTCCCGCATCTTTAAAAGGTTAAAGAAGAGAGAAGGGAAGGCAGATGGGGAAAGAGACCAAGTCTCGGGGCTGCTCCACCCCACTGCTGGTCTGGACTACAGTCTGTAGCTGGGCTTCGGACGCCCGGAGGACACCCACTGCCCCGCCCCGCCCCAGTTCATCTTGGGGCCCCCAGGGACTTTGAAAGGGGTCAGCCTGGGAGCCTTTTGGATTAGGTGTCCTCAGGTGACACTGAAGGTATGTGTCCTCTTTGAACTAGGGGGGTGACCGTGGCCAGGGTGTCACTGGGGATGCTGGAATTCTCCTACCTTTCAAGGTATAGACATAGGGCACCTGCTGAGAAAGAACACGTTATAGCATCATTTTCGCAGCAAACACGTTAAGAGTACTCACCCCTTACGCATCCTTGTGTAAGGGCTTTACCTGTGTTAGCTTATTTAATCCTCCCAATAGTTCTAGGACGTACACGGTATTATCAATGGCTTTGAAAACTAATGAGGAAACCGAGGCACAGGTAACTTGCCCAGGGTGGCCCAGCCAGCTCGTGATCAGGGAGTCCGGCTCCAGAGTCCCCCAGGCTTGCACGGTCCATCCAGCAGGGTCAAGGTGGAAATTCACCAGCCTGCTCCAGAGCAGGACCAGGTGCGCCTGGCTCCCTCTGGGGACCTGCTCCTCAGCTGAGCACTGCGCTCCCGGAAGAAGCGAAGCGGAAGCACACAAGGTCGGGCTGGTCTGACTTTAAGCCCCGCCTTCTGAGGCCCCAGGCAGGAGCGGGGAGCAGTGGGGCTCCCACCAGGCGCCCCTTCCCTGGTTTCTGGCCAGGGACACACACACACCCCTCCCCTCCTTCCCTCCCTCCCTCCCTCCCTCCAGGAAGAGCCTGTAAACAACCAAAGTTGCTGAATGCCCTTGACACTGGCTGCTGGAGTCTTGGCTCCAGAGCTGTCACTTCCTGTCACTCCCAGGTCCCGGCTCACTCCTTTCCCTCCGGAGCTGTTGTAACTCCTGAGTAGCGAAGGGGGCTTTCTCCCTCCCCATCCAGAGCCTTCACTGCCATCCCTCCTGCTGCTCTCCTTCCTCTGGCCCAGAAGCACAGGGTTCTGGGATGGAGAGGGAGCTGGATGCAAGGACAAAGATGGCGGAGCAGAGTGGAGAGAATGGCCCATTCCCAGCCCAGGACGAGCAGGGCTTCCCAACAGGATGGACTTCCGGGGGGGGGGGGGGGCGTGGTCTATATTTCCCGGCATTTATCTGTACTTTCCCTGGAGTGTGGGAGAGCCCAGACTCAGGATATTTTAACCCAAATGCTGTGCAAAAGTGTTTTTGCCCGCTGGATGTTCATGCAGCCATAACTTTCATCAGATCTTAGATTCCGGCGCCCCAGTGATGCTTATGACACTCCCCTGATACACCTTTCGGTAAAGTGGGAAAAGCCCAGGGTTCAGAATCGGGCGGACTTCAACAGCTCTGTCCTTAGCAGCTGTGTGACTCGGGTGAAGCATTTAACTCTAAGCCTTAGTTTTCTTGTCTGCAGGATGGGGATGGTGATGGTGATGACGCCAGGGGATTGTTGGGAAGGGTACACGTGATAAAGTCTTTCAGTGCCTAGGACAGAGTTACTGCTTGCCCCCCCCAGAAGGCAGTTTAATCAGAATGAAGCAGCTAGCTTGGCACAGAGTAAAGGCTCAGTGAGGTGCATTCCCTTTCTCATACTTCCTCTGTGACCCATGGTCCAGGGAGGGCATATCCACCTGAGCTCCGTGGGTAGGATCTAAGATACCATTTCCCACTCTTTAAGCTAGACTGGACATTATATTTTCCAGCGGTCAAAGAGTAAATTAATTATCCAAGCTACAGTGTGTTTTCCCACAACTCAGCCTGTCTAAGTGACTGGTATCATTTTCCTAAAACTGTAAGAACTGTAACTTCTCTGACATGGTTGAGGATATCTGCATGAATCCAGTGGTATCATGATTAACAGAAATACCCCTAGAACAGCACCACTGTCAATAGGAACATAAAGCCAGGCACATAAAGAACTTTTAAGTTTTCTAGTAACCACATGTTTAAAAACCACAGACAGGTGAAATCAATTTTAATATGCGTTCTTTAAGCCAGTGTATCAAAAAATACTGTCATCTCACCATGTAATCATAAAAAATTAATGAGGTATTTTACATTATTTTTTCCTACAAGGCCTTCAAAAATCCAGTGTATATTTTACAACTATAGCACATCTCAATTTGGAGGCTAAATTTTATAAATAACCAGAATTTGGATTTCCTAAAATGTACAGCTAAAAAGGTAGATTCACACACTCAAGGTGTTTTAAACATACTTCAGTTTTCCAGTAACTGAATCAAGCATTAAATTTTCATTTAAAATAATTAAAATGAAAGAAAATTTAAAAATTCAGTTCCTTGGTGGCACTAGAAATATTCTAAGCATTCAGCAGCGTGATGTGACTAGTGACTACTGTGCTGGATGTCTTAGGTTTTGAACAGCACTGTAAATGCCAGGAACAGAGCTCTTCGCTGTCAGTAGTAGTATTCAACCTTATGTTGGCAAGTGTAGCAAATTTAACAAGATAAGAATGAGGAATGGGGGAGGCAGAATTATTATTAGTTGCAGATGATGGGCTGGTCTACTTGCAGAGCCCGAAAGATTTAATTATACAGTTGATTAGGGTGTGTAAGATAGTACAAGCTTAGTAGGGTGGCCATTAAAGAGAGAGAAATTTTATTTATTTTTTTCCTTATACATTTATTTATTTATGGCTGCATTGGGTCTTCGTTGCTGCACACAGGCTTTTCTCTAGTTGCAGCGAGCGGGGGCTACACTTTCTTGCGGTGCGCGGGCTTCTCACTGCAGTGGCTTCTCTTGTTGCGGAGCACGGGCTCTGGGCACGTGGGCTTCAGTGGTTGTGGCACGAGGGCTCAGTAGTTGTGGCTCACGGGCTCTAGAGCACAGGCTTAGTAGTTGTGGCACACAGGCTTAGTTGCTCCGCGGCATGTGGGATCTTCCCAGACCAGGGCTCGAACCTGTGTCCTCTGCATTGGCAGGCGGATTCTTAACCACTGCACCACCAGGGAAGCACGAGATATAAATTTTAAAATTGTAGCTTTCCCGTATACCAGCTACAACCAGTCAGAAGACATAGCCTCATAAAAGGGGCAGGGTACAAAACGCTTTCACAACGCGAGGCCATAAAATAACTCAGGATAAACTTGACAAGACGTGTGTAAGGCTTGTAGGAAGAAAACCCACAAAATTTAATGGAGAATGTCTAAAAGACTTGAATAAATGGATATGAAGGCATGATGTCGTGATAAAGTCACTTCTTCCCAAATGAATTTATTGTTTGCTTTCAATGCCAGTGTAATTCCGTCAGGATTTCTTTTGGAACTTAATAAAATGTTTCTAAAGTCCATCTGGAAGACTAACTGCATTACTCCTTTTTTTTTTTTTTTTTTTTTTTTTTTTTTTTTTTTTTTTTTTTTTTTTTTTTTTGTGGTACGCAGGCCTCTCACTGTTGTGGCCT
>NC_041227.1:127800299-127828338 GCF_002837175.3 Physeter macrocephalus
CGGTACGCGGGCCTCTCACTGCTGTGGCCTCTCCCGTTGCGGAGCACAGGCTCCGGACGCGCAGGCTCAGCGGCCACGGCTCACGGGCCCAGCCGCTCCGCGGCATGTGGGATCCTCCCGGACCGGGGCACGAACCCGCGTCCCCTGCATCGGCAGGCGGACTCTCAACCACTGCGCCACCAGGGAAGCCCCAGTCAACATTTTTAAGAGCCTTCATATTTAAAGTCATACAAATCTATTGGAAAAGGTGAAGCCCCCTTGCCCCCGCCCAAAAAATGCAGAAGCCTTCAACAAGCAATTCACAGGGGAGATGATTTTTTTTTTTAATGC
Source organism: Physeter macrocephalus (assembly GCF_002837175.3). NCBI lineage: Eukaryota > Metazoa > Chordata > Mammalia > Artiodactyla > Physeteridae > Physeter > Physeter macrocephalus. Next base: position 127,800,630 of record NC_041227.1, read on the forward strand.
TCACCCCCTTTAGTAATAGAAGAAATGAAAATTATAAGTTTGAGCGTGGTGCTGATTGTGGTTTTGTTGTTTTCAATTCAGCTGAGGACACAGTAACGCCTGTTTTTGGACACCATCGTCCTGTGTTGGTGAGACTGCAACTTGGTAAAACCTTCTGGAGAACAAGTTAAGAAGGAGAAACAAAAGTAATTTTACTCACTTATAAGTAGGTATCCTCCGGAAATAAGGACTTGGACAGACTTAGCTGGAAGGCTATTTGTTACAGCGTTTGACCAAAACTGAAACAACCTAGCATTCATCAGTGGTCTGCTGGATGTAAAACTGAGGCTATTAGGACTTAATCTAAAATAGTGTAGCATTATTTATGAACGTGTAACTATTGTCACTCAAACGTGAACAATGGTTGGCTTTATTCATCCCTCTACAATGGAAAGTGCTGCTTGTATTAAAAAAGAGGGAACATGTCGAAATCAGCACAATCCCAGAGAAGCAGCACACAAGTCCCTTATATAATTTACAGTTTGAATAGATACATTTTAGAAAGTAAAAAGAGATAGGTGAAGTGAACGCTTTCTTTAACCCAGTATATTGCAAATATTATCATTTTGACATGTGATCAGTATTTTAAAATGAGCTCTTTTGCATTCTCTTTTTAAAGTCTAAACCTTTGTAGTCCAGTGTATATTTTACCCTTTAGCACATGTCAACATGGACATTTCAAGTCCTCCACTTTGGGTGCACATTTCAAGTGCCCCATGCCCACCTCGGGCTGGGGGCTGCCATATTGGACAGTGCAGGCGTACATTATTTAATAACCCCTAGAGAGCAGCAGAGAGTGGGCCTCATTAAGTTCTGTAGTTCACCCTGTGAGCCCCGCTCTGACAAGAGCCCAGTGTCCTGATTACCTGGAGTGAGTTCACCCCCCTCCCCGGCAGTACTCCTCTCCTGCCCCCCAACAGGGATGCCTGGACAGTGGACACTGGCTGCTTGCTGCTGTGGAAAGCATGTAGTGAGACTGGGGCTTTGTTCACTTTCCCTTCCCCGGGATCTGCCCGAGGGTGGCTGAGCTGTGGCACCCTTGGGCCAGTGAGCCCAAGGTCTAGATTGGCTGGCAGGCAGGCAGGGAGGGTGGAGCAAGCGCCGGGCACCCAGCCTGGGAGGTTTCAGGAGAGGGGTGAGGTCAAGGTTCTGGTCTTCCTTTTTGGCAGCTGGAACCGTCCAGAAACACAAGATGGAGGTTGGAGCAGGACAGGCACGAGAAACACTTGAGGTGGGGCTCTGTGCTGGGCCCCCTCTCTTAACTTTGCTGGGCGAGCCCTGGCTTCTGCCTCAGGATGCTCCTCCACACCTCTCACCCCCCGGGGGGTCAGAACATTGGCAGGGTCCTCGGAGCAGGAAGCTGGGATAGGTGTTGTGTAAGGAGGAGCCCATCCGAAGCGTCCCTGGGAGCAGGTCTCTGACGGGGGAGTCAGTCAAGTGAGTCTTGGTCCCAAGGCCTTGTCCTAGATGAACAGCCTCCCTAATCCCACCCTACGCCCAGCCCTCCGTCCACGTGCAATGTTCTCAGCTGCGGACATCTGAATAAGCCAGAGGGCGTCACCTCATACAGAAAAGCTTGTGTTCCAAGGTCTGCCAGAAACGGGCTCACACCACCATTTAGTAGCTGGGAGAGTGAGCGAGGGCGTTCGCTCCATCCGAGCCTCAGTTTCTCTTTACGATGGAGGCAGTCGTGACACCCCCCTGGCAGGGTCAGGGGCACAAGTTTAACGATGTCGCCACACAGTGCCTGGCATGCAGCAGGCACCCAGTACATGAGAACGGCTGACGGCACTGCCATTTCTGCATTACTGGTGGTCAGCCAGTGGCTGGAGCGCGGGGGTGTCCTTGGGCGGCCCCGCCCCTTCTCGTGTCCTCTGCTCTTTGGTAGCCATCAGGAGAGCTGAGCTGGGGCGGTGGAAGCAGCAGAGACCGAACCGTCACCTGCCCAGGGTTCCACTGGGGGATGGCCATGTGGGAGGGAGGCTGGCCTCCAGCTTAGGGCTTCCGTGTCGCCGGAAATTGGCCAGTCTCCGGGGTGGGGGTGTGGGGATGGTTATTTTTCATCTGCTCAGTTGCGGAGGCTCAAGCAGCTGTTGGGAAGCTGGTTCTTTTCGGGGGGGGGTCCTAAGCTCCCCATTTCCCCTGCCACCAGGTTTTATAATAGATTGCCTACTTTCTCCTCCCAAACAACCTAAAAATAAAACGAGGATGTGATAAACTTGTCCATCTGGGGTAGATGCAGATTTAGGGGGACGGGAGAGAAAGAGAACAGACCTCGAGGGGAGATTTTTCGATATGAGAGTCTGTGGTCTGAGCCCCGCGCTCCCCCGCCCGGCCCCTACCTGGCGCCTTGTATGGGCTGCAGCTGCTGGACCCTGAGAACTTGAGAGTTTAAAGCTGGTCTGGAAATTACGATTTGTTTCCTTAAGCCTTTGATGCTTTGGGATTTTTACTATTATTATTATCCAAACAGCACTACCACATTAAAGGAAACTTAAAAAGAAAAAAGCCTGTTTTCCTCTCAAGCCTGACATCACTCCTGAATTTCTCTGCCTGCCCTTTTGCCTTTATTCGTGAACGTGTATGTGTGCGTGGCTTGTGATCACTGTGTGTAAACAAGCCTAGATTCTGCCCTTTTTCCTTCCACTTGATGCCGTTTGGTAAACAGTTTTCCATGTCCTGCGCGGTCTTCATTGGCGCTGCTTTTCATGCCTGCAGGATAATCTGTTGAGTTAATGGCTCTCGGTTTTCTCAACCATTTTCTTCTTGTTGGGTGTTAGGTTGTTTCCAGTCTCTTGCTATTATGAGTAAGGCTTCAGTGACTGTCTGTGTCAGGGACTTTTTTCCTGCTTTGAAATAGTTCCATAGGGTAGGTTTCCCATTGCGGGCACTCCTGAATCATTCTTGACGGAAAGTCTATTCAAAGAACCTGCCGTAATTGCCGATGCCCCGAGACCACCCTGTCCTGGGACCATTGTCTCTGAGCAGCATTTGATCCCTGTTTTTTCTTTTCTTTTCTTTTCTTTTTAAATTAATTTACTATTATTATTTCTTTTTTTGGCTGCGTTGGGTCTTCGTTGCTGCGCGCGGGCTTTCTCTAGTTGTGGCGAGCGGGGGCTACTCTTCGTTGCGGTGCGTGGGCTTCTCACTGTGGTGGCTTCTCTTGTTGCCGAGCACGGGCTCTAGGTGTGCGGGCTTCAGTAGTTGCAGTACACGGGCTCAGTAGTTGTGGCTCGCGGGCTCTATCTAGAGCGCAGGCTCAGTAGTTGTGGCGCACGGGCTTAGTTGCTCCGCGGCATGTGGGATCTTCCCGGATCAGGGCTCGAACCCGTGTCCCCTGCATTGACAGGCGGCTTCTTAACCACTGCGCCACCAGGGAAGCCCAACTTTAGACTTTTAAGACAGAAAATATTAGAGTGTTTATCATATACCCTAAAGAAATGAAAAACCATATTTGAGTATGCAATAATGCCTTGGCAGGCGGATTCTTAACCACTGCGCCACCAGGGAAGCCCTGGTCCCTGGTTTTGTACCACTCTCCCTGCCTGGTGGCACCTAGTACCTGCTCTTGGGTGGGAGGGAAGTCCTTCCCCTCCCCTTTCCAAGCTCAGTGCCACCAAGATGGTAACGGACACAAGAAGGTCTAGCCCGGTGCCTGGCAGTGAGTCAACCCGCATGGTATCTGCAAAGGACCTTTAGAGATTGGGAGACAGGGGACCTGGGCGCTGGTGCCATCTGGGCCCCTCACCAGCGCCTTGGCCTTGGGCAAGTACTTTTCTCCACCCCAGTAGCCCGGTCAAGGCCACCGGGCTGGAGAATCTCTGCGTGTCCTCCATCTCGATCTTAGGAATCTCTGAAGTTGAAGGCATCGTGGATGCCTCCGTGGGAGTCACGTGACATTATGGGTACCCTATTGTGGCACCCGCGGGGGTGTGCAGAAAAATCCACTGAGACGTGATGAGAAAACACCGGAACTTCTATGTCATATATTGACTTTCTTTAAAAGAAGGAAATCTAAACCATATTCGTTGCTGCATGGATTGACAATAGCCATGTATATAAGCTATAAGAGATATACGTGTGTGTGTGTGCATAAATTACACGCTCCCTGTTTTGACGTGTGGAGGCCCCTGCACTTTGGGTCCTGCGGGGCTGTTTTAGTGGCCGGAGCCCGGGTGTGGGAATAAAGCCTCCCGTCCATGACCCAGGGCAAATCTCTGAATTTATCCTCTCCGCCTCTGAGTGTGGTTGCTGCACACACCCAGGTATTTTAAGGCGATATTTGACACAGATACACAGGTAGTACGGGAGTTATAATAGTGATATTTCACGCTTCTCTCCTGGGCTCTCTTTTTTTTTTTTTTTTTTTAATTTAATTGTGGATATTCAGGCTCAGATTATTTTAAGACGGTGCTTCGTACCATCCTGGTGCAAACGGCACACTTTCAGATATGAGAGAGCTTGTGGCAGTGTTAGTGAAGGAACGAAAGGATTCCAAATGTACTGAAGTCAGCTAAAGATAACCACACAGCCCCCACTGAAGTCCCCCCTGTGCTGTGTGACAGGGCGCATCAAAGCGCCCGCCGTTCTCATCCTTTCCCCCTGCTGCCCATTAGCTGTTGGAATGAAACAGCCTTCCCCTTTCTCTGGGACTCCTTATCTTCACAGGATAAGGCCGGGGAACATTCCAGAAAGCGCTGGATCTTTCTCTGGCGACAGAAGCCAGAGCCCCTAACCTCTCACAGGGCATCGTGGCCCGCGTCGTGCTGCGTTTCTTGCACGATCCCCTGCAGCCTGTTGTTACCGCTGACAGATGTTGTGTAGCAGAATGCTTCCCCCGTTTTGGCAAAGTCCAGTTCTTCCTGGGGGCAGAAAGTTGGTTGCACCCCGAGGGAAAGGTCCCTGGCCTGCCGGGTGCGACGCACCCCTGGCAGAGGACTCCTGGGCTCGAGCTCCCCTCCCCTTTGAGTCTGCCCTCCCTCTCCTCCCCTATCCGGGCCCTCAGCTCCTGGTGTCTCCACCTCCAAAACCTGCCCCGGATGTGCCCCCACTCTCTGTCCACCTGCTTAACCACACCCTCGTCCTGGCCCCCATCCTCTTTGCCCTGAATTCCTGCTTCCCCTCCTCCGTGCCTCCAATCCAGCCACTGCCATGGGAACCTCCAGACACACAGGTGGGATGGCTTCCTGCTTAGGGAGGTTTCCTTTGGTACCTAGAACGCCGTCCAAACTCCGGCCTGGGCTTCCTGGGAGGGCCCTGTGTGACCTGGCCCCTGGGTTTTCATTCCGTTCCTCAGACGCAAGCTTGTTCCCCCCTCAGGGCCTCTGCACATGCTGTCCCCGCTGCCGGCATGTTCTTGGCATGCCTGGTTTGCTTCTCATCGCTCGGTTCTCAGAGGGGCCTCGCACAGCCCATGCTCGCTCTCCCTCGTTTCCCCCTTGACCCTGAGGACCACGAGATACTGTTTTATTCGCGAGTGTACAGCCCCGTCGCCCGCCCACCCACACTCACACCACAGGTGAGCCCGGGAAGGCCGGGCTTGTCCGCCTCGTCATTTTCACTGCTCTGTCTCCAGGGCCCAGAGGAGTTATGGGAAAATTGGTGGGTGTGCCGTAGGTCAGTGAGTGAGTGAGTGAATGAATGAATGAATGAATGAATAAGGGAACGAAGCCGCTTGTATCCAGTCCAAGCCACGACCGACGTCATCGTGTCAAATGCCGCGTTGCCGGGGGCTGGAATCGGACGGCATGGGTGGTGAGAAGGGGGCGTGGTGATGGAGGGGCTGGCTGCCCGGTGGCCATGGCAGTGGGCATTGAGGCATGTGTGCTCTGTGTGCCAGGGTGGGTTTCCAGGTCAGCTGCACGGCGGCAGCCCTGCCTGGCTGCCCCGGGAGAGCTCGGGTCTGTCTGGGAGCTGCTGGGCTGAGGTGGGAGGGCAGTGCTCTCTGGACGGCCCGCCGGGGAGGATGAGGGAGGGTCCAGGCCAGGGCTGTCCTCTCCCGTCCCGGGAGCTGAGCTGAGCTGCGCTGAGGGTGTGCTTGGTGTCAGTGCAACCGGGGGCCTGGCCTTGCAGGGAGGGCCCGTCGCCCCTGGCTTACAGGAATGTCCTGTGGTCCGTGGGCCAAGGGTAGCGGAATCTGATTCCAGCGGAGGCTGGAGAGATGCGAGTTGCTGCTCCGTTTTCCCTTGCTCTGCCAGGAAAGGGGGATGTGGCTTCCGGGGTGGCAGGGTCGGGGAGTCCCCCCGCCCAGGGCGGCCTGTTTTAGCCACTTCCCCAGAGCCGGGTCACAGGGCTTAGCCACGCCCCCTCCCGAAGCCACGGCTCCCTACGGCACAGTCCCTTTCCGGGTGGGTGCTCAGGCCCCCCCGAACTGCCCCCAGGGCTGGCCCAGGGCACCTGCTTGTACTTGTACTCAGAGTTCCACCTCCTCACCCCCAAACTGCTCTCTGTTCAAAGCTTAGGGTGACAATGTCACGAGGGTACCATAAAACCAAGGGTTTAAAACAACCCGGTAAGTGAGCTCTTGCCAGCCCTGAAGCCTGGCCTGCCCAGCCTGAGCTCTAGCTGTAGGGCCCCAGGGCTGCTGCGGCCCCCCCCTTGCTGTGCTGGGGGACCAGTGGGGGACTCCATCTGGGCCCCGACTCCCAGGACTCGGGACATTTTCACGCTGGATACCGAAGATGGTTTGGTTTTTCACAAGCCGCAAAGCCTCGTTCCCACCCCCAGGGAGCGAGACCACAGACGGCAGATAAGCCCTGGCCAGACCTGGTCTACCTTCCTGGGCTGTGGGGCTGTGCAGGGGCCTAGGCACCTCCCTGCCGGCCCCTCTTATCCTGATCTCGAGCTCTAGCCTCGAGGACGTGCCAGGGGTGGGGGCCCTTCTGTCCTGTAGCCGCGATGGCCAGGATGCCTGGTCCCTGCCGGTGGCCACAGGGGTGTCTGCACCATCTCTAACGAGCCCTGGGCAGCTGGGCCTGCGGTTTCCCTTTCTATTCTTTTTAATAAGCACTTAAGATCAGGGAAACCACGGCGCCTGACGCTTACCGGCTCTGGGGATTCCTGCCGTTACTTTGAAACCCTTACGCAACTCTGGAGCTTCATGTCACTGATCCCACAGTTCTGATCCTTTACGTTCCCTCCCTTCCCTCCTTCCCTCCTTCCCTCCCTCCCTCCCTCTCTTTTTTTTTCTTTTTTAAAATTTGTTTTTCTGTTCACCTGGTGATTAGTATGTGTTTTATTTTCACATGTGCGCGCTCACTCCAGGGCAGGGTTTCTCAACCCAGGGCAGCTTTGCCCCCCAGGGGACACTTGGCATGTCTGGAGACATTTTGGTTGTCACAAGCAGGGGACGGATGCTACTGGCATCTGGTAGGCAGACGCCAGGGATGCAGCAGGACGGCTCCCACGGCAGAGAATTCTCTGGCTAAAGGAGCCAGCAGTGTCAGAACCTGCTCCAGGCTAATACAGGAATCTTCTCGAGGCAGCGGCCAGGCTTCTCCTTTCTCTGGACTCTTCCAGCCGGAAGTGGGGAGGGTAACTGACCCGGAGATGCTACCCGCCGAAGGCCAGAAAGAGGCCTGGCATGGAGCAGAGACAGCACTGGACCAGGAGACCGGCTTCCAACCCAGCTCGGCTCTTAGGCACATAAATCTGGATAAGTCACTGCTTCAGTGACCTTGTTGTCTCATCTGGAAAACGGAAGGGCTGAAGAGCACAGGATTCTGTGACCAGAGCCAGGAGCTGAACTGCAGGCAGGTTGAAGATGTGGACCCTTTCTATTCTTGCTTCACTGCCCTGGTGGCAGCAGAAGCCTGAGGGATTCTCCAGTACCAAGAGTGCCTTAGAAACCTGGTTTGATTTTCTTCTATGCCGAACATGTCTGAGGCCGACTCACTCCATCCTCCTCTTCTCTTGTTTAGCCAGAGAGAGCTTTCCCCAACGTTGGCCTGAGAGCCCACGGCTGGCCCAGAGGGTCACATATGGTGACTCTCTCCTGGAGCAGATGTGGAGGGGATGTGACCCTAAGACCAGTACTTTTCACGTGTCTAGTTTAGGCGTCAGCAGACTGTGGCCCCAATCTGGCCCACCACTGGTTTTTATATATAAAGTTTTATTGGGACACAGCCATGCCCATTTGTTTATATACGGTCTTCTGCTGCTTTCCTACCACTGCGAAGATGGAGCTGAGCAGCTGGGACCAAGACCATATCAGTCATGAAGCTGAGAATCTTTGCTGTCTGGACCTTTATGGAAAACGTTTGCCAAAACCTGGTCTAGCTGTTCCGTGTCTTAATTGTTTAGAAGGTAGATCCCAGGGCGTGGGCAGCAGCGAGGGGCCAGGTCAGAGGTAGGGGAAGCGAACTTTGCTGAGGGTCTGGGGGGAAGGAGGAGAGTAAGGCGGGGAGCTGACCGACAGTAGTGGGTCGTCTCAAGGCCTTTCAGAGGAGTCCTCACCTGACTCCGCCCGGCCGGGCTCACCTGTGTGGCAGGTGAGCCCCGGTGCCTGGCTCTCGCCACCCTCCCCTGCCCTGGAGCGACAAGCGCTGGGACTGCCTGGGGGTTGGCGGGGGCCATCTGGCTGGGCATCAGCAGCGGAACGAGCGTGGGGAGGGGGTTAGAGGGCACAGAGAGCTCAGGCTGGGAGCCCTGGAGCCGGGCTGTAGGCTGAAGTGACCTTGTCCTTGGGCTCAGGAAGGCAGAAAGGGAACAACCAAGGGGCTGGGGTGGAGGTTGGGGGGTAGGAGGGAGGTGTTGGCCTTTCAACAGCTGTTTGAGGACCGGCTGTGCCATGCACTGCTGGACGGGATTCAGTGGTGACAGGCCCTTTGGAACCCTCCGGAACCTCATAGTCCAGTGGGAAGATGACAGGCGAGCCGAGCCGGCAGTGGTAGAATGACAGAGCCACTGCCTGCTGGGAGCAAGGACGTCCACAGTGCTGGGGGTCGGGCAGCAGGTGGTCGGGAGGTCTCACCTGGGCTGAAGCAGCTTTCCTGGAAGAGGTGACAGCTCAGCTGAGCCCTGGAAGACGTTGGGTGAGCCAGGTGACTGGTGTTCTAGCAGGGAGCTGTGCATGTCCAGCCGTGGAGTCCGGGAGACGGAAGCTCAGGGCCAGGGCGGAGCACAGGGGTCGGGGAGCAGCGAGAAGTGAGGCAGGGGCTGGGTGCCGGATCGGGGGGTCTGCCCTGGGGAGTCCTGGTCGGGTTTGTTTGTTTGTTTGCGGTACGCGGGCCTCTCACTGCTGTGGCCCCTCCCGTTGCGGAGCACAGGCTCCGGACGCGCAGGCTCGGCGGCCACGGCTCACGGGCCCAGCCGCTCCGCGGCACGTGGGATCTTCCCGGACCGGGGCACGAACCCGCGTCCCCTGCATCGGCGGGCGGACTCTCAACCACTGCGCCACCGGGGAAGCCCGCTGGTTGGGTTTTGATTTAGCCAAAAGGTGAGGGATGGGGGAAGGGGAAGCAGGGCCTTCTGGGATGTGGTAGCATCGGGGGTGAGGAAGAAACCCGGTGGGACATCCTGGGTTGCCCTTGGCAACGGAGAGGATGGGCCTGGAATGCGCGGGCCGTTGAGAGCTGTGCTGTTAGCGGGACTGGTAGCCCAGGACCACCACCCCCTCACCCGCCGGCCTCGGTTAAGTCTCTGCGCCCACATCACCCCTCTCTGCTCAGCCCTGCGCTGCTGGGTTAGCACTGGGGGCTGGTCTGGCTTCAGTGCTGGACTTCAGCTTGGCCCTTGCCAGGAGCTGCATGGGTGGTACCTGCCAGGAGGTTTCAGAGGCTCTCCTGGCCTCCCTGCTCACGCTCTTTGGCTCAGGTTAATCACCTGGGGGTCTGCGTTCCCAGGGCGCCTCGGCCACCTAGGGTTTCGTCTCCGCCTCCCTGCACCCCTAGTGATTGAAGACACCGGGAGTTTCCCGGTCTTGGTCTCTGAGAGGCGGAGGGTGGATCCTTGGCAAAGAGCGCGGGGCTCCACCGTGGAGACGCTCCAGGCAGGATCCCCACCTCGGGACACCCACCACGGGCCGGAGGGCTGCGGAGCTGGTCCCGTGGGTCCCGGCGGCTCCACCCGATTCTGATTCAGAGAGTGAGCTGCCGCCCACGTGTATGGAGGTGCCAGGCAGCGCCTCCCTGGGGCCTGTGCCGTCCTCTCCTTCCTCTGAGGACCGTGACTCAGAGTGAGGTGTCCACTAACTCCGCAGGGGCCGAGGTCAGGCAGCCGAAGAACTAACTTGCGGCGCGTCTCCCGACTGGTTGTTCCCTGGAGTCGCGTCTCTCCCGGGTCGGCTGCCCGGAGTTGCCCGTGTACCTCCGCCTCCAGGGGCGTCCTGGTTGCGGGGTGCGGGAGGCACTGTCCTTCAGAAGAAGGCTCTCTCGCTCCAGTCTCGGGGAGGGCGTGCCTGTGGCTACTTGAACTCCAAAGAGCGCTCGCCTAACCGGAGAGCCTGTGCGTGGGGAAATAGGCAGGGTTATGAAATTGTTGGCCGGCTCGTTTCGCACCATTTCGTTTTGGTAGGAGAGCGGAGGTTTGAATAACAGCCACCCCTGGGCAGATGGGCTTTTGTGCTGAGCGGACAGCTGGGTTAACTCTTTCCCTGCTCTTCTCTTCTTGCAGCCCTATGATCTCCTCCTTATCGCCCCCTCCGCCCGCCGGACTTCAGATCTGACCTCAGATCCGCCTGCTGTCTCCGGAGGGGGCCCCGTCCCCCCCCGCCCCGCCCCCCCGGCGCGATGCCGATCCTCAAGCAGCTGGTGTCCAGCTCCGTGCACTCCAAGCGCCGCTCTCGAGTGGACCTCACGGCCGAGATGATCAGCGCCCCGCTGGGCGACTTCCGCCACACCATGCACGTGGGCCGGGCGGGGGACGCCTTTGGGGACACCTCCTTCCTCAACAGCAAGGCTGGGGAGCTGGACGTTGAGTCCGTGGACGAGCGGGCCTCCTCCTCCTCGTCCTCCAAACGCGGCCTCCTGTCCCGGAAGTTCCGGGGCAGCAAGCGGTCACAGTCGGTGAGCAGGGGGGACCGGGAGCAGAGGGGCGTGCTGGGCCCCCTGCGGGACTCGGCCCTCTTCGTCAAGAGCGCCATGTCCCTGCCGCAGCTGAACGAGAAGGAGGCCGCCGAGAAGGGCTCCGGCAAGCTGCCCAAGAGCCTGTCCTCCAGCCCCGTGAGGAAGGCCGCCGGGGAGGGCGGCCTGGAGGAGGCGGTGCCTCGGCGGAATGGGGCCTCCGCCCCCCACTCCCCAGACCCCCTCCTCGACGAGCAGGCCTTCGGGGACCTGGCGGATCTGCCCGTGGTACCCAAGGCCAGCTTTGGGCTGAAGCACGCCGAGTCCATCATGTCCTTCCACATCGACCTGGGGCCCTCCATGCTGGGCGACGTCCTCAGCGTCATGGACAAGGGGGAGTGGGAGCCGGCGGAGGAGGCGGCGGCGGTCGGTTACCACGGTGACGAGGACCCAGCCGGCCGCCCCACCCAGGCTCCCCCGACGGTGGCGGCAGCCCCTCCCCTGGCAAGGCAGGAGGGCGCGGGGGGCCCGGACCTGCCCGCGCCGCCCTCCCGCGCGCTGCCGGAGGAGGGCTGGGCAGCGGTGGCCCCCAGCCCCGGCTCGGCCCGCAGCGTGGGCAGCCACACCACACGGGACAGCAGCTCCCTGTCCAGCTGCACCTCGGGGGTCCTGGAGGAGCGCAGCCCCGCCTTCCGGGGGCCAGACCGGGCCCGGGCCACTCTCCCGAGGCAGCCGGACCCCGAGTTCTCCTTCATGGACGAGGAGGAGGAGGACGAGATCCGAGTGTGAGGCCGGCCGGAGGTAGGGGCTCTTGGCTTTGCCTCCTCCCTGCCCCCAGCCCTGCAAGGTCAGCCAAGAGCCTGGCTGCGGGCCACAGACAGACCCTGGACCTCACCGATAAGGGGCGCTGGCCGAGCCGGGGGGCCCACGGAGGACTTGGCGCGGGCTCGGGTGCCTGACTTCTTTGCACGCCCTGCCCTGCCTGAGCTCGTACGTAGGACGGGGCCGTGTTCTCGCAGCAGGAATCACCTTCCCTCTCCCGGCCTCCGGTGGACGTCGGCTGTCAACCTGAGTCCCCGCCACGTGCAGCGATAACAGGGCAGCCGGGGGCGGCCCAGGGGCGCCAGGGCTAAGGACACTTGACCTGCCTCTTCACTCCTGGCGTTTCTGTCGTGGCCGGCGGTGGCCGCCGGAATAAACGCCTGTGACAGGTCACAAGTCCCGGCCCCTCCCTCCTCCATCGCCAGCTCGTGCGCGGGGAGCCCCGCGGAGGAAACGCGGACCGAATGGGTACACTCAACGCGACCCCTTCCTCGGGGTGAGAACAGGATGCAGGACGGAAGGAAGGCCCCGGGGCATCCTGAGTTTTCAAGAGGGGCCCCTGCAGGATGACACTAGGACAGGCTGCAGCCCTTGCTCAGTCCCTCTGGCTTTGTTTGTGCTTGTTGTGTTTAAATCTTTTTAGAGCGATACCAGGAACGGTGTTTATAGGCCCGCCACCAGAAGGAAAAGGAATCCTTTTAGAAAGCCTTTACACTAAGTGCTTCCAAACTTTATTTAGAGCTGTATGGGGTGGAGGTCTGTGCGTGTCTGTCCTTGGCCCCCCTCCCCCATAGCTATTAACGACAACAGGCGGCCAGTGTAGAAAATTTTGGGAAAATGATTATGAAAAAAAAAATGTCATTCCTATGGGGGGATGAAACCTCTTTTGACTGGGTTGCTCACAGCCCCCGGACTGACTACTTCCCTTTCCTTTCTCAAGCCTCTGCCAGCAGAGCCCCCTTCCCCACTTCTGAGTCAGTGGTCCCGAGGGTATAGGGTTGCCAGATTTAGCAACAAAACAAAACAGAAACCAGAATGCTGAGTTAAATTGGAGTTTCAGGCATGCAAAGGATCATTCTTTAGTGTAAGTATGCCCCCTGCCACATTTGTAATACACTCATGCTAAAAAATCAGTTGTTGTCTTTCTGAAATTCAGATTTCACTCTGCGCCCTTAGAACCCTCCCCCCCCCCCCGCACCCAAGGGGATTGAGTGGAGGTTGCGGGCGAGCCCCCAGGATTCACGGATGATGATTTTTCTGTCCTGGCAACAGGCTGACTCGCCTTCTCCTGTCGCCTTGTAGCCAGTGGAGGGAGGGGGACGGACAGAACTGCCGCGGGGTCCAGCCAGGGCTGGCGGCGGGTGTAGCTGCCCTAGCCTCCTGAGTTTTGCCAGATCCGGACTCAGACACTACCTTAGTTCTTGAATTGGGTGCCCACTGGTTTCCAGCCATGTAGCCCCTGCCAGCTGCTGCCCTCGAAACCCATCTAGACAGCGGTCAGTTCCAGATTCTAAACTGTATATTTTTTTTTTTTTCCGTGAAAATGTTAAAACAGCAAGGAAACATTAAAATAAAAGGCCTTTACAGCATGCCTGGTGTCTGTCTCTGCTTTTTTGCGGGGGGGCGGGGGTGGATGGCGTGAGGGTGCGGATTCAGGGTGCTGGGGCTGCCCGAGCCCCGACGGCACTCGGGGGCCTGAGGTGGCTTCTCTCTCTGTCTCTTTGGGGCCCGCCCCTCCTGCACTACTCTCCAGCTTCTGGAAGGACAACGCCTCACGTGCCCATCAGCCTGGGCAGGCCCTTGGGGGCTCTGGGATTTGGGGGGGGGGGGGGGGGGGGATGGCGTGAGGGTGCGGATTCAGGGTGCTGGGGCTGCCCGAGCCCCGACGGCACTCGGGGGCCTGAGGTGGCTTCTCTCTCTGTCTCTTTGGGGCCCGCCCCTCCTGCACTACTCTCCAGCTTCTGGAAGGACAACGCCTCACGTGCCCATCAGCCTGGGCAGGCCCTTGGGGGCTCTGGGATTTGGTGTCCCGACTGCCACTTACCACTGGGGGCCCTCGGGCACTTAGTCACACAACCACTTAGTGCCTCATCCTTCTCATCTGTTAAATGGGCATCGTGCCGTTCTTACACGGCTGGGCTGCAGACACAGTCACTGCCGTGGTGTTTGCCAAGTTTTTTTGTTTAATATTTATTTATTTATTTGGTCGCACCAGGTCTTAGTTGCGGCAGGCGGGCTCCTTAGTTTCGGCTCGCCGGCTCCTTAGTTGCAGCACCTGGGCTCCTTAGTTGTGGCAGGCAGGCTCCTTAGTTGTGGTTCGCCAGCTTCTTAGTTGGTGGCACGCAGCCTCCTTAGTTGGTGGCAGGCGAACTCTTAGTTGCGGCACGCATGTGGGATCTAGTTCCCTGACCAGGGGTCGAACTCGAGCCCCCTGCATTGGGAGCGCAGAGTCCTATCCACTTCGCCACCAGAGAAGTACCCCAAGTTATTAAACCGAGGGAGGCGCCCGGCCCGTGTGGGGCTGCAGCCGGGAAAGGTGCCGCCCTCCTTCCCCTCCTCCCTTTCACCATCTGACCTGGAGACTCAACTAACAGCGGGTGTGTGTGGTCTCCGTTCAGCCTCGTGGCCCTGGTAGGTAGACTCTGGTGTCCCCATTTTATAGCAGAGATGTGCTCCAGAGGCCCCATGGCCACCTTCTCCAAAGTCACCGAGTGGCGGAGTCAGAACGTTACTGATTCGAAACCCTTTCCACACTCACAGGCACCTCAGGGCTTCTTGGGGAAGTGAGGAGGGGGTGTGTCAGCCCCAGGTGGGACCCAGTGACCCCTCCAGCCCCTGGTCCAGCTCCTCCCTCACCCCTTCCCCTCTGACGTGGGCGCGTCTCTAAGGAGAGGACGTCAGCCTGGGTGGGTCCGTCTGTGCCCCTGAAGCCCCTTGCATGCCCTCCTTTTCACCTGGGGGCTCCAGTGCAGCTGAGTTCCAGGAAACCCTGCCCCTCTCCCGGGGAGAAATTTGGGCATGTACTCATCCTCCTCCTGGGAAGCAATTAGAAGCATAATTAAAATGTCACCCAGGTCCCTTTGTCCCTAGATTGGCTCATTAGAGGTAATGAGGGATGTGGCTAAGACAGAGTTACCAGTAGGTGGGGTGGTGGCCCAGGGGGAGGGAGCGGGGATGGGCACACAGCCAAGCCCAGCGGGAGTGATGGGGTCCCCCAGCTCTGGGGGGAATGGAGAGAGAAATGCACTGTTCAGTGAGGCTCAGGGGGGTGGCACCCGAGTGGGAGCTCTGCCTCCCAGACATAGTGTACCCTCCATTCCACCCACATCCGCTCACCCAGATTCTTGAGGGTCTGGGAGCAGCCAGCCTCCCCAAGACTGCAGACCTGCTTTTTGACTTGATGGGAAAGCGCTAGCTGTTTAGGGAGACCCAGGGGCCGGCTGGACCCACACTTTGGGATCATGCTTTCTGACTGGGGGCTCAATGGGCACAGCAGACAAGCATGGGATAACCAGGCAGGACGAGCCTAGCCACCGACTCTAACCTTGGTTTGCTGTGTGGACTTGGGCCAGTAATTTTCCCTCTCTGGGTGGCTTCAGTTTCTCCATCTTCACAGTTAGGCACTAGCTCAGTCGTTTTCAGCTTTTTACCAGAAGTTCTGTTTGTCATGAGGTATACAAACAGACTGAACAAGAGCTTCCCTGGTTGGGGGCGGATCCTTTCTCCCTCCCCTTTGTCTCTGGGTTTTGCCGGGGAAGCCTAGGGCCCCCGCAGGGCACATCTTACCCTAAAGATGTTCTGTAGGGCCCCTTCTACCTCTGACAACTCAAAGCAAGAGCTGGAACTCTTTCTGGGTAATCACTTAGTAATTTTAATTCAGATCGCAGCTAATATTTCCAAAAATGTGATGGGACCCCAAAACCTTCTGCCTCAGGCAGGGCTGCAGTCGTGGCCCAAAGATGCTCTGCGATGGGTCCCACCCTGGCCCAGCCCATCACGGGGGTGTCTCCCCTCCACCTCCCCAACTCCTCAAGGGGTTCTGCTCTTATTTGTTGGGTACATGCTGTTCTGCACTGTTCACATGATAAGTAAGGGCTTGTGTGTTCTTGGACTGCCACTGGCCCACCGGGCTAGCAAGTGGAGGAGGTGGATACGGACCCACGCGCGGGCTCCAGAGCCCTTCCTTGCAATCACTGTCCCAGTCTGGTGATGTCCACTTTGGGGCCCGGAAAAATCAGGCGGCGCCAGTGACCTGCCGGGCAGAGCAGTGCAGAGAGAGGCCGAGCTGACAGCCCCGCTGGTAGGGGTGTGCCCAAGAGAGAGGGGGGTGTGCTTCCTGCCAGGTGAGGCGCTGGCCGCTCCAGGACCCTTTCAGCAGCTACTGCTGCTCTCCATCATCCAAAGGGCCCCGCAGGGAGTGCCAAGTGTGCTAGGCAGAGCAGCCCCTGCCATTCCCAGGGTCGCTCAGGGCTGGCCTCTGTCTCTGTCCACAGCCTCAGGGCCATGCTCCTGCTGGGGTCCAGGCTGCTCCCACAGGGCTCCCCTTCGACTCCATTCTCACACCCCAGCCACCCACTCCTCTTCACCGGGGTTGCACCATGTTCTCAGAAGAAAGTGGACACAAGGAATAGGAAAGGAATAGAGGGGTTCGGGACACCTGCGGGAAGGGGGTTCTTAGGATCTTCACATTTTAGGATCTGGTTCGCCACCAGCCTCCACCCATTTTACAGATGGGAAGACAGAGGCTGGAGAAGGCGGCACTGGCTGAAGTCTGGTGAGTGGAGCAGAGCAGAGGCTGTGAGATGGACGGGGCTGGCTTGGCTCTGTGGTGTGACAGACGACGGAAAGGCTGAGCCGGTAGACTGCGTGGGGCAGAGGCTGGGAGTGCGGTCCTTGTCGGGGTGGCGGAGGGGGCGGGGTTGGCTATTTCAGGGGTGTGTGTGTGGCACCCCCACCCTTCCCCGGCTTACCTCGGCCTTCACACAGCAGCCTCCCGAATGCCCGGACTCCACACTTGGGCGGGGACCCTTCCTGGCGCAGCAATAACCTGCATGCAAAGTATCCCTGGACCCCAAAGACCCTGAGTTAAGATGCAGGAAAGCACGGATAAACCACAGGGTCCTACTCTATAGCACAGGGAACGATATCCAGTCTCCTGGGATAAACCATAATGGAAAAGAATAGTTAAAAAAGAACGTGTCTATGTGTATAACTGAGTCACTTTGCCGTACAGCAGAGACTGGCACAGCACTGTAAGTCAACTCTACTTCAACAAAAAAAGGAAGAATTTTTTAAAAAACGATGCAGGAAAGCAAAGTTAAGAATAAAAGCAGGAGAGCTTGTCTCTCTACTTCCCCTTTGCAGGCTTCTCAAGGCCCTGTGGCTTCCTGCCAGCAGCCAGATGGGAGACTGGGAAGCACGCTTTGGGGGAGGAAAGGTATTTGCAGGCAGATGGAGGTTGGAGGCTTTGCCTCTGAAGCCTGTTGCTCTTACACACGGAGCTTCTGTTCTCCAAGACGGAGACTCCCAGGAGGGGACAGGAGGAGCCAGGGAGAGCTGCCTTCCCGGCGGGACTCCAACCCTGAAATGAACTTGCGTTGTTAAAAAAATGCCCACCAAGGGCTTCCCTGGTGGCGCAGTGGTTAAGAATTTGCCTGCCAATGCAGGGGACACGGGTTCGAGCCCTGGCCCGGGAAGATCCCACATGCTGCGGAACAACTAAGCCCGCGGGCCACAACTTCTGGGCCCGCGGGCCACAGCTACTGAAGCCCGCGCACCTGGAGCCCGAGCTCCGCTACAAGAGAAGCCACCGCGATAAGAAGCCCGGGCACCGCAACAAAGAGTAGCCCCCGCTCGCCGCAACTAGAGAAAGCCCACACGCAGCAACGAAGACCCAACGCAGCCAAAAATAAATAAATAAAATAAAATCTATCTTAAAAAAAAAAAAAAAAAAAAAATGCCCGCCAAGGCCACAGGGCTCTGCTGAATTTTGTTTTGTTTTGTTTTGTTTTGTTTTGTTTTGTTTTTACCCTGCCTTGTTCCAAAAAGGATTGGAGGCAGCTTACAAAAATACTTAAAATACAATAGGATAAAAGTAGATCAGAGAGAAAACAAGCCTGGAACAAACAGTACAATGAACCAAGAGGGTGGTACACAGAGATGTGCTCAAAGGTGGACTGAAAATTGGGCTCTGAGCTTCCTATCAGTCAAAGCAAAGAGGGAAATCCACCCGTTACAGGACTCACGAAGTCTATGAGGTTGGAACAATCCCAGAAGAAGCTTTTTCTGACACTGAGGTCTGAGAGGGATCCCTGTGAGATCTCTGAAGGGGACAGGGGTGGGGTTCCAGTCAGTGTCTTCAAAACAGTCTCATAACAGATAAGGTCATGCAAACCCCATCAAGCTGCATTTCCAGTCAGGGTAAATCAAAGACTTGATGCCAGGGTACAGATCAATAAAACCAACTCTATGGGGGGGTCAGACCCAAGCCATCCAAGTCATTCATCCAAGAGATGCAATTTATTTATTTATTTATTTATTTATTTATTTATTTATTTACTTATGGCTGCGTTGGGCCTTCGTGGCTGCGCGCGGGCTGTCTCTAGTTGCGGCGAGCGGGGGTTACTCTGCGTTGAGGTGTATGGGCTTCTCATTGCAGTGGCTTCTCTTGTTGTGGAGCACGGTATTTGTTTACTTATGGCTGCGTTGGGCCTTCGTGGCTGCGCGCGGGCTTTCTCTAGTTGCGGCGAGCGGGGGCTACTCTGCGTTGAGGTGTATGGGCTTCTCATTGCAGTGGCTTCTCTTGTTGTGGAGCACGGGCTCTAGGAGCACAGGCTTCAGTAGTTGTGGCGCATGGGCTCAGCAGTTGTGGCTCGCAGGCTTTAGAGCGCAGGCTAGAGCTTAGTTGTGGCGCATGGGCTCAGCAGTTGTGGCTCGCAGGCTTTAGAGCGCAGGCTAGAGCTTAGTTGTGGCGCACAGGCTTAGTTGCTCTGTGGCATGTGGCTCTTCCCGGACCGGGGCTCAAACCCGTGTCCCCTGCATTGGCAGGCGGATTCTTAACCACTGCGCCACCAGGGGAGTGCTTTAGAGCACAGGCTAGAGCTTAGTTGTGGCGCACAGGCTTAGTTGCTCTGTGGCATGTGGCTCTTCCCGGACCGGGGCTCAAACCCGTGTCCCCTGCATTGGCAGGCGGATTCTTAACCACTGCGCCACCAGGGGAGTCCAGAGTTGCAATTTAGAGTCTACCAGACAGAGCAGGATTTCTCGACCTCAGCACTATTGGCATCTGGGGACTGGATCATCCTTTGTAATCAGGAAACGTCCCGTGCCCTGTGGGGTGCTGAGCAGCGTTCCTGGCCTCTGCCCACTAGATGCTGGGAGCACCTCCCCAATGGGCTGTGCCCTATGCTGATCCAAAACGGCCCCAGACATTGCCAAACGCCCCCGCGGCAATGAAAACCACTGCTCTGATAGGAGTGGTGAGACACCTTTTTTCTTTTTCTTTTTTTTTTTTTAAACAAAGGCCAATCTAAGACAAAAATGTTTTCAGGTCACGTGTTTTTTATTCAAAGCACAGAAAGGCTTATGGAGTCCCACGGGGGAAAATGGATATACTTGCATCTTCAGCTGCCTACTTTAATTGAGAAAACCGGCCCTTCTTAGCCAGTAACATGTTACGACGTGGGTATTATTTGAGAAGCAGCCACACGGAGGTGGCTTTCTAATTTCTCATCCTGGGGTCAGAGTGAGGAGTGTGTTGAGAGGGTGGTCCCACAGTGTGATGGTATTAGGAGGCGGGGCCTTGGGGAGGTGATTAAGTTTAGATGAGGTCATGAGGGTGGGGCCCCCACGATGAATTAGTGTCTTTATAAGCAGAGGAAGAGAGACCAGAACGCGTTCTCTATCTGCCACGGGAGGACACAGTGAGAAGGCAGCCCTCTGCAAGCCAGGAAGAGAGCCTTCAGCGAAAGCCAGCCATGCTGGTACCTGCGTCTTGGACTTTCAGCCTTCCAAACTGAGAGAACTAAATATTTGCTGTTTACGCCCTGTCCGTGGATCCCGAGCTGACTAAAACAGTGGGTGAGTCCCCACGTGCTTGGAACTGTTCATCTAGATGGGGAGTCGTGGGCCAGAGATGGAATTCAAAGCCAAGCCAAGGAGCGAGCGAGAGCAAGGGTAGCTGGATGGATCTGATGAACGCCCAACGGGAGGGAAGGTCAGGGTGGGCGAGCTTCTCCCCCCGAGGCCCTGCCGTCTTCCCCGCCCCCCACCCAGGGGTCAGGGTGGTTTGTCCAGGCTGGGAGCGGGGAGGGGTTGCCCTCTGCTTGCCTGCTCCTGCCGCCCACACCCCCTGGGCTTTGTACACAGCGTGGGCACCATTGACTCCCTGTCAACAGTCAGGCCCTGGAGGGTTTTTCCATCTGTACCCTGTCTGTCTGCCTCGTGACCCAAGAATCGTTTAGAGATAACAGACCAGAGGGCAGTCTTTCGTGATGAAAATGGACTTTTTCTTCCCAACTCCACTGACCCAAAGGCAGTTCAAACCTGTGACCTTGATCCCAATCCATCACAGTGAGTGCACCAGGCCGGGGCAGGGAGATCTAATCCATCATGGTGTCGGCAACCAGCTGGCGGCCTGTGTTCTAGAAAAACCTTCCTCTCCCTCCTCCAAGTGAGGGTGAGGGGCTCATGCACCCCGGGAGGTACACAGGACCATCCACCGGGATGCAGGAATAGATATTAGAACTTTGCTCATAACTATGGTTTATCTTGACCTTCTACCCTGAGCAGACCCAGTGCTGCAAGGCCAGCTCCTGTGACTCCAAGGCCTCAGAGTCAAGGCCCTTCCCAAGCCCCCAGCTCCTCGAACCTCTTTCAACGGCCGACCTGCCAGATTCAGCCCTGCAGAACCAGAAGCGGTTTCCCAAATGCACTGCTGCTGCTGGAACGTTGTCCTTTACCACCTTGACGACGCTCTACCTGTCACAGCTGTGTTTCACATCCTCCCAGAAACCTGTCCTTGCCATCCAGGTGAGAGCTAAGTGGTCTTGTAGTAGTTCTGCAAATGCCCCTGTGTCCTGTGTCCCACATTGTAGGATTCAACTGCCTGTTTATCAGTGACTTTCCCCTCTGTCTTCATTTCCTTATTGTTACTGTACCAAATTACTACAAATTTGGTAGCTTGAGACAACACAAACGTATTGTCTTATAATTCTGGAGGTCAGAAAGGGCCTTCACCGAGCTAAAATCAAGGTGTTGGCAGGTGTGCTTTCCTTCTGCAGGTTCTAGGGGAGACTGTTTCCTTGCCTCTTCCAGCTTCTGGAGGCGCCTGCCTTCCTCGGTTCATGGTTCCACCTTCCGTCTTCAAAGCCAGCAGTGTAGTATCTTCAAATCTCAATCTCGGGACTTCCCTGGTGGCGCAGTGGTTAAGAATCCGCCTGCCAACGCAGGAGACACGGGTTCGAGCCCTGGTCCAGGAAGATCCCACATGCCGCGGAGCAACTAAGCCCATGCGCCACAACTACTGAGCCTGCGCTCTAGAGCCCGTGAGCCACAACTACTGAGCCCACGTGCCACAACTACTGAAGCCCACACGCCTAGAGCCTGTGCTCCGCAACAAGAGAAGCCACCGCAGTGAGAAGCCTGCGCACTGCAACAAAGAGTAGCCCCCGCTCGCCGCAAATAGAGAAAGCCCGCGCGCCTAGAGCCCGTGCTCTGCAACAAGAGAAGCCACCGCAGTGAGAAGCCCGTGTACCACAACAAAGAGTAGCCCCCACTCGCTGCAACTAGAGAAAGCCCGCGCAAAGACCCAACATAGCCAAAAATAAATAAATTTATATTTTAAAAATCTCAATCTCTCTCTCTCAGTGGAGGAGAAAAGCTACTGGGACACCCCTGGGCCGAGACTGACGCCCCTGAGCCCGAAAGGTTCTGTCTCCTTGACTCTCTGGCTAGAAATATAATCCACACACCCACCGATAGGCCTGGGCACAGTCTCAGGCCTCAGGGGTCTTGGTCGTCTCACCGGCCTGGCAAGGGGTGGGGCCCTTTCCTGCACTGCAGCTTGGTCAGCTGGAATGAGCTTGGCTTTGGGGTCATGCAGACGGAGCTGATGGTCTTTGGGAAGCTTGGGTAAGCCACTGAGCCTTGGTTTTCTCAACTGTAGGAGAGAAAGAAGAATGCCTCTCTTTCTGGGGTTTTGTGGGAATTAGAGAGAATGCAGTGTACGTGGTGACACTCCCCTGATGAAGTCCTGGTAATTAGGAGCAAAGGTTGGGAGTCTAGGTCCCCATTCCGACATCTACTGGCTGTGTGAGCTTTAAGCAGTTGCTTCACCCCTCTGGGACTTGGTTTCTTTATCTGTAAAATGGGCAGAAGCCACTTGAGTGGTTGCAGTGAGGACCAGAGGAGGCCCTGATGAGAAATGTGAGCAGGGCCATTTGTCCTGTTACTGGGCCCACGCCCCTAGGGAGGAGGGGATGCCTTTTCCAGAGTAGAGTTTCTAGAACCACCGGACTCCCAGAGGCCAAGCTCCCGGGCAAGGACAGAGCAGAACCATCCCGGCTGCTGGACCTCCCTGCCCTGCACTTCAAGTGGCTCCTGGGAGGCCAACAGCTGTCCCCGCCAAGTGGCATCTCGGGCACAAAGAGCAGTGGAGGGGGCCGGGCGCGCTGGCTCATTGGCCCTGGGCCGGAGCAGCAGCTGTGGGTCACCCGGGGCTCCTCTGACCTCCAGCCCCTCCCAGCAGCTCTCCAGCGGCAGGCCCATCCCTACGGGACTTAGAGCGGCCCCTCCAACAGCACCTGGACAGCGTGGGGTCCCCTGCCCCTCACAGCACCTTTTATCAGGGGCCTGAAGGAATAATACATTTGGAGAAGGGGTGGCCCCATGGACCCAGGGGCGGACACCTGGGGCCTTGAGCACCAGCTCATACTTCACAGCACGTACCTCCGGTGTCAGGCTTCCACGTGGACTTCTCACTAACCTCAGCCCCCCAGGGAGGTCACACGTGGGTCCCCTTTTACTGATGCAGAATCTGGAGCTCAGAGGGGTGACTGAATGACTGGCCTGAGGTGGCAGACTGGGGACAGGCAGAACCAGGATGTGAACCCTGACCTGATGCCAGCCTCTGCCCTTTTCCACCAACTCAGGTCCCGAGTGGGCAGTAAGGCAGATGCACAGGTACCCCGTGGAGGGGGCGTGGCCACACTGCCCAGAAAAGCACCCGCTGGGACTGATCCATGGCTGGGCCGAGCAGGATGACCTCGGCCAGTTCCAGGCAGCCAGAGAATTCCAGAGCTCCCTGCACCACTGCTTTTCAGAGCTGTGCATTTATAAAGGGAAAGGAGCTGGGGGATGATGATTCGGGAAATCTGAAGCCAGAGTTAAATGAGAACCTCATAATGATGGTGATTAAAAATTAATGCCGCTGTTTGTGCAGTGATTTGTGCGTCCACTTTGCAGCCATGAATTAATTAAGAAATGAAAACACAAATGCTCGGAATCAGCTCCAGGGCACAGAAGAGCGGATGGGGAGATTCCAGAAGGGACATCCCAGAGCCGGGCCCCCTGCTCCCAGGCCGGCCCCTCCTCCAGGCATTGCCAGGGTTCCTCTGGCCTGGGGCTCGCTTTCTGTCTTTGCACAATGAGGGTGCTGGTCCCCTTGGGAGCCGTGAGGTAGGAGTATAAATGGGGGGTGTCGGGTGGGCAGCTCCCCCATTTCTGAGAGAGACAGAGGAGAAGCCAAGTGCCTGGGAGGTGGGACCCGATTCTGATGCTCATTAGCTGTGGGACCGTGGCAATCGCCCAACTTCTCTGCATTTGTACTTGCTCATCCGTGAAAGGGGTGAGGGCTTCCGAAACTCAGTTTCCAAGTGGGAAGGTGTATTCGTTTCCTAAGGCTTCTACAACACATGGCCACAAAGGTGGTGGCTTAAAGCAACAGAAATTTACTCTCAAAATTGAGGTGTCGGGCTTCCCTGGTGGCGCAGTGGTTGAGGGTCCGCCTGCCGATGCAGGGGACACGGGTTCGTGCCCCGGTCCGGGAGGATCTCACGTGCCGCGGAGCAACTAAGCGCATGCGTCACAACTACTGAGCCTGCGCTCTAGAGCCCACGTGCCACAACTACTGAAGCCTGCGCGCCTAGAGCCCGTGCTGCGCAACAAGAGAAGCCACCGCAATGAGAAGCCGGCGCACCGCAACCAAGAGTAGCCCCAGCTCGCCGCAACTAGAGAAAGCCCGAGCGCAGCAACAAAGACCCAACGCAGCCAAGAAAAAAAACAACCATGCACGCAAGACGCTGTCACTCTATGGCAAATAAACGGTGAGGCAGCGGGAGGAGGGAGTCCCTGGATGCCACACCCTGTGCACACCTTCTGGGGCGGAGCCCGGGCTGGGGGTGGGACCCTGGCTGGGAGAGGAGGGGAGCTGCGGGGTTGGGGGTGGATGGACGGAGCGGTCTCCGCGGGGCCTCCTTCCTTCTCCGCCCTCCTGATGGACTCTTCGGGCCACCAAGGTGTAGAGAGGCACCCCCGCTGATGTCTCCGGGGCTATAATTCTTATTTTTTATCATCACTAAGTGGTCTCCCCACACTCCATTCTTCAGGGTGCTGTGTGCTGCTCTCCTATCCCTGCAGGAGCTCCCCGATGGCTTCGTGATAAAAACCGAGCCCTGAAAGGCACTCGGGCTTCGGGGCCCTACTTCCTTCTCCAGTCTTGTCACCACACTGCCCTTCTCTAATCCCACGCTTCGACCGAACCAAACCCTTGACCGTGCCCCCGCCCTGCCATGTTGCTTCGTGGCCCCATGCTTTCACACCTCTGGCCCCTCCTCCGCAACACTCTGCCTCCCAGCCCCCCATCGCCACCCGTCTCTCCTCCGAGAGCCCTCCCCGCCCGCCGTCCCCGCCCCTGCACAACAAGCTCCCCTCTGGCGTTTCTCCCAGCGTGTTGTCTGCTGCCAACACCCGCGGTGGTACACCCGTGCTGGTGAAAGTCTCCCCCACTTGACTGGGCCATCCCTGAAGGCAGGGACACAGTCCTTTGTTTTGGGGTCTCCAGTTCACAGAGAGGCTCTGGGATGTTTATGGAAGGAAATCACCAAGAGACGTGGGTTTGAATTCCATCATTATCACCTTCCCAACCACGTGCCCTTGGCCTTGCTGGGCCTCCACGTTCTCACGTGGCTGCCCCCTGCCAGGCTGGCGGGAAGGAGCCTGACATGAGCCTGTGTCCACAGATGAAGGTGTTTTGGAGACTAATCAATGTACATGAAAAGGGCCCAAAGAAGCAAGGCCGCCTCCCCCAGGGACCCTCCGCCCCTCTGCCTCCCTGGGGTGCAGCTGGAGGGAGCTCCCAGCTTCTGGAGACTCGGGGGTCCCTTCCCTGTCCCTCCCAGCCCCTCCTGGGCTCCAGGTGTCTATCTCTCCGGCCGTTTTCTTTTCTGATCCAGGATTCAAAAGAACAACGAATGTGGGAGCCGCAGCCAGGCGGAAACAAAAGCCAGCAGGCTCCCTCTTGCTGGCCCGGCCGCAGGCCTACAGGGCGCGGCCCGCCTCGCCCTGCTGGGTCCAGGAAGGAGGGCGCTTGGGTTGCGGGTATCGGCTCCCCAGCAGCCCCGAACCCTCAGCTCCGTCGGCAGGGGAGGCGCGCTGGGGGCCAGAGCAGCGGGAGGGGGAAGCCTGCCCCAGTCAGAGCCCGCAGACGTCCCTTGGAAAGCCTTCTCCGACGTCCCCAGCCTTGGGGGCAGGGCTGGTGTAATAATGATACAACAGTATTTGCATAGAGATTTCCTTTCCAAAGCACTTTCTCCGGGGTGGGAGGCGCCGGGGTGGTGGGTGGAGCCCGGGCTGCGAGGCCGCGGCCTCGGGTTGGCCTCACCTCCTCCCCACCCCCCGGCCCAGCACGGGATCGTGTGCGTGGTAAACAAAGCGCTATTCATCGCGCTGTTTCCGAGTCCTCTGGATGCCGCTGCTTTTCCCTCTCTCCCGTGAAGAGCTCACTCTGGCTTGTCACTCAGGCCAGAGGAGGGGCGTCAGGAGTCCCGGGGCTGGGGTGGGAGTGGGCTGGGGCCTGATTGAAGGGAAACGCCGAGGCCGAGCGGGGCTCCCTCCCTCTGCACAGCTCGCCCCGCCCCAGGCCCTCCGGCTCCCGAGCGCCAGCTCCCGCCAATCAAGAAGACTCAGCGCAGCCTCGCCGGGGCTGGTTTGTGCAACTCTCCTCACAGCTCACCTGTGGCTGTGTCTTTACATTAAAAGCACGAACACGGGCTTGGTAACGTCTGCCTGGGCGTCTTGGGGAACAGGCAGAGATAAGCAGCGTGTGGGGCTTTGCTCATCCTTCCCCAGCAGCGCGCATTGGGAGTGGGACTTCTGTACAGGTGTAGGGGACTGGGGCCCTGGGGCGTCTGCACCTGCGTCAGGTGACTCCTGTCTAGCTGTACCTGGGGAGTATAGCTCGGCAGTCAGCCGGGGTGATGGGGTTCCGCATCAGAGCCTGGCCCCTTAAGGGCCTCTGATGGGCTATATTAGGCCCATCTGCGGGGCGCTTGAGCAACTTTTAGTAGCCCCAGCAGGAGAGAGAGGATGCAGGAGGTCATTGCAGGGCTGGAGCAGATCACCTTCACCTTCGAGAAGGATGTAGAGATGCAGAAGGGCACTGGACTCCTGCCTTTCCAGGGCATGGACAGTGAGTGAGGATGGGGACCCCGCCGCACCCCTCCCCCCTCCCCCTCGCTCCCCGCCCCCCGGCCTTCTCTGCAGGCCCCTCTTCTTGGCACCTGATGGGGTGGCCCTTTCTCTCTGCCGCTCACCAGGGGGAAGGAGCAGGGGGCTGGGGCCCACCGTCTGGGATCCCCAGCTTAGCCCCTCGCTTCTCAGGCCCCCCTCTTACATCCTTTCCAGGACTCCAAAAAAAAAAAAAAAAATGGGGCTGGCTTCTGGCAAGCAGGCCCAAGAGAGGTAAATTGAAAGAAGTTGGGAAGAAGCACACTGGCCTCCCGAGCTCCCAGGCTGGCCTTGGGCCCTTCCAGCACCTCCGTTTCAGAGTTGGGGGGGCTTGGGTGTTGAGGCTGAAGGCTGGTTCCTGAGGCCGGCATCCCAAGGGCCAGGACTTGAGGACCCCCAGGCCCAAGGCTTGGGGGGTAGAAGGGAGACTTGCTGATGGAGGGGTGAAGGCCCTTTCACAGCCACAGCCACAGCTACCCCCTCCTTTGCCTTCTTCTCCTTCCAGAGTCGGGCTCAGCTGTGTGCAACTTCTTCGCTAAAGGGCTCTGCGAGAAAGGTCGGTCAGCAGGTGGGCCTGGGGTCGGGGGTGGGTGGCAGCTGGGGCTGTCTAGGGCACACGGGGTTCAGCTTGGCCTGGAATAGGGTGTTGGATTTGCACCTGGGGAGGGGAAGGTGGGACGGGGCAAAATTTTAGTCTTATAAAAAGTAGGCAAAGGGCAAGATGGGGGCTCCATCCAGAAGCCTACCTTCCCCCACCCCCCTAGGATTTCCCTGATTCACTAGCACTGATTAGGGCAGGCAGGGCTGCCCTGAAGGAGACATTCCCTTCTTTCCGCCTTGCTGGGGGTGGGATTGTTTGTGGGTGTCAGCTCCCAGGAGGCCTCCGACTTCTTTATTTTCCCCCAGCCGGGGGAGTGGTTTCCTTCCCCCTACTCTTGTCCTCCAAATTAATTTGGGACCTGCTCAGCCCTTCCATCCATTTCCTTTTTTTTTTTTTTTAAATAAGTTTATTTATTTATTTATTTTTGGCTGCGTTGGGTCTTCGTTGCTGCGCGCGGGCTTTCTCTAGTTGTGGTGAGCGGGGGGGGCTACGCTTTGTTGTAGTTCGCGGGCGTCTCATTGCG
>NC_041227.1:127829559-127869895 GCF_002837175.3 Physeter macrocephalus
GTGGCTTCTCTTGTTGCGGAGCACGGGCTCTGGGCACGTGGGCTTCAGTACTTGTGGCTCGCGGGCTCCAGAGCGCAGGTTCAGTAGTTGTGGCTCACGGGCTCAGTTGCTCCGCGGCATGTGGGATCTTCCCTGACCAGGGCTCGAACCTGTGTCCCCTGCACTGGCAGGTGGATTCTTAACCACTGCGCCACCAGGAAGTCCCTGCATCCATTTCTTGTGTCCTAAGAAAGCTCTGGCCACAGTCTCTGAGATGCTACAACAAGCATCCTTATTTCTCCCCCATCCCAACATCGCTCAACAATATGCTCTTCCGTGGGGACTTCCCCGGCGGTCCAGCGGTTAAGACTCCGAGCTCCCAGTGCAGGGGGCGCGGGTTTGATCCCTGGCCGGGGAACTAAGATCCCTCATGCTACGGAAAAACGGAAAAACCGCTCTTCCAAACCCTTACCCCACAAAGCAGCGCTTTGGGGGGTGTGGGGTACCTGACTGAAAAGCAGCGGCTCTCAGCTTTTCCTCTGGCTCCTGAACCACTCACGGGCTCTTCCGATGGAAACCCAGTTGCCCCCAGAAGTCTTGCCTCCAATTTGGGGGTCTCCAGTGCCCCCTAGAGATCCAGGTTAAGAAACTCTGAATGAGTTTAGGACCTGCTTTTGGGATCCAAGTGATTTTGTTCTTGGGAAGCTGGGAGGCCAGGAGGGGCCCAGGCACGGGGGGAACCTGGGGCCATTTTTGCTACATGCCTCGTCCGTGTTTGGGGCAGCCCTGGATAATGGGGTGAGGAGGGAAATGAGCTTGTCGGTCACTCCAGGCTTTGTGAAGCCAGGACTAGTGATGCCTCCTGGGATCCTGTCTCCTCAGCTTGGTCCATCCAGTCTCTAGAACAGTGGTTCACAGAGATACCCTCTTGCAAAGAAATAAAACTGTTCTTAGGTCTGGAAGGTCAGACCCAGGCAAGCCAATGGCCAGGGCTGGAGGGTAAGGCTATTTAAGAAGAACACCTCCCCAGCACCCCACAAATTCTATCGGAGAGGTGGCCAAGCATGAGACGGGTCCTGCTAAGAGACTGAGGGGTGTCCTTCCTGCCGACGGCAAGACCACCTGAGTGAAGGTGACAGAGAGTGAAATATAGCATTTCCAGTTCCTTCTGAATTGTTACCAGGCTGGCTCCTATGTCACCATGTTAGATCTCTGGAATCAGGAAACAGAACATTTGGTTTTTTAAGATGTGAATTCAACAGGTCCTTTATGAGCCTTACTTTGTGCTGGCACCTTGCTAGGATGGGTGGCGGCTCGGGGGGCCAGCGCTGGAAACCAGGGCTCTGCTGTCTGGTAGGAGCACCCCGTCAGGCTGGAGGGGAGGGGTGTGGAAGGTGCCGCAGAAGGCGTCCTGACAGCCTGGGGGCTCCCCGGGGTTCGAGAAGGGCCAGGGCACCACGCCAGGCAGAGAGGGCTTTGAAGCTGTGTTTTAAGCCGTGTCCGGCCCCCAATTCTAGCCTCCCTCAGGCTCCAGGGGAAGGGACGGTGGGGTGAGCTGGGCTCAGGCTCTAGGCGAGCGGGGACCCCCAGCTGGGTGCTCTGGTGTCCCCAGGGAAGCTGTGCCCCTTCCGGCACGAGCGAGGGGAGAAGATGGTGGTGTGTAAGCATTGGCTCCGGGGGCTGTGCAAGAAGGGCGACCAGTGCAAGTTCCTGCACCAGTACGACGTCACCAGGATGCCCGTGTGCTACTTCTACTCCAAGTTCGGTCGGTAATGTCCCTGCCTGGTGCCCGCCCCCCACCCCGGAGGGTAGCAGTGGGGGCCAAGGGATGGGATGAAGTCTGGGAGGGGCCCCCCAAGGAGGCCTCGCGTGTCCCAGGTTGGCAGACCAGGCCGCGGGGGCCTGTTTCTCCAACCCCCTAGAAAAATTGGAACTGTCCTCTGAGCCCTGCTTCACTGCCCCAGCAGGCTCAGGCACCCGCAGCCGGTCCCGCCCAGGGAAGGAGAGGGCTGGAATCCAAGGCCGAATTGTTGCCCTCCTCGGTCCACTCCTGGCTAATCACGCACCCAGCCTGGCTGTCTGGAAACGAGCCTTGAACAGGCCGTCTCTCAAGCCCCGGGATGGGCTGGGGTGGGTCGGAGCCAGTGTTTCCCAAGCAGCAGGCACTTTCACGGTGCTCCACGTCCCCACAGAGCACCTGCCCCGTCGACGCGCACCATCGCCTCCTCTTTCAACCGTCTTGCTATTTTTTTTTTTTTTTTTTGCGGTACGCGGGCCTCCCCCTGCCGTGGCCTCTCCCGTTGCAGAGCACAGGCTCCGGACGCGCAGGCGCAGCGGCCACGGCTCACGGGCCCAGCCGCTCCGCGGCACGTGGGATCTTCCCGGACCGGGGCACGAACCCGCGTCCTCTGCATCGGCGGGCGGGCTCTCCACCACTGCGCCACCAGGGAAGCCCCGTCTTGCTATTTTTAACTCTTCTTTTAGAAGAAAACTTTACATCGCTTCGGTAAATGGAAAACTGGCATCACTGATTGGCCATTGCAGGTCACTGTAAACGGGAGATCGCGAGCTTCAGAAGTTCGGCGCCTGAAATGACCTTGTGTGGTCAGGTCTGGACCCGCATGTCACCCCCCTCTGACTCAAGTCTTTTGTCATCTGAGGGGCTACATAGGGGGAAGCCACTGCCGGTTTAAGAACGGAATCTGTGCATGTGTTTCAGGTCTTATCTTTCTCCATAAACTTTCACAGTTCAGTGCTTTTCAGAGCTGGAAGGAGCCTTAAGGATGATCTAGTCTAGTAGTTTTCAAACTGTATTCCGAAGAGGGACTTGGAGGGAGAGCTGGGCCAGCCTCCAGGGACACCTCTGACTGAGGCGGCTTGGCCTTGAAACTTCGGGGGGCTGTGGGCAGCTGTTCCTCATTAGCGCCCATGGGGGGGCATTCCTGGGTGTCCAGGAAGAAGGCACCCCACCCCCCAAGGTCAGTAAGAGCTTCCCCCAGGCTCAAATTCTGCTTCCTGCCTGCTCCTCGGACTTCAGACCCGGCGGTGGCAATTCATGAGGGTTGCCCGCATGTGTCCCTTGTAAGAAAGGACCAAGTGTATATGGAGAGCCTGGTCCCCCTTGGTCGTCACCTAAAAAACTCTTAATTTAAAATGCCACTTTATTCTTTCAAAAACTTTGGTTGGCTTTCTTTTGGGGATTGGGGACGTGCTGGGCATGGATACAGGAATAGAACTAGGTCCGCTCTGCTCTCAAATAATCCCTACTGTGAGGGCGGACGGATACACCGGTGGTTACAATAGGTAAGCCGTGTTTTTGCTCTTGGAGTAAATGAATGAATACCTTTTTCTGATATCAAAGCATAATTACAGTTCTCATTGGAAGTAAATCGTTTTACTTAAAAAATGTTGTTGGGGAGATGTAGGAGTGGGAAAGGGCAGTTGAAAGGAGCTAGGAAGCCCGGGGGCTTCGGTTCTGCTCCTGGGTGTGTCCATCCCAAAGGTACCTCGGGCAGGGGGCTCTGCCAGGCAGACGGGCGGGTGGGGTGCGGTGCCACCTGCTGGCCGAGAGGGGGATGCACAGCCGGCACCCAGGCCAGGGTGGAGAAGCCAGCCCCGTGCACAGAGGACTTCCCACAGTCTCCCTCTGTCCCATGTTCACCAGCCCCCGGGGGGACGTCAGTTCCATTCCTCGGAAGGATGGGGCCCAGAGTTAGCACTGTACCGAGAGCTGCGCACCAACAGCAGGAAGAAAACCCTTTGTCAATATGAGGAAGCGGGTGGAAATGGACACGTTTCTCCTCTTTGAGCCCTGGTGTCCTCGTTTGTGAGATGAGAGAACTGGGTAAGAGTGGGGTTGAAACTCTGGGGAAGGAGTGGTACTCTTGAAGGTTCAGGTGGAACCTTGCTTTGCACAAGCCCAATGTAAAAAATAGATCTCTTTGGAGCTGCTTGGAAACCAGTGGAATTGACACTATGGCATTCCTTTTGGCTCTGAAAAGCGCTAAGTTGAAGGCTTTATTTAATTAATTAATTGATGTATTGAAGTTTAGTTGATCTACAATGTTGTGTTAGTTTCAGGTGCACAGCAAAGTGATTCAGTTCTGTATATATATTCTATTATATATATATATATATATTTTCAGACTCTTCCATTATAGGTTATTACAAAATATTGCGTAGAGTTCCCTGTGCTATATAGTAGGTCCTTGTTGTTTACCTATTTTACATATAGTAGTGTGTATCTGCTAATCCCAAAGTCCTAATTTATCTCTCCCCTCTTCCTCCTTTGGTAACCATAAATTTGTTTTCTATGTCTGTGTGTCTATTGCTGTTTTGTAAATAAGTTCATTTGTGTTTTTTTTTCTTTAGATTCCACATACAAGTGATATCATATGGTATTTGTCTTTCTTTTTCTGACTTACTTCACCTAGTATGATAATCTGTAGGTCCATCTATGTTGCTGCAAATGGCATTATTTCATTCTTCTTTATGGCTGAGTAATAGTCCACGATATGTATGTACCACATCTTCTTTATCCATTCATCTGTCAGTGGACATTTGGGTTGCTTTCCTGTCTTGGATACTGTGAATAGTGCTGCTATGAGCATAGGGGTGCATGTATCTTTTCGGATTATAGTTTTCTCCAGATATATGCCCAGGAGTGGGATTGCTGGATCATATGATAACTCTATTTTTAGTTTTTTGAGGAACCTGTTCTCCATAGTGGTTGTACCAATTTACACTCCCACCAACAGTGCACAAGGGTTCCCTTTTCTCCACACCCTCTCCAGCATTTATTATTTGTAGACCTTGATGATGGCCGTTCTGGCCAGTGTGCGGTGATACCTCACTGTAGTTTTGATTTGCATTTCTCTAATAATTAACGATGTTGAGCATCTTTTCATGTGCCTAATGGTCATCTGTATGTGTTCTTTGGATAAATGTCTATTTAGGTCTTCTGCCCATTTTTTGATTGGGTGGTTTGTTTTTTGGATATTGAGCTGTATGAGCTGTTTGTATATTTTGGAGATTAATCCCTTGTTGGTCACATCATTTGCAAATATTTCCTCCCATTCTTTAGGTTGTCTTTTTGTTTTCTTTATGGTTTCCTTTGCTGTGCAAAACCTTTAAGTTTAATTAGGTCCCATTTGTGTATTTTTGTTTTTATTTCCATTACTCAAGGAGAAGGGTCCAAAAAGATACTGCTGTGATTTATGTCAAAGGGTGTTCTATGTTTTCCTCTAGGAGTTTTATAGTATCTGGTCTTCATTTAGGTCTTTAATCCATTCTGAGTTTATTTTTGTGTATGGTGTTAGAGAATGTTCTAATTTCATTCTTTTACATGTAGCTGTCCAGTTTTCCCAGCACCACTTATTGAAAAGAGACTATCTTTTCTCCATTGTATATTCTTGCCTCCTTTGTCATAGATTAATTGACCATAGGTGCGTGGCTTTCTTTCTGGGCTTTCTATCCTGTTCCATTCATCTATGTTTCTGTTTTTGTGCCAGTACCATACGGTTTTGATGACTGTAGCGTTATAGTATAGTCTGAAGTCAAGGAACCTGATTCTTCCAGTTCCATTTTTCTTTCTCAAGATTGCTTTGACTATTTGGGGTCTCTTGTGTTT
This sequence comes from Physeter macrocephalus, assembly GCF_002837175.3. NCBI lineage: Eukaryota > Metazoa > Chordata > Mammalia > Artiodactyla > Physeteridae > Physeter > Physeter macrocephalus. The sequence goes on from NC_041227.1 coordinate 127,835,168, forward strand.
CCACACAAATTAAAAAAAATTGTTTTTTGTTCTAGATCTGTGAAAAATGCCATTGGTAATTTGATAGGGATTGCGCTGAATCTGTAGATTGCCTCGGGTAGTACAGTCATTTTGATAATATTGATTGCTCCAATCCAAGAACACGGTATATCTTTCCATCTGTTTGTGTCATCTTCAGTTTCTTTCATCAGCGTCTTATAGTTTTCAGAGTACAGGTCTTTTGCCTCCTTAGGCAGGTTTATTCCTAGGTATTTTATTCTTTTTGATGTGATGGTAAATGGGATTGTTCCCTTAATTTCTCCTTCTGATCTTTCGTTGTTAAGTTGTAGGCTTTTAAGGAGGATGAGATTGGAAACACCAATTCTCTACTTGAATGAGGTGAAAACAGGGCTGAATCTTCCCCCTTGGTTCCTTCAGAGCCCCTGGGTCCCTAAGGGGAAGCTAAGAGGGCTTAGACTCCCTCCCCAACTCCTGTGGTCTATGCAAACAGGGCTGGCTCCTCCTAGGAGCCCGGGGTCTTGGTCTAATCCACAGACAGATTACAGCACAGGCTTTGCGAAACTACAGGTGTCCCTCTGTGTTGCATTTATCTTAATCCGTGTGCCAACTCTGAAGCAGTGCTCTGCTCTTCTTGGCATTTCCCCCAGAAAGAACTGCACCCCTTTACTTTGGAAGCCATGTAGGTTTCATCATAGAGATGAAGCTTTAACCACGTGCACGGCAACATCTTCACACAGCGTCTATGTCTTCCTGGATATTAAGCTGCTGGCTCTGGGTCTCCCCTTCCCCATCTCTCCTCGTTCCTTCCTCCCAAGTAGCCTCTAAATACCTCTGGATATCTGGCCCTGCCCCAGCTCTTCCAGATGTGTGTATTCACACCCAAGTCCCGCTTAGCCAGTATGACTGCGATCCGCCTTTCTTAGGTTGCAGGAAGGTTTAGAAATATCTTGCTGTCCTCAAAAAGCTGCTGACCACCAGAAGGCAGATAAGTGGCTTACATGCAAGGGGCAGGGTCACTCTTGTTCCAGGAGGGCGGAAGTGACGGCAACGATGAACCCACTTATGCACCAAGGACACTGCGATTTTCAGGTGACTGCAACAACAAGGAATGTCCCTTTCTCCACGTGAAGCCGGCCCTCAAGACCCGGGACTGCCCATGGTACGAGCAAGGTTTCTGCAAGGACGGTGAGGCCCTGACAGAAAGGGGGCTCTAGGGGACATGGGCGAGCAGGATTTGTGGGGAGTCTCCCGGCAGGGGAAGGGTGCACATTCCTGATGCGGCCTGTGGAGGTCGGCTCCAGGTTGAAATCCCACAGCAGGCCTCTCTGGAGCTCCCCCCAGCCTCCCCGCAGTGGAAACCCTCTGCGGTATGTGATGGGCTTCTCGGAGCAGGCTCACTGCGGTTCAAATCCCAATGACTTCCGAATGTATTGACTGTGTGACCTTGAACAAATATGAAAAGGGGACCAGCTCCCCTGAGGGCCGTTGGGCCGGGTGGAAGTAGGACCCCTTGGGCAGCCCTGCGCATCGGGTCTGACCCGTAGGAGACCCTTCTCTGTTCCTTTTACCCATCTGGGTGTCACGTAAATACATTTCACTGTCCCTATCTGGCCACACTTCGGAGGCAGGGCCCCCGTCAGAGGCGCCTTGCTCTGAGCACCGCCGTCCTTTCTTTTCCGGTATCTGGGCGTGTTGTTCTTACTGAGCTCCTCCTGGCAGCCCTGGTTCGGGGAGGATTATAGGGGAGGGAGGCTGAAGGAGGATTAGTAAGATGTGTGATTGGTTGGCCTTTGCTCAGCCAAACCTTCTACAGCTGAATAAATAAAAGCATGTTACAGTCCACATCCACGTAAGTCCTCCAAGACAGCGTGTTAGGGACGCTTCTGACGCTACTGTTTCAGGCCTGGCCAGCCGACACCTACTCCCACACATTCTGAGCTGCCCTTTCCCGTCTCAGTCATGCGGCTGGGAAGTTGGTGCTTCCCCTTGCCGGTAAGCTTTGTCATGTGTGTTTCCCGCCCACTAGCTACAGAAGATCCTTCTAGCTGTTTTCTCTTTGCCCAGCAGGTCCCCTGTGTAAATATCGCCACGTCTGCAGAATAATGTGTATTAACTACTTAGCTGGCTTCTGCCCTGAGGGACCCAAATGCCAATTTGCACAGTAAGTGTGACTCCCCCGAGTGCTGGGCCCACTCTCTGGCTTCTAGACCTAGATCCTTCTGTACCTTCACTGGCCTGAGGTGGGGAGCGGAGTGTCCAGCGGGCACCCACCCACAGTGTTCTCGCTCACCCTACGCCCACCCCTCCTGGTACTGCCGGCTGCACTGAACTCTAACCCGTCCTGTTAGTGGCCAACATGGCTGAGGCGGGTGTATAGCGCTCAGCAACAGGAGTAGAGACATTCAACACCTACCCGCCACCCCCATCCTCCGCAATTCTCCCTGGCTGGGGTGCCGGCTCCTTCCCTGTGGGCCTCTGAGAACAGGAAACCGGCATCAGGCTGGTGCAGAACATGTTAATGAGCGGTGTGTTTGGGCGTGGCTAGAGCCCGGCTGTAACTATGTCTCTCCATGCCTCCCTCAGCCCCAAGATGAATCTTTTATTCAACCCAAGCTACCTGAAGGTGAGCGCAGGTAGGAGGGCAGAGGTGGCTCACTCCTTTACGGTGCGGTTCCCCGGGGACCCCTTGCTCCCCAGCCCTGCACTTTCCCCGATGCCCTCTGCTCCCCGTACGGACCCTGGGAAAGGCGCACACACGGGGTCGCTCCTCCCAGACCCCCTGGGACCTCCATCGTCTCTCCTTCAGCCAGAGCTTCTCGGCCCCTGAGGCTTTCCTTCTCCTTAGCGGCAGAACACATGTGTGGTTTTTATTCAAGAACCTGGGGTCTAGCTGAGGACTTGTGGTCCAGAGTTGTTCTGAATCAGGGCCATTCTGGTTGTGCCCGGTCCCTACGGGAACAGGTCCTCCTCCCACTGATAGCAAGTCTTGAAATGAGAGCCTCCATCCCGGGTCAGCAAGCCACAGCCTGCGGGGTCCAGTCTGGACTTTTGCCTGTTTCTGTACAGCCTGGGACCTAAAAATGACTTTTTAAAGGTGGTGACAAAAAAATCCAAAGTAACATTTTGCGATCTGTGGAAATGAAAATCCCAGTGCTCATAAATAGTTTCACTGGAACAGGGCCAAGCTCATCATTTACATACTGTCTCTGACTGTTCTCATGCTTACGATGGCAGAGTTGAGTAGCTCCAACAGAGACCAGATGGCCCGCAAAGTTGAAAATATTTACTGTTTGGGCTTCTGCAGAAAAAGCCTGCTGGTCCCTGTGGGGATGTCTGCATGCTGGCCTGCCAGTAAAGTCTGACAGAGGCCAAAGAGGGAGCACGAACGCTGGGGGGAGCAACCGAGCTCTTGTTAATTAGGGGTTCTGTACACAGCCCTAGGCGCTGGGATGGCGCTGGCACAGGAGGGCGACCCCTGCTGGTTCCCAGGGGGATCGCTGGCAGCGGGTGGGAAGCAGTCGGTCAACACGGGGAATTCACAAGCCCATTTCTAACGTCCATCAAAAGGTATGCTTTCGGCAATTAAGGTGTGAACGAAGGCATTTCACAACCTGGTTTCAGTCTGAACGCCTGGCCCTGGCCGGAGTCCCTGCCCTCTTTGTACACAGGGAGTGTCTATAATGTTTCCTCTTGGCTTCACTTTCTCTGCAGCTTGGCATCCGGCCAGTGGGTTCGGCACCTCCTGCTTCTGCCTGGGAACCTCACGAGCCCCCTTCCCCGAGAGAGTGTCTGCTTCTCCACTCTCAGATGAGGCCCCAGGCGCCCCCGGTCACTTACTGCCTGGGGCTCAGGGCCCGTGTTACAGGGTGAGTGGTGGTGAGCTGGGCTACTGCTCTGTTGAGGGCGAGAGGACGGGTGATTAGCAAGATAAAATCGGACTGAGGTTTAGGAGTGCAAATTAAGAGAGAATGGGGGAATTCAGCTGGTAGACCAAACTGTTCCAATTTTAAGGTCTCAGTAACCTAATCTTATTTGCATCTCCTGCCAGACAAGACTGTTTATTTCTTTAAAAGGCTAATACCTTAAACATCTTGCATGCACTATTTTGCTGCCTAAAGATCCCTTGAGTTATTTATAATAGCAGCCTTAAGACGTGGCTTAGTCTTGGTAAGGGGTGGCTTGCTAAGGAAGGGAAAGTCACACCTTACATTTCTTGGTTGCTATCTTCTGGTTCCTCAGGAAGAAAATCATGTTTTACACTTTCATGAGATGGCCTCTGAATTGTCCTGACCTTTGCCTTCTCTAGTCTGCAAGAGAATTGTACTATCAGGCCTTGCCTTCCTCACACGATGGATTTCCTGGTCTTTATGCGTCCACAGCCCTGTTCTTTGGGTTAGTGATGATGGGGCTTGAATCTCAAGGCCTTTTTCAGGCCAGAAATGGAGCTTCATTTATGAGCAGAATCCATCACGTTCCTCAGAAAGCCAGCTAACCATCTCCTATGGTGCCCTAGACAATTTAGGATTTTTCTCTTAGGATTTGAATTTACTGAAAGTCACCACCATTAACTTTTTCTCTTGTAGCGTTGAAAAATGAGCCATTATGCCAGTATGTAAGAATCAACTGGTAGAACTTACCAAAAAATACCCCTCCCTGGTCGGTCTGGGGAACGGAAGGACCTTCTAGTGAAGAGGCCCAAAGGCCATCCTGGGGGATTCTGTCCTCAGCTAGCCCACTGCCTGCCTAACCAGGAAAGGAGGTGCAGAAGCAGCCTGCCGCGTTTCAACTTCCTCTGCTCCTGTACGTGAACGAGCTACTGAAAATACAGCGGGAGTGGAGGCTGACTGAGCGTGGCAGGAACGAGTTATTCATAAAACGGGGGAGCACAGCGCACGTAAAACCAAAAGCTCGAGTATGTGGGAAACAGTCGCTGTCCTCTCTGCTCAGCTCCCGTCCTGCCGCCAGTTCCTGTGCACACGGCCTCAGCGGCTGCTGTAAACGCACAATTAAATCAAGTGGTTTCTTTAGCATGACAGCTGCTTCCCTATATGGCTTCCCTAAATGTAAGACGAGATTCTGTGCATGCCTTCTGTAAGCAATTACAGGGAGGTGGATGGTACGAGTGAGGCTTATCCCGGGGACGTAAGGAAGTGACGTGGATCAGTGAATGCCGTGTGGTCTAGGTCACCGAGTCAAACCCCAATGCAACTTAATCCACGGGGAAAGGAGCAGGGAGGCAAGGCTGCGCCTTTTGGAGGAATGGAGAAAAGAGGGACAATATACAGTGCGCGGTAGGACCAGGCTCCCTACCTTTGGCAGATGGAGACAGCTGCCTTATCGGGCCTGGAGCGGGAGGGTGAGGCCAAGGCTAAGAGAATAGCCGGCCCCGGAGACAGATTCGGGGGTCTGAACGCCAGCTCCTCCCTGGGCTGCTATGTGACAAACCCTACACAGCCATGCAGGCAAATTACTTAACCTCCTCGAGTCTGCTCCCTCATTCTAGAAAACGAGCGTGGTGGCAGCTCTGGCCTCACAGGCTGGTCGTGAGGATAAAACGAGAGACCGCAGGTAAAGAAGACTGCACGGCACTGGGCTGACAAAAGTGAGCACCCAGGTGGTAGCTGGATTTTGGCATGGATTGTGGTGGGGCCTCTCTTGCTTAGTTCAAGTTCAGGATGTGAACGTAATATGAGGCCACAAGAGGTGTTAGAAAAGCTGTTATTATTTCACTCCTATTACGTGTGACACTTCGCTGGAATTAACAGATGCAAAACTTTTAATCTGACCAAATCTCTGCAAAGTAGGTGTAATTATCCCCATTTTACAGTCCGGACCAAGGAGGCTCCAATTAAGTTAGATAACTTACCCGAGGACACACCTACTACCCATTTCACAGGTAAGTGTCTGGGAGAGGCAAATAACCAGAATAGAGGAATATCTTTTGAAAATATTTTTGTTATGAAGAGTGGTAACAGTACTATGTAGGATGAACATGGCAGGGGCGGGGGGAGCAGGTATTGAGAGTAACTGGATAATCTGTAAATCGGGGAAAAAAAGGACCAAAAGAAATAGTAGCAGCAGATAGGGCTTCCCATAAAGTATAAAACACTCTACTGATAATACAAAATGATTTATTCTTAATAGCTGAATATTTTAATACAGATAGAAAAAAGGCAGTATTTCAGGTATTATCACTCAGGATTAATCTCAAGTAGGTAGCAGAGACACCCCACCTTACACAGACCATGTGCATTACAGCAGGGTGTCCAGACGTGCCTGTGAATGTTTCCAGCCTCCAGTAACCGAACCTTTCCGGTAAATCTTCGAGGATGGAGAGAAGCCTGGGTATCACCGTTAACTCTTCTGCAGGGTGGATGGGAATTCTCAGGCTGCATTTCTACACACACTGCTGGAAGCCGTGTTTGGGAAGGCACGCGGCTGCCCTGGAAGCAGAATCTAAGCACTGCTGCTTACCCAGGGAAGCTCCCACCAATGCCAGGGAAGATGTGGAGCACAATTTTAAGAGACAAAATGTAGAAGGCTGTTTAAAACAGAACAACATGTTAGGAGCATTCCAGACTTTTCTCCTGGCTTTGTGGAGACACGAGCTCCTGTCTCCTGGCTGAAGCACACTGGCTTTGCATGGAGCAGAGCCTCACTCATGGACAACTCCAGCTTTGAAAAGAACCTCTAGTCTTCCTCAGGAAGCCTGGAATCTGCCAGATCACATAAATGGGTGGGCCTGGCTGTGCAAACTTATGTCGTAGTATAAACAACAAATGCATCCTCGTAAGGCAAGTTCACAATATTGCAAACGGAAGCCAAGAGGCATATCCCTGGATCATGCTGCGTTTGTTTAGATCTGAATCTAAGAAAAGAATCAATCAGTTATCAGCTGACCTTAACTCTCTTAAACTATTTTGAACATTACTAAGAAATCATTAAAAGACTCGATAAAAGGTCTTCAAGGATTTCCCTACCTCAGATGGCAGCAATGCGTAGATAGGGGAACCTCTCCCTGTTACTTTGTGGACGTAATCACATAATTCCAGAATCTGGACAAACCTCAGGCGGCTTTTTCAAAGTCCCCCACATCATTTTAAGAATCAACTCTCAGCTCATCTGCACAGGCACATTCCTGGGGTCAAGGTGGAGCTGGTCTGGGGCTGTCGACTGCTGTATCTCTCTCAACGTACAGCTGCAAAGCATCTCTGCCAAACACCAGATGAGGACACCAAGGCACAGAGAGGTTAAGTCACTTGCTCAAGGTCACAAAGACCGTTTACACTGACATTCGCACTGGAAGCCCAGAAAAAAAATAATTGAGTACATTCCACAACAGAAACTGAAGAGTAACTATTCCTTAGGTGATGTTAAATACGCTGGTACCTACAACTGAAAATGCTATTTTGGCTTGGAACAGAAACAGACTGGGAGATATCAGCGATCAAGGCCCTGCTAAACTTGGTCACTTTATTCTGATGGCTTACCAGCAGGAGAAAGCCATTCAGACTGGAGACAAGATGGCAGAGTAGAAAGGACCTTGAGCTCACCTCCTCTCACGAGCACACCAAAATCACAAATAACTGCTGAACAAACTGATTAAAAAAAGACTGGAACCTACCAAAAAGGATATCCTACATCCAAAGACAAAGAAGGAAGCACAACGAGATGGTAGGAGGGGGTGCAACTGCGACACAATCAATTCCCACACCACCTGGGTGGGTGACCCAGAGACTGGAGAGTAATTTTATCACAGACTTCCTCCTAGAAGAGTGAGAGTTTGGAGCCCCACATCAGGCTCCCCAGCCTGGGGGTCTGGCGTCAGGAGGAGGAGCCTCCAGAGCATTTGGCTTCGAAAGCCAGCGGGGTTTGACTGCAGGAGCCCCACAGGAGTGAGGAAAACAGAGATTCCACTCTTGGAGGGTGCAGAGCACCAGGACCCAGGACGAAAGCAGTGACTTCGTAGAAGCCTGGGCCAGACCTACCTGGGCAGCCCTCTTGCTTGGGTAATTACCACCAACACCTGGGCCCACCCAACAGCCTACAGGTGCCAGTGCTGGGAGGCCTCAGGCCAAGCAACCAACCAACACGGAGGGAACACAGCCCCACCCATCAGCAGACAGGCTGCCTAAAATCTCCCTGAGACCACAGACACCTCTCAACGTGTTACAGCCCTGCCCCACCCAGAGGGCAGACAGACACAGGCCCCTCCCACCAGGAAGCCTGCACAAGCCTCTAGACCAGCCTCACCCACTGGGGACAGACACCAGAAGCAAGAAAACTACAATCTTGTAGCCTGTGAACCGAGGCAAAGAACTTGGGAAAAGAATGCATGCGGAGTGAGGAGCTACAAGAAGTTTTAAGAAAGAGTTAGAAAATAGAAAGAACCACCAAACAGAGTTGAAGACTACAATAACTGAAATGAAAAATACACTAGAAGGAATCAATAGCAGAATAAATGAGGCAGAAGAACGAATAAGTGAACTGGAAGACAGAATAGTGGAGATCACTGCTGTGTAACAGAATAAAGAATGAAAAGAAATGAGGACAGTTGAAGAGACCTCTGGGACAACATCAAATGCACCAACATTCACATTATAGGGGTCCCAGAAGAAGAAAGAAAGTGTCTGAGAAAAGATTTGAAGAGATAATAGCAGAAAACTTCCCTAACATGGGAAAGGAAACAGTCACCCAAGCCCAGGAAGTGCAGAGAGCCCCATACAGGAGTAACCAAAGGAGGAACATGCCGAGACACACAGTAAGAAAAATGACAAAAATTAAAGATTAAGAGAAAATATTAAAAGCAACAAGGAAATTCCCATAAGGTCATCAGCTGATTTTTCAGCAGAAACTCTGCAGGCCAAAAGGGAGTGGCACAATATAAAGTGACGAAAGGGAAAAACCTAAAACCAAGATTACTCTACCCAGCAAGGCTCTCATTCAGATTTGACAGAGAAAGCAATAGCTTAAGAACTGGTACCACCAAACCAACTTTACAACAAATGCTAAAGAAACTTCTCTAGGCGGGAAACAAACACATGGAGGCTAAACAATATGCTTCTAAACAACCAATGGATCACCAAGGAAATCAAAAAACACCCAGAGACAAATGAAACCTAAAACACAAGGATCCAAAACTTATGGGATGCAGCAAAAGCAGTTCTAACAGGGAAGTTTATGGTGATACAGGCTTACCTCAGGAAACAAGAAAAATCTCAAAGAACCTAACCTTACACCTAAAGCAACTAAAGAACAAACAAAATACAAAATAGGTAGAAGGAAAGAAATCATAAAGGTCACGGAAGAAATAAATAGACTAATAAAACAATAAAAAAGGTCAATGAAACTAAAAGCTGGTTCTTTGAAAAGCTAAACAAAATTGCTAAACCTTTAGCCAAACTCAAAAGAAAAAAAGGGATAGGGCCCAAACCAAAAAAATTAGAAATGAAAAAGGAGAAGTCAGTTACAACCAACGTAAAAGACCACTACAAGCAACTCTATGCCAATAAAATGGACAACCTAGGGTTTCCCTGGTGGCACAGTGGTTGAGAGTCCACCTGCCGATGCAGGGGACATGGGTTCGTGCCCCGGTCCGGGAAGATCCCACATGCCGCGGAGCGGTTAGGCCCGTGAGCCATGGCTGCTGAGCCTGCGTGTCCGGAGCCTGTGCTCCGCAACGGGAGAGGCCACAGCAGTGAGAGGCCCACGTACTGCGAAAAAAAAAAAAAAAAAAAAAAGGACACCCTAGAAGAAATGGACAAATTCTTAGAAAGGTACAATCTCCCAAGACTGTACCAAGAAGAAACAAAATATGAACAGGCCAATTACAAGTACTGAAATTGAATCTGTGATTAAAAAACTCCCCCAAAATAAAAGTCCAGGACCAGATGGCTTCACAGGCCTATTCTATTGAACATTTAGAGAAGAGTTAACACCCATCCTTCTGAAACTATTCCAAAGAATTGCAGAGGAACGAACACTTCCAAACTCATTCTATGAGGCCACAATCACCCTGATACCAACACCAGACTAAGATACCACAAAAAAAGAAAATTACAGGCCAGTATCACTGATGAATACAGACGCAAAAATTCTCAACAAAGTACTAGCAAATTGAATCCAACAGTACATTAAAAGGATCATACACCATGATCAAGTGGCATTTATCCCAGGGATACAAGGATTTTTCAATATCTGCAAATCAATCAGTGTAATACAGCACATTAACAAACTGAAGAATAAAATCCATGTGATCATCCCAATAGATGCAGAAATAGCTTTTGATAAAATGCAACATCCATTTACAATAAAAACTCTCCAGAAAATGGGCACAGAGGGAACCTACTTCAAGATACTAAAGGCCATATATGACAAACCCACAGCTAACAGCACACTCAATGGCGAAAAGCTGAAAGCATTTCCTCTAAGATCAGCAACAAGGCAAGGATATCCACTCTTGCCACTTTCTTTCAAAAATAGTTTTGAAAGTACTAGCCACTGCAATCAGAATAGAAAAAGAAATAAAAGGAATCCAATTTGGAAAAGAAGTAAAACTGTCACTGTTTGCAGATGACATGATACTATACACAGAAAATCCTAAAGACTCTAACAAAAAACTGCTAGAGCTCATGAATGAATTTGGTAAACTTGCAGGATACAAAATTAATACACAGAAATCTGCATTTCTAAACACTAATGATGAGAGATCAGAAAGAGAAATAAAGAGAACAATCACATTTACCATCATATCAAAAATAATATTGGGTTGGCCAGAAAGTTCGGTAAGATGTTACGGAAAAACCCAAACGAACTTTTTGGCCAACCTAATAAAATACCTAGGGATAAACCTACCTAGGAAAGGAAAAAATCTGTACTCTGAAAACTAAAAGACACTGATGAAAGAAATCAAAGGTGACACAAACTGATGGAAATATATACCATGTTCTTATATTGGAAGAATCAATATTGTCAAAATGACTATACTACCCAAGGCAATCTACAGATTCAATGCAATCCCTGTCAAATTACCAGTGACATTTTTTGCAGAGCTAGAACAGAAAATTTTAAAATGTATATGGAAACACAAAAGACCCCAAATAGCCAAAGCACCGAAGAGTGAAAGCAATTTTGAGAAAGAAAAACAGAGCTAGAGGAATCAGCTTCCCTGACTTCAGACTATACTATAAAGCTAGAGTCATCAAAACAGTATGGTACTGGCACAAAAGCAGAAAGATCAATGGAATATGACAGAAAGCCCAGAAATAAACCCACGCACCCATGGTCAATTAATCTATGACAAAGGAGGCAAGAATATACAATGGAGAAAATCTCTTCAGTAAGTGGTGCTGGGAAAACTGGACAGCTACATATAAAAGAATGAAATTAGAACATTCTCTTAACACCACACACAAAAATAAACTCAAAATAGATTAAAAACCTAAGTGTAAAACTGGATACTATAAAACTCCTAGAGGAAAACATAGGCAGAACACTCTTTGACATAAATTGCAGCAGTGTCTTTTTGGATCTGTCTTATAGAATAATGAAAATATAAACAAATGGGACCTAATTAAACTTAAAAGTTTTTGCACAGCAAAGGAAACCATAAACAAAAAGACAACCTACAGAATGGGAGAAAATATTTGCAAATGATGCAACCAACAAGGGATTAATCTCCAAAATAGCTCAATATCCAAAAAATAAACAACCCAATCAAAAAATGGGCAGAAGATCTAATGGGACATTTCTCCAAAGAAGACATACAGATGGTCAAAGGCACATGAAAAATGCTCAACATGGCTAATTATTAGAGAAATGCAAATCGAAACTACAATGAGGTATCACCTCACACTGGTCAGAATGGCCATCATCAAAGTCTACAAATAATAAATGCTAGAGGGAATTCCGTGGAGGTCCAGTGGTTAGCACTCCATGCTTCCACTGCAGGGGGCCCAGGTTAGATCCCTGGTTGGGAAACTAAGATCCCACATGCCATGGGGCAGCTAAGCCCACGTGCTCTAGAGCCCATGCGTCACAACTAGAGAGAAGCCCACACACTGCAACGAAAGATCCCCATGCCGCAACTAAGACCTCAACTAAGACCTGATGCAGCCAAAAACAAACAAACAAACAAAAAAAGGATCAGTACTGATAAAGTAATTGTGAATCTATTAAGGTGTTGATTAAAAAATAAATAAAAAGAATGTTTTTAAAAATAAATAAATGCTAGAGAGGGTGTGGAGAAAAGGGAACCCTCTTGCACTGTTGGTGGGAATGTAAATTGGTACAGCCACTATGGAGAACAGTATGGAGGTTCCTTAAAAAACTAAAAATAGAGCTACCATATGATCCTACAATCCCACTGCTGGGCATATATCTGGAGAAAACCATGATTCGAAAAGATAAATGTACCCCAATGTTCACAGAAGCACTATTTACAATAGTCAGCACATGGAAGCAACCTAAATGTCCACTGACAGAGGAATGGATAAAGAAGATATGGTACATATATACAATGGAATATTACTCAGCCATTAAAAAGAACGAAATAATGCCATTTGCAGCAACGTGGATGGACTTAGGAGATGATCATACTAAGTAAGCCAGACAAAGACGAATATATGATATCGCTTATATGGGGAATCTACAAAAAATAAATGATACAAATGAACTTATATATGAAACAGAAAAAGACCCACAGACGTAGAAAACAAATTTATGGTTACCAAAGGGGAAAAGGGCGGGGGGGGGGCAGGGATAAAGTAGGAGGTTGGGATTCACAGATACACACCACTCTATATAAAATCGATAATCAACAAGGACCTACTGTGTAGCACAGGGAACTCTACTCAAAATTTTGTAATAAACTATAAGAGAAAGGAATCTGTAAAAGAATACGTATACATAAAAGGATAGAAATATGTATGTATAACTGCATCACCATGCTGCACACCGGGAACTAACACAACACACCGGGCAACAAGCAGCAGATATCCCTCCAGGACTGATGGGCCATTAAGTAGTTCGTTTTTCTCATTAAGGAACTTATTTTCAGAGATGTAAAGTATTTATTGTGATCTAACGGAGTAAAACCCTTTCATGATGTTTTAGCATTCTGATTACGACAAGTGGCGCTAGGTTACTTACAGTAGGGACAAAAATGATCCGGATGACAACTCTCGGGGGCTGTGGGCTCACTCTTGCCGCCGCCACTGCACTCACATGCTGTGGGGAGCTGAGGGGCAATGCTCAGGCGCTTAGGTACTGAATCCAGAAAGGCTTCTCCTCCTGAAACGCGTTTCCTAACCAAACGCTTCAAAGCGGAGATCCCCAGTCCTCTTCATCCCTCCGACACAGGAGCCCGTGAGGCGTCCTGTCCATCTGGGGCAGGGCTTGGCACGCTTTCTGTAAAGGGCCGGAGAGTAACCATTTTCAGCTTTGCAGGGTCTATGGTCTCTGTTGCGACAACTCAACTCTGCCACTGCACCGTGGAAGCAGCCACAGCCATCACCTAACCAAAGACGCAGGGCTGTGTCCCACGGAGACTTTACAAAAATAGGCCACATGCTGGCTTGTGTCTGTGGGCTGTCGTGGTCTGCTGACCCCTGGGCTCGAGGGGATTGGGGAAGACGACACAGCTGAGAGGTCATTCTCACCTACCTTTGTACCCTGAGCATTTCTGATCTAGAGTAAGGCAAAGGGGCAGGTGCAGGGAGACCCCTCCCTGACCGTGTCTCTTACAGGGCATTTACAAAGAAAGGCCACAAAGCCTTTCCCAAAGGCAAGATACTGTTTTTGGAGTTCTGAAAATTCTGTCATATTAAACTAAAATAACTACCTCTAGTATACTCTTCCTCAACCGTGAATTTTTCCTTATGGAGAATTCTAGCACACCTTTCCCTTAACCATGAGAATTTGATGCAGAATTAAATTACTCCCACTGGGGATAATTAGAGAGGGGGGGGACAGGGGACTGAAGAACAGAAAAGGGAGATACAGCAGAAGATAAGCCAGCATCGAGTTCTGGGAAGAGAGAAGGAAGAGGTGTGCAAATACATGAATGCTGGCCTTAGAACAGCACACCTGCTTTTTCATAGTTTTGAAGAAGCTGGGACTGAACACATGTATTTTGGCCTGAGGATATCACAAGCAAAGGGAAGATACAGACAGACCCATTGGTTGATTGACAGGGGCATATCGCTATCTGATATGTAATCAACCTCTGATGTTGGAAAAGAGGTTGAAAACCGTTATCCATCTGTGAGATCTACATTACATTTCCTTGAAGCCTTTATAAGGATCCAAGTTATTCTCTAGGGACCAAGGCAGAAAATTAGAAAAACATGGAATATTCTGATGAGGAAAGAGACATAAAAACCCCACCAGCCAAAAACAACCCTAACAAAGTGGGAGGAATATTTGAGTATTACGCTGAAATTCTTGGGAAGGGATAGGGGTGGAGTTCTGAAAAGCTTCCAAGAAGAGACGATAGGCAGAAACCATCTGCTCACTATTATACTCACTTAAGATGTGGAAAAGGTGATTTAGCCTTCTGTTTAGTGTGCTGCTTTAACTGGATTAAAAAATAACCTGCCAAGGATTTTTCAGAGGCTCACCTGCAACTCTGAACCCACCCTCTGCTTTTATGTTTCTGACACCGGCCAAGATCTGGTCAAGGACCCAAAAGAGCCTAACCATTCCCAAGGGGAAGGGTCTGATGTGTGCTGATTTCCTGCCACTTCAGATACTATTCTGTACCAGTGTACATGTAGCCGAGTATCTAGTAGAGATGAATAGTAAAATGCCAAGATATAGAGAATAATTTTAGAGAGAAAGATTTAAAATTGAGATATGAGCTATTAGGAGATAGCTATTAAAAAATTTTAATGACAAACTCTGCCATCTTCTTGTCTCCTTGAATAACATCAGCCTTTATGATTAAACAAACTGAAGTTTTTCTCAGTAACTTTGTCACTTTTGAGAACAAGCCAAAAGAAATATCCAGACAGAAGCAGATCTGTCCACATTATAAAACTGGCTTCCTACAGAATTGTTAGATTCCAATAATTTTATTCTTTTCACGCTCTCCCCTGCCCCCAGTACAAGTTTCCATTGTTAAATTCGCACTGCAGCCATCTCCACCGTCCCTGCCTTGGAGTGCCAAAGCTTTCTTACGTGGTGTCCAGGTCAATGCTATTTACACCAGCGCTACAGCTCTTAGGATAAACAGAGATAAACATAAGGATCTAAGAGGCCATTCTGTTGACTGTTTCTACGTCTTGACTCTACAGATCATTCTGTTGTATTTTTGTTTTATAAATTTAGAAGTAAAGTCTTAAGCACAACGAGAAGTTTCTGTCTCACTTTCTTCAGTCTCAAGTTAGAGATATGAAAAATAACCTCAAGCATCACCTAAATGGTCTCCTTCAGGCAGGTAAAACTTTCAGGGAAGGCTTTTTCCCTGTGAAAGAAATGACTTGGGATTTTAGGCATCTCCATTTAGGCGGGGATGATCAGAAAGGAATTCCTCTTTCTCACCGATGGCCATGCATATTAGACAAGGGCCAGCAGCTATTCCCTGCTAGTCAGGATGCAAGAGTTTGGTGCAGACACATTCCCGCTGCTTGACCTGCGCCCTATGTACTGGTACTGAATTAGCAACAAATCCAGTTAGAGTCAAATCTGATATTTTAGAAGCTTGTGAATTCTACTGGCCTCCAGTGTTAATGATTATCTTACACTTTTACACTGAAAATTTTCATCTGAAAGGGTTTGGGGTTTTTTTGTTTTTAAATTGTGGAAGAATACTGGGCTTTTTCTGTTTTTTTTTTCTTTACTTTAAAAAATGAGCAAAACTGATCTGGAACTAAAAGAGCAATGAAATCTAGGCATTTTCCTTCTGGTAAGATTTGGAGCAAGCTGAAACGCGTCACTAGAAAGGTGTTGTGCTTTTAATGTTAAAAGTGGAGTAAATAGAACAGCTCTAAGCCTTAAGACACACTGATGAGTGACAGCTGTATTTTGCTTCTCCTCCTCTCTTTTAGGGTATAATGCTATTTGGTTTCAATCCTAAAAGGAAGCTCTTACATAGGAATTAAAACGTCACCTTGGAGAAGAGCCCTGATCTTCTAACAGGCAAATAGCTTTAAGGAGAAAACACAAAGCTCACCAGATCTCCAGTGACAATCTTAAATGGAGCATAACAGCAGTTATGTAAATTCTAGTCAAATCTTATAAAGGCCACTATAACCAAAACCCCCAATAAAAAAAACCTCCAAAGAAAACCTCTCAGGCAACAGCTCATTCTCTAGGGCATGTCAGATAATGCAAAACTGAAAAACAAAAAAGCAGTTCGGAAAATCCCTTGGAGGTGCCTATAATGGGATGTGACCTGTAATTTAGGCTAAAAATAGAGAAAGGCTTACTCAGATGCTTGAAGCTCCAGCTACAACAAAGGACGAAGTACCCTGTGAAGAGCACCATGATGCCACCAACTCCTCTGCTCTTCACGGTGGTACGACACCTGATCCAGCCTGTTAAAGAGAAGCAGGTCTCACTGTTAGAGAGAAAGGCCCCTAGGGGCCCTATCTGTGAGGGACTCAAGTTACCCGGTTAGCTTAGGCAAAGGAATTGCAAAGAATTTACATACCACTATATTGCGCGCGCACGTGACGAAAAGGCTAAAACCAAAAGACCTCAATTTTAATAAATTTAAATTAGTCACTCTTATTTTGGGGAGTTTGGTTAAAATCTTTCGTGGAGAGGAGATGAATACAGCTGGTTAACTTGAGGGTGAGCCTTCCTGGCTTGGGGACAATCAACGTGGGGAAGGCAGAGACGGGCAGGTGGCAGAGAGAGGCAGGGGTAAGTACTGAAAAAATGAAAGCTGCTCAATAAATGGCAGTTGCTATTATTAGCTTTGGTGCTTTTAATTACATCAAACTCCTGGATGAAAACAGCCAAGCAGGAGAGTAGTAAGACAAGCAGTAAGGTTGTCCTCTTCTCTTTCTCGAGCCTGCTGTAACAGCCATGGCTAAAGGAAGAGAAAGTTCTCCAAATGCTTGGAACCAGCAACAGAGCCCAGCAGTCGTGATTCCAGACTCACCTGTTTGGACAGCTCCCAAGAGCCTCCTTAGAGAGAAGCTGGAGGTTGTGAGCCTGGCCGGGGCTTCCAAACTTCTTACCGCCGTCGAACTTCTTTCCAACAAAGGAACTAGGGTTCCAAACAGTCACTGTGATAATTCATTTAAATCCATCCTCTTCCCCAACACTCACTGCCCAAGGTTCCCAGGGCGAGGCTGCAGGAAAGGTATATTCTAAATAGGTGGATTAATGTCTGCCTTGGGCTGCGGCTAACTGGTAACCACTGAAGGTCAAAGCCGTCTATTCCACATCAAGAAAAGGTTCTTCAACAGACTAAGGGACCCTGGGGATCAGGACCTAGATCCATTTCCGATCCGATGAATATAATGCCCAGATGATCCAGGGGTACATACTTAATGAATCATTTATACTTCCTCTCATCTGCTAAACATCTTATTAGCAAAAAGCATGACTTTCTACTGTCACGTTAATTACTGCTACTTGTCACTACAACAGTCGACAAGCCAGCTCTATCAGCCCAGCCCGGCACTACTGCTGACCAGCACACTTCTTATTTATGTTCAATACATGAGTAACTATAAAGTAGAACAGAAAGGAGGGTTTCGGCTATGTATGTACATTTTCCCTGCCCCTGTTATTTTCCATGTTTGGTGACAGGCAGGGAATCTCTACTATTGCTGGTTCTCTGGTCTTGGTTTGGTTCCTTAGGATAAAGGGTAAATTAAGCAAATATTTACAACGGGTTTAGCAGGTGTGGTAAAAGTTGCTGTGGATGTAAAAACACTACCCAAGGGCTTCCCTGGTGGTGCAGTGGTTAAGAATCCTCCTGCCAATACAGGGGACATGGGTTCGAGCCCTGGTCCAGGAGGATCCCACATGCCACGGAGCAACTAAGCCCGTGTGCCACAACTACTGAGCCTGCGCTCTAGAGCCTGCGAGCCACAACTAGTAAGCCCGCGTGCCTAGAGCCCGTGTTCCACAACAAGAGAAGCCATCGCAATGAGAAGCCTGCATGCAGCAACGAAGACCCAACACAGCCAATAAATAAATAAATAAATAAATTTAAAAAAACAAAACAAAAAAAACCCACCTCACACGGATACCCTACGGATGGAAATCCTCGTTGCAGGTTAGAGAACAGCCTTTATTTAGCTGTTTCTTGGCCTTTAAAAACCCATGACCTATAAAGTTTTCTCACTTGACCTTCTGGTAACCCCGTCAGCCACATTTTGCTTTTTGTAATTACACAAAGTTTTTTTTCTTCCAAACCACCTTCTCCCCTGCCACAATTTGAGAACAGCCCACTGCTGGGTCTGAGGCACCTGCGCCAGGGCCATCACCTCCAGGAGCGGTTCTCAAACTTGGCTGACCTTCGGTGACACCGAGGAAACGTCTGAAAATACAATTCTGAGGCCTCGCTTCAGAATCAATCTCTGGGGACGATGCCTAGCAATCTTTACTCTTAAAAAAAAAAAAATGGCCACGTGAAACTGTTAACTGTCCAGATTTGGGAACCGAGGACCTAGATCTCTTACACTTTCAGCCCCAAAGCCAAGGCACCTGAATTCTGTAAAGGCCCAGCCAGCCCTCCCAGCTGAATGCTCTCAAGGCGACTGGGACCCTGAGAGGTTTCTTTGAACGACGTCCTCTATTGTTGAGAACTCCCAGACCCTGGTACTTGTTGAGTCTCCTGAGATTTAAATCTTGAACTTCTAAAATCTACCTTCTCTCAGGCCAGGAAAAGCACTCCTCCTGGTCGTTAGGCCCACGAGAATCTCTCTCCCTGAAGCTCAGAAGATTGCTCCTAGCACTGCCGAATCCCATGAGCCTGACCCCCCGACTCCTGATTTACTGCAGCCCAACTTGGCGGCATCCTCAGAACCATCAGTCTGCCTCGGGATTTCCTAGCCTAGGTCCTCAAAACATACCCATTTTTCATCAACCATGAGAGCTTCCGGTCCTACCTTGTTTCATCACAATGAAGGCCCTAGGTGCCTTTGCAGCTGGTAGAATCACCTCACCTAAGTCTACTCAGGTACCTGATGTATGAGGACTAGCTGTATTTCCCCGTGCAGCAAAGAAAACTGACGACATCCTGGAGCCCAACGGTCCAGTGCAAGAAACACTGCCCGGAAAACCTTGGCAAAGACCATCAGATAACGTTAGAAACTGGATACTGGGCAAGTTACTCATCCTCTCTGAAACTCAGTTTCCTCATCTGTAAAAGGGGATAATACCCATCTCCCAGAACCGGTATAAGATTCCTTAAGATAACTTAGGTAAACATGCAGGTATCACACCTGATATATAGTTAACTCAGTAACTCTTAGCTCACTGCTCCTGCCTTTAAGCATCAAAGGGATGAGTTGGTTTCCTGAGATAGAAGAGGAGTGGCCCATCAAAGCTTTTGCCTGAGTAAGGGCACATATAGCCCAAGCTCTTCTGCAATGATTGCATGGGAGGTCAGTCTGACCCTGCAGTCACTGGGGACAGTCATTGCCAGGTGAAGGTGCAAAGCTGAGGAGCCACACTACTTTTTTATCCTTGTAGATTTGACGGCCTTGAAGTCCCTGGCCAACTGAGGAATCAGGTCTTGACCTTAACTGAGATCCTAGGGTCTCTTCTAGTGTCTCCTGTTCATTTGGTAGCAGCATCACAGTCTGACCGTTAATGGTGGAGCCAACTTCCAACGGTTTTTCGGTTTACAACAGAACTAGAGGCACAGTGATGGCTACACATTCCCCGATACAGGAACCCAAACTAATCACACATTACAGACTGTGACCAATAAAAGAGAACAAAATCGTTTCTAGCCACTATTCTGGAAGAACTTACTATTAAAGGAAAACTTGTATTTTTCCCCCATATTCAATTTCACAAGCCTAGTGATTTGGTGACACGGGTTACTGTTATCTCTTACCTTATTATTACTGTAATCTTGGGACCTATTAAAGGAAGTGTTACTAATAACCTACATCAACCGTGATATTGACCACTAACTGCCCTAAAGTAAGCCTGAGGCTGAGTTTAAAGACCATGGATGTACAAGCCAGATGGACCTGGATTTGACTCCCGACTGCCGCTTACTGGTGAACGTGGGCAAGTCACTGAGCCCTCTGAGGCTCAGACTCCTCGCCCACAACAGAGGGCAATCTTTGGCAGTGACAGCCCCTCATAACTGTCACGAGGATTAAAGGAGATAATTACATCAGGCATCTCGCACAACGACCAGAAACCGCCACCACCTGATAAACATTATTAGTTCCCTCCCCTTTCCCACTGAAATGAACTCACCTTCGCACTACAGAGGGTAGGACAGAATACAAAGAAGCCCTTCTACTTGCTAGAGATTTGCTACGGGCCGTGTGTGTTTATGCCACTGAAAACCACAGAGAAGCTCGGAGATATAAACAACACCTGTGCGTCTAGCTGTGGCGCATTTTCTACAACATGGCTGAGTGAAAGCTTTAAACTAGGCCTCAGGAGACGGGGTTCTACTTGCACCTCTACCACTTACTGGCATCACCACCTTGGACAAATCACTTATCCCCTGTGCCTGTTTCATCACCTGCAAAACAGAGAGAAAAGCACTCTGTCCACCTCTCAGAGTGGTGAGGCCAAAATCAGAAGATAGGTGAAGCACCCTGAAAACCACAAAGCAACGCAAATGTGAGTCTATTAATTCTATGTTAAGATGGAGTAGGGACCTGATACTACAACTCTGTAAAGTCAGTGAAGATGTTAGACCTGTTTGTAGAAAACCCGGTTAACCACTAAGGCAGCTGAAGGAAACGTAGCTTTAAGCTAGCAACCCTCTTAATACGCGTCCATTTTGAAACCTTTAGAAAGGGATAATTAAAATACAAAAGAAAACGCTTTCCACAACAGCCAAACTAGGGCTTAGTGAATATGTGATCATTCACAAAACATAGTCGAGGGGAAAAATGTATCCTTTAGGAAGGGATAATACAAGCTTTTCTGCTGCAAGCCTATTCTGAGTGGCTTTGGGTCTCCTGTCAAAATAACCTGAAAGCACCAAAGAACTCTAGGCAAGAAAGAGATGGCTGCTACTGTGACCACGTCTAACCACGCCCCTAGAAAACCCAAACAAAAAGAAGTAATCCAAAGCTTCTGGGGAGGAAAATGGAGACACTCTATGTTTTGTAATTAGAGAAGCAGTTCAATAACTAAAGGTGAGACTCAGCAGAAAAAAGCGAGGGCACTGAGGGGGCCGTAGGGACACTCTTGGCTCCTACCCGGCCCTCCGTCCTGCCCACTGCTGAACCCATTCTAGGCACCAACGAGGAGCACCCAGGGAGCTTCGGAAGAGACAGACTCACAATCCAATCGGTTTTGATGTCCGGCCTCTTTCCCCCCATCCTTCTTACCTAATCTCTCGTGTCTTGAGGCTCCATCTTTGCTTCCACTCCTGGGTCCTATTCTCTGTGGCCTGACTTTCCCAGGGCATGGATTTCTGCTCCCTTTTGGCCACACCCTCTGCTCCCAATCTTCACCGGCTCATCCCTGAGGCCCCACTTCCACCTGCCTTGACTGCCATCCCAGGCTGCCCCCCAAGCCAAGAACCCCATCTGCTCTTCCCTTCTGTGCTACTCTAAACTGCTAGATGCTGCATCTCACCACACGTCTGGGACCTATTTTCTGCCCAACCTGGTCCTGACTGAGATCTGAGCCCGGCGCTTGTTCTGTTTAGGCAGACCCTGAAGTCTTCATGTTTTTCCTGAGTCTCTTCAGCCTGAATACCCACCCAATTTCTAGAAGAGGCCATGCCTCTTCCAAATGTAGAAGGTCAACTGTTATCAGCATCACCGGCCAGCCTGTCATAGTCCAACCTTCACCTCTTGGTGGAGGGGAAGGGAGAGTGATAAACCACTGTTATTACTGACCCCGGGAGCAAGAAGTCACGTTCTGAGAACACTTACAAGTCCAGCGCACTAGAATGCCTAGGTACGAGAAAAGTCAAGTGAGTGAATGTGGGCGTTCTGGACCCCATTGATTCAAAAGGCACAGAGCTGTTTGGATGAGCTTGAACGGGAGCGTGTTTACCTTGTGAGCAGCTTTCCCCCTGGGTACTGATGAGCGCAGGCTTCTGGGCCAATGTGCCCCAATGCTGAGGCTTCCCCGGCAACACCCCGAGCCCAAGATAACCCGGATAGAGCTCTGGAAACCACTCCAGCCCCAGGGAGCTGGACAGGGTCTTTCTGTCGCTGGCACCGATATGGCCTGTGAAGGGGCTTTTAGAACCGTGATGATGGGTTGAATGTGCAGAATGCTGGCCCCTGAGGTGCGATGCTGGCGGCCGACAGCCCGACTTGGGTGTCAGAGAAGCTTGTTCCTCACTCTTTGTCAATGCCTTCATAGCAGGGACTTGATTACGGCTGAAGGCTTCTGCCTTCTCTTCTTGGAGAAATTTCATAGCCAGAGAGGCAAGACTTTGATTACGTGACTGTGAAACAGAGAGAAGCTCACTGCAATCTGTCCCCATTGGCGTGAGCAACTCTAAATCGGGGCCTTCACCTCGATATTTCATCTCCATGACTGAATCATTGCTCTTGGCAGCCCATTCCTGCATTTCTGTTGCGAATGCACTTTTCTCTGCATTTCCTTGGCTCCCACATGCCTCTGCTCCAAGGTCAAGTCCTTTTCCCTGGTTCTCCTTGACCTGGATTTTACCTAACGGGCTAACTTTAAAAGCTGCAATTTGTGATTCTGTGTTCTTTTCCCAAGTCCCAGAGTCTCTAGCAGAGACTCCCAAGAGGTGATCCCCGGCCTTGGAGTCTCTCTCACTGCTTGATGATGTGCTTACCCTTTTAACCCCGTAATTGAGATTCGTGGGAGAACTGTGATCATCGCCCAGAGGCATATCTAGTAATTTTATGAGAAGGTTCTGTCTTG
This sequence comes from Physeter macrocephalus, assembly GCF_002837175.3. NCBI lineage: Eukaryota > Metazoa > Chordata > Mammalia > Artiodactyla > Physeteridae > Physeter > Physeter macrocephalus. The sequence goes on from NC_041227.1 coordinate 127,858,187, forward strand.
GGGCATCCACTCTGTCCAATCTTAAATCAGCAGAAGTGGCTTGTACATCATTAGGGAAGGCCAAAGAATATTTCCTATCTTGATTTGCCAGAGAAGGTTCCATTGGGCCAAGAGCTAAAGAAGCTTCAGTTTCTGAAGGGTTATTTCTACCTTCCTCTGACTTAGACAAATCTTCGGCAAGCTCTTTTTTAGGAGTGGTGTTTTCTGATGCAGAAAACTGAGCTGTAGTTTCTCCCTGGGAAGTAATCTTCAGTTCAGTATTTTTTAGCATTTTGAGGGAGGGTTGAATTTGATTCTTGAAGTCTTTATCAGCCTTTGTATTACTTGTTTTTTCCAAACCAACAGCTAGTCGTGGAGAGGACTTAACTGTCTGTTGTTCTGATCTGTCCCCTTTCAGTTCAGGATTTCTTTTCTTACTATCTGTCCCTAACCCTTTCTCTTTTGCTTTAACTGAGTCTCTGATTGGCCCTTTGATTTTTTTAGCACGTGGGAGTGTAGCCGGCTTGGACTGACAAACAGCAGGCAAAGCTGGTCCTATCATCTTACAGTATGGCAAATGGGATTTTAATCGTTTAAATGGCTTCTTACAGTAAGGACACACTTCCATTCTGGGTGGAATAGCACTCTCCTATTCCTGAAAAAGAGAAATGTGAGGTTACGGGGAGCACACAATACATAGAGTAAATACTAATACTTTATTTAGGTGTTGTACCTTTTAAATTCACTTGAAAGAAGCTAGGTTGAAGGACATTTTAAAAAATTTCTTTTGACCCATTCTTTTTCTTCCATAGCTAGAAAACAGACATAGTTGGATTTTAAGATCAATATTCCTGGCTCATTTCTGCTTGGTATTTCAAACTTCTTAAAGTGTCTTAGGAATCAGGCATTACAAAAGACAACCAAAGAGGTTTTTCAACATCCTTAACTAGGAGATGAGCCTGACCAAAAAACTTAAGTCTAGTGAATTAATGCTTAGTGGAAGGAAAAGATGTCCAGAATGCCAATCAGATAAAATGCCAATGCCAATAAAATGTTTGCTATTTAACATTGTAGCAAGTCAACTGGATAGCACATGAGTATAAAGAACTGTTATAAACCCTTAAACACATCATTCAAGGGAAGAACGGTGAAGAATAAAAAACTCAGGCTGGGATTCCAAGGTGTCTTAGACTAGTATTTCCACAGTGATATACAGAAAATCCACTGGGGCAAGAAGAAAATATTAGAGCTTCTATTGTCTAAGCATGAAAAACGAAATGCTGGCATTTAACGCATTAGTAATAAGCATATATACATACATATATATAGAAGCATAGCGAATGCACAAATAATACATAAGTGGAGGTGACATGGTCCCCCATTTTTTACTTGCAGTATGTAGTACAATGGATTAATGGCGAATCTGTTTAGTTTGACACTTTTGTGAAATTTATGCCACATAAAAACATTAAAAAAAACTTACACCATGTACCACTGGTGCCTCTATTATTCTCTCCCGTGAGGAAAAGGAAGTATTTCATTCCAAAGCTCAGTTAATTCTGTTTACATTTCTTATTCTATCAAGTTCCAGAGGGCAGGGAACAGGTGGACCCTGTGCACAGCTGTATTCTCAGAACCGAGCACTGGGCCTGGCCCTGGCCAATCCATCAGAGGAACCGACCCACCTTACCCTACATGAAGTCAGGCAAAAACACACAAACAAAAAAATCCACAAAAACCAAAGCAAAACTGTCTTCTGCCAATAGACTTTACAGCAACTCTTATTTTGGAGGTACCCCTTTGACAATATAATAAAAGTTAGGGACTGTTTATTCACAAAAATACACACAACGGAAGCCAGTCCAAGGGCCTTAGGCTAACGACTTTAGAAGAGACCTGTTAGAGGCATGTGCTTCCACACCGTGCCACCCTCACACTTAATCCTACTAAGATCTTTCCTGCACCCTTTAACAGTAACGTCTCACCATGGATGCCTTAATGCTACCGAGTTCAAGCTCATCCTGCTCACCACAGGACAGGCCAATAAACCGACAGATGAGTTCTTGGGGCGAGGACTAGGGAATTTGTTTGGAAAGCTGCGGCAGACTGAGATGGGGGACTCGCATCCCAAAGAACCATCTTGCTTGAGTTAGAATTCAGGCATCCTTTACACTAAAAGAGAAGGGAGTAAAGCCAAACATTTCCTAGTTCCCATCAGCCTGCGGAGGGGGTGTAGGTAAGTCATTCGACAGCACATACAATGAATAAATGTGGCAAAGTGCTGAGGCAAATTCAAATAACCGAGTCACCTGTAGGGCAGTGCTACCTCGGTGTTCCAGAAAGCAGACTTGACGACCCTCCTGGGCACAGGGCGGGCCTCAAAGTTAGGCTAATCTTCGCCCGCCGCTCCTGCGCTCTCCAGCGGACTCCCCCGCCCCCAGCAGTACTATCTGGCGTACCCCCCCTGCCCGTAACGTTTTCAGGAAAGCAGTCCTGCTGTTTCCTGGTTGGGGCCTCCCCGCAGCCCCGCAGCCCCGCAGCCCCGCAGCCCCCCAGCCCCAGGCGCCGGAGCCGCTGGGACGCCTAAAGGGGCGGAATCTTCGGCTTCAGGAAGCCCTCCCCCCACTCTCCTCTTGTCGCCACATTCGTCCCCAGACCTACAGCGGAGGCCCCAGGAAACATCCCCGCCCATGGAAACTCGCTCCACGGCAGCGCCTCACCTCGCAAAACAGATAAGACCACGAAGCCCCGCGACAGGCACCACCCAGCACAGCCCACGCGCCGCTTCCCAACTCTCAGTCCTGGGACCCGGGGCAGGCCGTCCGCACCACTGCCTGATGCTTCTCAGCTATTTAAAAAAAAACCTGTGACTTCACAGGGATTTAACTCAAATACTTGTATCACATTATTCTGATATAGTTTAATTTAATTTAAACCTGGCTTGACTCTTAAGCTATCCCCGCTCGGCTGCGAACAGGCGAAAGCTCGGGCGACCTCTAACAAGGTCCTCTCTCCCAGAAGCTCCTGGTCGCTCCGAGCCCGCCTCTTCCTGTGGGCGGGGTTACTGGTCGGCGCGGCCGGGGTCGCGCCACTGCGCAGCCGCGGATGGGCGGTACCACGGCGGCTGCGACATGGGGGGGCGCGGAGCAGACGCCGGAAGTAGAGGTGGTACGGGTCCCACAGAGGGGTACTCACCGCCGGCAGCTTCCACCGGAGCCGCGGTGAGAGCCAAGGCCCGAGGGTGTGGGCGTGGCGGCCGCCGGAACACAACGCCCTCTGTTCTCTCTCTTCGCGGAGCGGCGCCGCGTCGCTCGCCTCCATCAGCTAACATGAGCGAGCGCCTCCGCCCCAGGTGAGACCGCAGGGGACCCTATTCCTTTCCAGCCACTCGCCGGTTGTTGTGTCTTGGGGGTTGGAGCCGAGGGGGCGCGTGACGCGGGGTCCGAGCAAGCGTGGGCCCGGCAGGTCTCCATCTGGGTGCTTTGCAGTCCGGGGGAGGAGGGGAGAGGGATGCGCGGGTGATCGGATACCTGGTCCCTGGGGGCGCTGAACGAGTGACTCCCCAGGGCCCAGGTTTCTCTCGACCCCATCTTTTCCCCCCATCTTTCCTTATTTGGAATGAAGTCTGATCGGTCCCGGAAGAGAGACGATGGCCCTAAAGCTTCCCTGTCCTAAATTTAGGAGGGTAGGGGGATGGGAGGAATGTCTGATCTTCTAGAGGAGCCCCTAGGGCGTCTGTGAGAGGACGGGGCGGGGAGCTGGTCTCCCCAAGGTCAGAAAGAAGGCTTGGGCTTAACCCCGCAGCAGGAAAGGGTTAGGTTAGACCGAAGAACTTGTGTCCTGGGCGGTTGTGAACACACAAGGGCCGAGGACCAAAGTGGCTTGTGGATTCTCTCTCGGCTGTAACGTTAAGAACAGGCAGGATTCTAAGCTGTTTGGATGCGGAGCCGTTTGACTCGGAAGGCGGGAGGTAGGGTTGTATCGTGATGCACTACTTTTTCTCCGAGCCTAGGCCCGGGTCATAATTTAGGAGGTGTTACGATTCCTTGACACGGACTGAGGACAGTCCGGACCAAGCTGCGATTTTTCTTTTTCTTTTTTTCCCCTTATTTTCCCCTGTAAACAGGTGGGGAGGAGAAACTTGGGATTGTACCCCAGAATGAAGAGGATCGGCTTTATTCGAAATTAGAAAAATCCCTCATCGTGGAGTTTGAACTGAAAACTGTAGATCAGCAAGTTCAATCTTTCATATTTGTGATGAGGAAAGAGATTTAGAGAGCTCAGTGGGTCTTTCTAGGTTCACTGCTCTTTTCCTTTATTCTGTAAAATCTCAGTGAGGCTTAAGTGAATGAGATAGGATTGCCTTGGTAGATTATGCTGGATCTTTTCTTGTCTTTCTGTGTTTCCATTGGCTTTGAATGTAATTGACAGTCTTTCCACAAGCACCCTACTCTGGAGCACGGTAAATTCATAGCATTGAGATTCTCGTAAGCACCCTGAAGTTATTTGGGCCAATAGCGAAAATCTAGGGTTCTCCAAACTTCTGCATATTGACTTGGGTCATGCAGTGAATGGGGCATAAAGCCTCTACTTGTATATTAAAGAAGAGTGGACTAAATTTGAAATTAGGGTCCAGGTGTACCACCTTGCTACTGGAATTAGTCACAGGATCCTTAGGTACAGTAAGCCTGATCTAACTGCCATTTTTTTCCTTCCCAAACCCAGTTTGTACTTCCAGTAGTCCCTTGGGATGTCTCACATATCTGAAAAAGTCGAAATATTTCTTAGCAAAATATTTCTTTTATTCTGTGCTATAAACCGGTAATCTGAATGTGTTTATACTCGTAACAGATTCCTTTTATCTAGTTCACACAATCTCAACATGGTAACTTCTTTACTATAAAAGAAGTCGTTTGATTTGGCAGGGGTTTCTCTGCACCCGTGTGTCGTGTAGTATGATGGGCCAGCTCCAGCTGTCTTAGCATCTCCAAGTCAGTTCTGCTCTCTGGATCTGTTTCCTCAATTTTAAGATGAAGGGTTGGTCTAAGACGGTGGTTTTTCAAACTGCAAGAGGGGTGGGTTTGTGGGAGGGAGGCTTCTACTTTAAAACAGATCCTTTATCTCTTATGGAAATAGAGGGATTTTTTGTGTTTTTTTTTTGTAGGACGAAAGAGTTCTGTTACTTTTTAAAAATTGAAAACCACTAGTCTCCGTACTCTAGGATTTCTTCTATGCTTGGTCTCTAGGAGATGACAGGAAGATTGGAGAGAAATGAAATGAGGAAAAGTGATGTATTTCTGCCATCCTTAGAAGTAACAGGTGCTGAACAATAATCTATAACTAGATGGCTAGGGAGAATGTAATCAGTTATAGGGTGGCTGCTCAAATTATAACCTGGTCTATGGCATTAATGTTAAAAGTTACAATCTGTGTGGATAGGGTTAAGTATGAAGCTGTAGTTTTGACAATTATTAATGATGTTGTTGAAAGAGAAATGTTTCAAGGATGAAATCTGCAAAGAGCTTAGAAAAAGGAGAATGAAGAACAGGTAGGGCTCATCCTTAATCTAGTGCTGTGCAAAGAAGAGGACTCCCAGGAGGCCAAAGAGCTGATTCTGGTACCTGGAGAAATCAACTGATTATGAGGCAGGGATATTTCATGAGGCTTTCCCAGAGTTTAATTGAAATCTTCAAAACCAGCCTATCCTCTTGACATTCATAGTCTTGTCGCTAGAAAGATGTATCTTATCCCGCATTATAAAAGAGGAAATTGGACAGTTTGGGTCAGGCTCATGAGTTTGGTTAGAGTGACTCAGCAGCCCAGGCACAATCAGCTGTTGGCATACTGATAAAGGGGTGGTTTGGGGACCAGCGCGCTGTTGTTCGAGGAGTTTCTCTTGGCGTGTCAGCGGGCCTTCCGTCAGACAGTGCTCTGTAAGTGGTCATATTAGAACGAACGTAGCAATTTCTTGGTTCAACTAGCACGTCCATTTAATGATAATTAAACCCCGATATTTATCTAGTTTTTAACCTCCAGTATTTCAGGATAAGATCTAATCCCCTGAGAGAAAGATAAGGAGATCTTATTTTATAAACAACTGAGTCTTAGATGAGGTAAATGGTGTAGCCCTCTGCAGGTTGGTTAATGCTTTATCAGAACCGCACACCCATTATTTATCATTCCAAGCCTAAACTGGATCCATACTCGTTCATTAATAATGTTAGATGTAGGGCTTCCCTGGTGGCGTAGGGGTTGAGAGTCCGCCTGCCGATGCAGGGGACGCGGGTTCGTGCCCCGGTCCGGGAAGATCCCACATGCCGCGGAGCGGCTGGGCCCGTGAGCCATGGCCGCTGAGCCTGCGCGTCCGGAGCCTGTGCTCCGCAACGGGGGAGGCCACAAAAAGTGAGATGTATTCACAAGTACAGAGGCTTGAGCTCGGGGTGATAACTTAAATTTTCTCCGATGTCCAGACCTCAACTCAGAGCCTTAGGGTTAAGGGCCTACCACAGTAAGCCACCCTACTCACAGAGAAAGTATAACTGTATAGAAGATACTATATGTTCAAATTCAGTACTTTCCAAAAAGCTCTTTTACCCTCTAGCTATAGAAACTTGAACCCTGAAGAGTTTTCATTATAATAGGTTGTGCTGCTTTGTATAAATTGGCCTCGAGCCAGCATTAATCTTAATTTAAATTAACAAATATATCTCGTGGCTACTGTATTGGACAACACAGTTCCATGTAATTTGACTTAAAATTATACCTCCTTTAATTTATTTCTCATTTCTAGCTGGGGTTTGGAGGTCCTGATAGCACTTGATTCTTGCATAGAAAACATACAAATTTTGTCTTTCTTGTACATCTCAGAACACTTGACTGAGAAATATGTGTGATTTTTCTTGAAACCTGGACATTTTAAGTGGCTGGTGCTACAATCTCACAGTAACAACCTGGTGAAGTAACTTCTCGTAATACCAGGTGGTGTAGCCAGAATAATCAAGTTAATGTGTCCAAGAGCAGCCTTTCCAGTGATTGTCCAGAAAAGTAATTTAATACGTTAGAGGGCAGAGAGGCTTTGTATTAATGTGATAATTGGGGAAAAATCAGGGATGAAAGAAAATGAAAGATTAGAGGCTACCAGAACCTCTAATGCTCTTCCTGTGTAGCACCATTTTTATCAGGATTTTAAGTGTAAATAGGCAAAGGCAGTCACTCCTGTCTTAGATGTTGTCATGTTGTCCTACGGACAGGAGTAAAATTAGGTAGCTTGGAATTGTAACTTCAGGAAATGTAGGCAAAGATCTCGTTAATTAGGTGGAGTTTGAGAGCTTAGTCATTAATGTCTTCCTGATCTTATTTGTTCCCAGCAGGCATTTCAAATTGTCAAGCTTTCTTTTAGAAATGAGTTTTACTAATTTAAGCTCGACCGTACTGTTGCTCTTTTATATTTTTGTTCTTCGTGCCTGGCGACCGTGTACTTCTAACTTTTTTTACCTATTGGGATATCATACGATGACTTATCTCTTTTCAGGCAAGAGGGCCAATTTATATGTTGTCATGGTTTACAGTTTGAAGTGTACAGAAGGTCAATTGTTGAATTTTTTTTTTTCTCCTTGTGATTTAATTTCAGGAAAAGGAGAAGGAATGGCAGTGAAGAAGACCACCATCTCCCCCCACAGACCAAAAGGAGTAGTAGAAACCCTGTCTTTCACGATTCCTGGGACACAGAGGTAGGAAGTGTGGTCCAGAGTATCTGCTCTTTTCATTGCTTGAGCTAAAGAACCCAGTTACTTCCGTGTAATTAAAATTTTTTTGAATAAAGACAAGTGATCTTATTTGATTGCAGTGTTTTTAACCTGTTTTTTTTTTTGAGTCATGGCCTTTTTGAGGAAGCTACACACCCTCTCCCCAGCAAAACGGCCTATGTCTGCACACAGTCATACATACACACACCCCAGAATTTGTATGTTAGAAGTTTCATGGACCTTTGAAAGCCCATCTTTGAACCCCTATTTGGTATTTCAGAAGCCAGCTTATTGTCTAATCGTTTCTAAACATTAATTGTCCTTAAGACAAGTATATTTTGCTGCTTCCATGTCTCTTACAGATAAGCTTTCCATGTTTTTAAGAGAAACCGTACAAGCATTCGGAATATATAATGTATGTGTATGCGGAGTCCTATTTTTAATTGTGTTTATGTTTTCATTATGTTGTTCTGAAAAGAGCACCTGTGGGAAGCAGAGTGGAGTGGGGGGAGAGGGGAAAGGGGAAAGTTCAAACTTTGGTTTGAACTTTGGTTTCCTGGGTGCTTCAGTATGCCTCCTGTGCACTTGAGCACCTGGTCTGCAGTGGGGCAAGGAAGCTGACACTGAAGGGATGCTGCTATTAAATTATGTACCTGAAGATTTGACCCTTAACAGGTGTCCCCCTAAGAGAGAAACTCCTCAGTGGCAAAGATTGCTAAGCCCTAGCCTCATCACTTAAAGCAGAATTCCACAGATCACAGTTCTTCCACAGCCAAAGTAATTTGTACTTTAATTAGTTCTCAGTAATAGGATTTGACCTATATCCAGTCTTTACCAGAAATCCAAAGTAATTCCTTCAGGGAGAACAAAATCAGTGACTGTCATGTAGATAATACTCATTCAGGAGCAGTTGATGCACCAGTGCAGACTAGATCCTTTTACATGGAGACTTAAATTTCTATAGCTTTTATCCCCCCTTTTAAATCTTCCTATCACCTTTTTTTTTCCTTCGGGTTTTTTTTTTTTTCTCCCTTAAGATTAACAGAAAAGTAATTGAGCTTTTGGTTAAACTAGGGAATCTCTTTTTTCTCTGGAAGAAAACCAAAGATTAGAGGCTGCCATGAACATCTAATTATAAAACTAACAGAATTGAGTCTCCATTATTCTTTTGAGTTATAAGACTATTCATTAAAAAGAGTATGTGGTGATTACTTTCACGGTATCACCCTGAATATTTCTTTACTTGTGTCTGTATGTCAGTCCTGCTATATGATGTTTGCGTTAGTTCAAAGGTACAGTAGATCTTTTTTGTATTGATCTTTTTTCCCTATATCTACAATTTTGATGTTTGAGAACAGGAGTATAAATTGTTATTTTTTAAAAAAATCAAACATTTCTGATCTCTTATTTTGAGTAATACTCCTTAGTATTATAGTTTTGGTTTGTTTTAATTGCTGTTTGTAGAGAATGACCTTCACTCCCTAATACCTTTCTTCTTCTTACAGAAGAAAACAGTGTATTGTTATTCAACCTGTGGGTTCACATGTCTGGTTCTTACTTGTCCAAAGAAATTCAGTGGTTAAACCACTCTGTAATCATTAGTCTGAAGGATGGACTGGATTGCCCTTGTAATAAGTAACAGTCAATGCAGGTACTTTTTTTTTTTTTTTTTTTTTTTTTTTTTGTGGTACGCGGGCCTCTCACTGCTGTGGCCTCTCCCGTTGCCGAGCACAGGCTCTGGACGCGCAGGCTCAGTGGCCGTGGCTCATGGGCCCAGCCGCTCCATGGCATGTGGGATCTTCCTGGACTGGGGCACGAACCCATGTCCCCTGCATCGGCAGGCGGACTCTCAACCACTGCGCCACCAGGGAAGCCCCAATGCAGGTACTTTTTACCTGTCATGGTAATCTGAACTCACCAGTAGATCCCTCATGGGCGGTCACGACCCTCTGACCCTCCATTTCAGCACATTTACCGGCGTCTGGTGCTGTCGAGTAATGAGTCTTTTTTTTTTTTAATTAATTTTTATTGGAGTGTAGTTCACGTACAATGTTGTGTTAGTTTCTGCTATACAGCAGAGTGATTCACTTGTACACTCACATATATCCACTTTTTAAAAATTCTGTTCCCATATAGGTCATTAGAGTATTGGGTAGAGTTCCCTGTACTATACAGTAGATTCTTATTAGTTATCCCTTTTATATATAGTAGTGTGTTTATGTCAACCCCAGTCTCCCAATTTATCCCTCCCCCTCCCGAGTAATGAGTCTGAGTGAACCCAGGGAGAACTAGAGCAACAAAAGGCAGGGGAAAACTTTAAAATGGAAAGTTAAGTACTGAATAATTGAATCGTGACCACTGGAGTAGATCATTATGTTTATAGCATAAAAATATCCAGTTTAGGGACATTTGGCTGCTTGTTGACAATTGTGTACAAAGGGGGAAATAATAAAACATGTCATTACTAGTGGATTCTTAATTTTATTAATTTACATGACAAAGTGTATTGTTAATGAAAACGGTATCTTTTAATTCGAAGGTAGGGCCAACAGGTAAGTTTCCTTAAGAGACTAAGTTAAGAGAAGCCATTTCCTGTGTCTATTTATTTATTTAATTATTATTATTTTTAAATTTATTTATTTATTTTTGGCTGTGTTGGGTCTTTGTTGCTGTGCATGGGCTTTCTCTAGTTGTGGTGAGCGAGGGCCACTCTTCGTTGTGGTGCACGGGCTTCTCATTGCAGGGGCTTGTCTTGTTGCGGAGCACGGGCTCTAGGTGCACGGGCCTCAGTAGTTGCAGCACGCAGGCTCAGTAGTTGTGGCTCGCGGGCTATAGAGCACAGGCTCAATAGTTGTGGCGCACGGGCTTAGTTGCTCCACGGCATGTGGGATCTTCCCGGACCAGGGCTCGAACCCATGTCCCCTGCATTGGCAGGCGGATTCTTAACCACTGCGCCACCAGGGAAGCCCCTCCTGTGTCTTTCTTGAGATACTTAAGTTTAGAATTTTTTTCTTGTAAGATAAAGAACTTTCATTTGGAAGTTTGTTTTCATTGTAAGAGAGATTTAAAACTCTTATTTATAATTAATTTCCAGAACTCACCTTTTTCTCCTAAATGTGATAACATTGGCAAGTACTGGGAAATAAGACACGAGGTGTTTGAATTGTTTCGAACTGTGCCACAAGTAAGTCATGTTTATCTGTAAAATGGAGATAGTATGGGCCTCTTTTTTTCCTAGATTCTAGGAAGCTGAAGAATGTGAACTGAAGAATGTGAACCGACTTGCCAGATTAGTTATGTAAAGAGAAACTTTGAATCTACTTGTACATTTTCTTCCTGTTAGTTTGGTGGTTATTATGATCTCTGCTTTTCAGATGGAAAAGTTGGGGCACAGAACAATCAAGTCCCTTGCCCAAAGATACATAGCTGGTGAGAGGCAGACTGGGGAGCCCCAGAGTCTGAGTGTGAGCGTGGGCTCCTGCCCACGGTGTGTGCCGCCTCCCAGAAGACAGCTCGGAAGCTCTGAGGGACTTTGCTACATATACCCAGGGCCACTAGGTTCTAGACTTCTCTTGAATCATAGGAACAGAAGAATAATTTTCCTCCCTCTATCTTTTAGCTGGAAAATATTTTTCTGAGTAAATGCTTTGACATGGTATTAGCTAGAAAGCAGTTTTAGATTTCTAGCTACAAAAAGTAAGGAAATTGGGGTCTAGTGGTTTTTTTCAAAACTCGAATCTGTGTTTGTATTGAAGATCTTGAATTTTAACTCCAGTGACTTCGATTTAATGCCTTGTGAGCCTTAGGATACTGGTTTTTAAATTGAGATATAATTTACAAGTATAGGAATAAAAAAGTTTTTTGAGGGGCTTCCCTGGTGGCTCAGTGGTTGAGAGTCCGCCTGCCGATGCAGGGGACGCGGGTTCATGCCCCGGTCCGGGAAGATCCCACATGCCGCGGAGCGGCTGGGCCCGTGAGCCGTGGC
>NC_041227.1:127870047-127881159 GCF_002837175.3 Physeter macrocephalus
GGCCCCAGCGGGGAGGGGCCCCCGCGCCCCAAAAAAAAAAAAAAAAAAAAAAAAAAAAAAAAAAAAAAAAAAGTTTTTGAAAGGCATTCTAGATGATTCCTGGTAGTTAATGTCTAAGGCAGGTTCGTTTTTCTCTCTAGTGAGCAAGGAGTGAAGTGCTGTGTCACTCTGCATCTTCCTGTTGGGTCCTTTACAAAGGTAGCTCCATTTCCTGACCTCAGACAGTTATTGGATGGGTAAAAACTAAGCTAGATTTAACTTATTTAAATCCATTTTCTTAGGCTGGCCGTTTTGGTTTGAATTGTAGCTTCGCTTGTAGGAATAATGCTCTTTATTTTCAGCTTGACTATCTTTATCTACAAATTACATTAGACACTTCCAGTAAATCTGGCTTCTGGTATGCAGGTATATGTCTTATAAGAAGTACTGCTACCTGAGTGAACAAAAGCAGTACCATTTTAAAATACAAAGACCCCAACTTTTAAAAAATACCTTTAACTTACCAAGACCGTTTTGATTTTTTAGATCACTATGAAGTAACAGCAAGTAGAGAGCGAGAAGATGTGGAAATAAAACAGAGGTGGCTTAATTGGAAAAGCCTCTGTCTTTTTTCTTGTCTCTACTAGAAGGGAAAATCTTTGATGGCATAACTCTAAAATCCCAAGGGTATTCTTAGTTGGAGTGTAGAGGCATGACAAAAACATTACAGAACCAGGGGAATCCATGTATCATTAAAATTAAGATTCTATAAATCCATTTGTTTTAGCTGATAAGAATTGGCAGTATGTTAGGTGATTTTTTTTTTTTGCTAAGCACTGAATTTAGATGACCCTGGGAATATTTAGCATAATTTTTAAAGAAGGTATTTTAACACTCTTTGTTTTTGTTCACTGTCATCATTGATCTGTCCTAGTAATAGGACCAGCCTAACAGACAAAACTGTTTTGGCAGATTCTGGGGTAAGGTGTTAAGGTTGTGTGTTTAAAACCCTGTAGCAAATTAACTCTGAAATTAACTTCTCAAAAGATCCATTCAAATGAAGGAACAGTCCTTTCAAAAGTTAACCTAATTTGTAGTGTCCATCTTTAGAAACTTTGCTCACACTTCCAAGTCCTTGAAATATTTGTAGTATGTTGCATCAACTCACAGCAAGAAAAGCTACCCCAAGCAGTTTCATATTGAACCTGAAAGGTATCTGTTTAGTAATGAGAATACATACATGTTTTTAGGCAGAAACTTCAAACAGATGACGTGGTCCAATTTTATCTTGTAAGGATATGCCATTTACTCATTGACACAGAAAAGTGACCACCTGTATTTTCTTCCCTTGCATATTTAGAAAGTGGTTTTAATTAGCCCACTGAATGCATATGGAGTCTTATGGTCTCACTGGTATTAGCAGACCTGGAGCTCTCTTAAATCACTGGGCACTTTGGAAGCACAGAGTTTTACATTAGAAGCTCTGATAGACTTGGCTAGGATCATCCCTTGCACTTAATTCAGATTCTGCAGTGGCCTTAGGATGAACTTCATTCTGACTCCAGGGATGGAGTGTAATACAATGAGTGTAATACAATGTAATACAATGTAATACAATGAGCAAGATTTCTTTTTTCGTTTGAGGCTCACGTAAATTTAAAAGCACCACTGGATGGGGAGGTGGATGTGAGGGGAAGCTGGGGCTTGAAAGAAATTAAAATATGCTGTTGATCTGCTTTCTAACTAACAGAAAGCATCCAGCTCTAGGTAATAAATATGCACCGTATACTCTGGCTCTCTTTTTATGAAGCAGAGACTCAGTAACAATCCCACCTGGGGGACTTTCTAAAGGTTATTAGTAGAAAGTGTCTTTAGAGCTATTTTGTTTCTACCATGGGTGTAAATGGGCTCTCTCTTAAACTGACTTCACACCCTGGGAAAATAAAATTCAGGGCAGGCCTAGCTGAGGGATCAGGAGCTCTTTACCTCTGCTGTATGATTTGAGCCCTTTGGACTAAAAAAATGAACTTCAACTTGTCTGCCCTCTGCTCCATGATTTATATATGTTCTTTCTGCTAAAGACAGTGCGTGTTCTTCTGCCTTTATCTGCTCTACCTTCTCTCAAGGCTCCTGAAAGCTCTTTCTGATACTTCTCCCTTCTCTTCATCTCTGCCCCCCAAGCAATCTGATACAGAGAAGCGCCACTAAGCAGAGGAAACACAATTTTTTCCCTGTCTCGAGTTTTTTGGTTTTATAAGACAGAACGATTTACTTTTCATACATCTTTAAGGCTCTGATAGAGACTTAAAATTTGGTTTTATGCTTTTAGGGTTAAAAGGAAATAATGGTCTTTCCTTTATCCCGCAAAGTTAGACCACTTTGATGGCTGACAGCGTTAAGACCCATTTCAGTAACTTTCAAACTTTTTGACCCGGTCCCACAGAAATGCCATATTTTGTGACCCAGTATATACCAGATATACCTGTGCATCACTGAAGAGAAGTTTCACAGAACAATTACCCTTAGCACGTTGCACTGCTTGCTTTTATTCTGCTGGTTGCTGCTTGTCCATCCGTAGATGGTGAGATATTCCCTAAAGTCCCTCGATAATGCCAAGACCGGTCTGAGTAGGATGAAAATAGGAACCAGTGCACCTTTGAAAGAGATGTATTGTTCTTACCTGTAAAGACAGTAGGGTGTAATGTTTTATGTGTATTAAAATAATGTGTAAAGCGCGTTCACCCAGATTCCCAGGTTCTGTATAGGTTCTCTCTTCTTAGTCTAAAAGCATCATCGGCCTGCTGTCTGCTAGAGTCAGCTGAAGCAGTTTAGGGGTTCTTAAGCTGTCACGGGAGGCAGACAGCCTTCCTAAAATCTTACTGACAGTGTCAATGTTTTCTTTAAGTCTCAGTCTTGAAGCTACGAGTGACTGGAGACCTTACTCTCTTTTGTAGTAGCACTCTTTAGTTCTCTTACTCATGACTCTATTTTGCCCTCAAAAGAAGTATTTTTTGTAGAAGCTATAGAAAATAAAGTTTTTTTTAGAAGTAGGAGGTCCAAATTCTAAATATTTTGGCATGTATATCCTTCCAGAGTATTTTTGGCATACATATATGTATACATTAAAGAAAACATTTTAAAAACCAGAGGACCGGGGTTTCCCTGGTGGTGCAGTGGTTGGGAGTCCGCCTGCCGATGCAGGGGACACGGGTTCGTGCCCCGGTCCGGGAAGATCCCACATGCCGCGGAGAGGCTTGGCCCATGAGCCATGGCCGCTGGGCCTCCGCGTCCGGAGCCTGTGCTCTGCAGCGGGAGAGGCCACAACAGTGAGAGGCCCGCGTACCGCAAAAAAAAAAAAAACAAAAAAAAAAAAAACAAAAACAAACCAGAGGACCTACTATACGTTGTTTTGTAACCTATAAAAAAGATGCTAAAGATCTCTTTCTACCTTGGTGTATGTACATCTCTTATCCTCACTGTTACCAGCAGAATAGAATTTCATCCTTATGGATTATAATTCATGTATTACACTTTATATACATATACCATGGTTTAACCAGTTTCCCTTTTTTTTTTTTTTTTTTTTTTTTGCGGTACGTGGGCCTCTCACTGTTGTGGCCTCTCACGTTGCGGAGCACAGGCTCCGGACGCGCAGGCTCAGCGGCCACGGCCCACGGGCCTAGCTGCTCCGCGGCAGCTAGGAGGCTCCGGGATCCTCCCGGACCGGGGCACGAACCCGCGTCCCCTGCATCGGCAGGCGGACTCTCAACCACTGCGCCACCAGGGAAGCCCTTCCCTATTTTTATTTTATTTTTTAAAATAAATAAGTTTATTTATTTATTTTACTTTTGGCTGCGTTGGGTCTATGTTGCTGTGCGCGGGCTTTCTCTAGTTGCGGCACGCGGGCTTTCTCTAGTCGCGGCACGCGGGCTTTCTCTAGTTGCGGCGAGTGGGGGCTACTGTTCTTGCGGTGCGCGGGCTTCTCACCGCGGTGGTTTCTCTTGTTGCGGAGCATGGGCTCTAGGCACGCGGGCCTCAGTAGTTGCGGCACGCGGGCTCAGTAGTTGTGGCGCGTGGGCTCAGTAGTCGTGGCTCACGGGCTCTAGAGCGCAGGCTCAGTAGTTGTGGCACACGGGCTTAGTTGCTCTGCGGCATGTGGGATCTTCCCAGACCAGGGATCGAACCCGTGTCCCCTGCATTGGCAGGCGGATTCTTAACCACTGCGCCACTAGGGAAGTCCCAGTTTCCCTGTTTTTAGACATTTAGGTTGTTTCCCATTTTTAGCTATTATAAACAGGGCCACACTAAACATTTTTATACGTGTCTTTAAAAATCTGAGTTACAAGATACTTAAATGGACTAGAAATTGTAGGTGTATTTGTCTCCCTCTCTCTCCTTTTTAACAGTTATTGTACAGCAATCTTTTTTAACCTGTTTATTTTAGAGAATTTTTATCTTTTCTCAGAATAGTGTCACCTTTGCTGCTACAGTGTGAAATAAATATAATTTGAGATGGAAACTTGACTTACTAGAAACTGATTCTAGTTCTTGCCTTAATTTTCAGACAGTACCTGTAACGAGAAACAGTAAAGAAAACAGGCTAAGAGGAGACAAAGTGCTCTGTGCGGTGGGCCTCTTGCCCAGTGTAGCGGCCTGCTTGCCACCGAGTAACGGCCTCGCCGGCTGTGCCAGCGGCAGTTCTAGCTGATTCTGCGCTAGGTTAGGGGAGGCTTTTATGGAAAACAACTTCTGTTTTTGAATTGGCTTTCACTTAAGTCTTTAAGTAAATGTAATTGCTGCTGCTGTTAACCCTGCCATCTGACCTTATTCAGCCCATTATAATGCTTTCATCAATTTTTTTTTTTTAAGAAGATAGATAGGTTGTCTCCTACGACCTGCGGGCAGTGGGCTAAGCGGCCTGTTAAGTGTAAGTGCCTCCAAATGACCTATGGACCATGATAATTCTTGGTTTAAGTGTTAAGACTGGATGCCTTTCGTGAACATTGCTTTCTTTGCCATTTTAGATAAGTTTATTTATGTACTTATTGTTAGGTATAACTTTTGATCAAAAAATGGATAGAACTAGTATTTTAAAAATCACTTTTAAAATATCTATCTGGAAACAACATTTTATTTATACATTTACTTTTATAGTGAAAATAGATAATAACCACATTGCAAAAAGTTGCAGTAAAGGGTAGAAAAAATCACCAACTATAATCCCTCCATTTTAACCTAACTACTATGATCTGTTTCTTGCCAGTCTTTTTCCTTACATGTAGATTTCACAGGGTCGTAAGCAGGCATTTCAAAACCAGTGTTTTTGTATAAGGGAATATAAATTTAGAAGTATCAAAGGGTAAAATTTTAAAAAGTTATACACCAGCTCATTAACCTCTAGAATTCTAAATGTCTCATGCATTGATTCCTTCCAGCACAATATTGTGTTGAGTTGTAAATAGAGAAGTGTGCTGTTAATCAAGTTATTGGGGTTGCCATTTATTAGAAATAGTCAAATACTGTAATTCGGAAAAGGATCCATCCTTACCATTGCCTTCCCTTTGAAGATCCTAGCATCGGAAGGAAGGGGATTTCTGAGCGTGACTCTTACCAGGGAACTCTGAGTAGCTTCTTCAAGATGACTAAGACACCAAGTAACATTAGGGATATTAAACGGAAAATTAGGCACATGTGTGCACGTATGCACGTGCATACACATACCGAACTGCAAAAATGCTACTATAACTCTGCAAGAAGTATATTCAAGTCTTTCAGGACAGTACAAACTACTAGATATAAAATAAGCTCCAAGGATATACTACTGTTCAACACAGGGAGTACAGCCAATATTTTATAATAACTATAAATGAGATATAACCTTCAGAAATTGTGAATCAGTATATTGCACACCTGTAACTTATATTGTACGGCAACTATACTTCAATTTAAAAAAAAAGTCTTTCAGGATATGTGTTCTGCCTTCGGAGAATACAGTTTTGTGCCCATGAGGTGATAACCACAAAGCTGTCAAAATTTTCACTTGTGCCCAGAAGCCGCCTTACTTGTTATGAGGACACCTGTTTCATACCCTGTACCAATGACCGATGCTTCCCTTTGGAGGCTGAGAACTCCCTTCTGTGATTATTGGAAACGACTGGAACGCGTGGTAAAAGCAAGCAGGGAAGATGCGTAAAGGAATTAAGATGTAGTGGAAGGGATTTGCGGTCGGAGGGCCCGTGCTGGAGTCCGGACCCTGCCTCTTGCTGGGGGCGGGTGTTGGGTCATCACCCCACTCGACTTCACGGGGTAGCTGTGAGGACGGAACGAGGTATCTTAGCGACTATGCTTTGTAAACTCTAAAACCCAGTGTATGTTTTCATGCTGGTCCTCCTCACACTGACTAGGTAAAACAGTCCTGAAGAGGGTGTTGAGGTTAAACCCCGTTAAGCTCCTAGGACCCCGAACAGCCTAACTGTGATGCCGTGTCTTTCTCCCCCGTTCCAGTCTTCAGGCAGTGACAGCGGCGGCAGCAGCGGCGGCAGCACCAGCAGCATCAACAGCCCGGAGCGGGCCAGCGGGCCAGAGAGCGGCTCGAGCCACCCCACCGCCCGGTCCAGCCCCCGCGGCCCGCAGCCCGCGCCCGCGCCCTCCGCGCTGTGCCAAAGCCCGTACTTCCACATCAACCAGACCCTGAAGGAGGCCCACTTTCACAGCCTGCAGCACCGAGGGCGGCCTCCCACATGATGTGCCGGCACTTTCTTGCCTTCTGTGAAGGGACCGCGCTGCGCAGATTTGATATTTCACCTTAGCGATGTTTTAAAAAAATTGCACAGAAAGATGCCTGTTGGCCTTTCAGTCTATATTTGAAATAACAGGTTAACAGGCCGTTGTTTACTCGTGGTTTTGCTGCACTATTGCGATTTCAAAGGGGCTTTGAAGCAGTTTTTTATAGGATTCTTTGGAGGGTGGGTATCAAATCCAGGGCAGGTCAGCAGTAGGAGGAAATCTCATCTGCGTGTTGAATCCATAGTTTGTCCAAGTCAGACTGATTTCCAGATCTGTCACTTAGAAATTCTACTTTCTGTAAAAAGGCCTTTTCGTTTTGCAGGATCTTCAATTTTTTAAATTCAATAAACTAGTAAAGAGTATCTACTTTCCATGAAAAAACCGAAGTTTTTTTCCAAAACACAGAAAGCTTGATTCAGTCTTGCACTGAAATTAATTGCCATACTACCTCTTAGTATGTAGATGTCCTGTTGAAAGTACTCTGTCCTCTGTGACAGGAGAACCACCAGATTGCAGTCAGACTGTATGATAAAGTCAGCACCCGCCCTGATAACCGTCCTCTCTCTTTGTTATATATTTGTATTTCCAGAGAGAGGGTCTCTCAGACCCTTGGATCCCCAGATAAACTTGTTACCGTTATTCCTCCAGAGCCTACATCTCAGACTTAGAAAACACTGCTCAGTTCGGACAGTCAAGGAATACGCAAATGACTCTGTCTTATTCACAGACTTGTCCAGCAGCAGCTTGTGTGTGCTCTCTGATCATTAATTCCGCCTCGTAGTGTCGAGAATTAAGGCGCCGGTGAAGGCTGACACAGCGTAAGCTCTCTGAACTGGTGTCTGAAGTCACAAGTGTTGTGAAACTATTGGACAAGGATTCACTTTTTGCTTAAAGTAACCCCCAACGGGAACCAGGGGGCCCCATTCCACCACGGCAACTGGAAAGACTGGTGTGGCTTAGGAACAAATGAGCAGAGGCACTTCTAGAAGAAATAATGCAGGAGTATTTATTTAGAGAGACGGACCGTCCCGTGTCACTTGGTCATACTAGAGAGCCACCCAAGTTTGAACAGTGAGGGCGCAGACGAGTCTTCCTCCTCGGTGCCAAGCTGTCTGAACAAGGAGCCAGCGTGCGTCGGCTCATCTGCTCGGGAGAGTGCCGGGGGGACAGCAGCCTGCCGCTGTACGTAGAGGAAAGTGCCTTAGCGTCTGCT
The DNA here is from genome assembly GCF_002837175.3 of Physeter macrocephalus. Taxonomy (NCBI): domain Eukaryota; kingdom Metazoa; phylum Chordata; class Mammalia; order Artiodactyla; family Physeteridae; genus Physeter; species Physeter macrocephalus. The sequence continues at coordinate 127,878,026 of NC_041227.1, forward strand.
GGACCCCCGGCCTGCTCGCCCTCCACTCCGCTTGGGGTCCACACGGCACACACAGCAGATCTGAGAAGCACGGACAGCTCTAGAAGGGGACTCTGCTCTTAGGAAAGAGTCCTTTCCTTGGGAAAGGACACGGGCAGAACGAGATTTTAGTACATGACGGAAGTAAAATCTGAAGCTGAGGACTGTAGGAAGAGGGTAAACGTGTACCTTCCCTCCATGGTTTGTTCCTCTCACGCGGGTAGAGCTGAAAGGTCAGTTACTTGAAGCAGAAACGGAGAGTTGTGAGGGAAAGGTACAGCACAGGCCTGGGCTTACAGAGTGGGAGGCTTGTGCAAAAACTTTTTTTTTTTTTTTTTTTTCTTCTACTACCATCGCCCAAGTTTTAAAACCAGATGTTTGACGGAGGATTTTGGATCTTACTGGGTTTGATGGCAGGGAATATGGAAAGGATACCTGGCGAATATTTTGTCTAATCAGAAAGCAAACAAGGATTAAATGCTGGAAGGAGGCAAGCTGTTGGAGCTCTCAGACACATGCGTACACAACACACTTCAGAAATACCCAGGAGGACTCCCGCAGGCTTAACGGATGGCAGCCTACTGAAACAAAACGTGTGTTAACAAGAACATGTAAACTTGAGAAAGCACATTTCCTTGTATTTCCCACCCGACTAAAAGAAATGAGAGGTGAAACCATCACTGGAAGAAAGCAATTGTTTTTCCAAATAAGTACAGTCATAGAGCAGGGTTAGCAGTTAACTCTCTTACCCTATTAAACACAAGAAGTATTCTCCAGCCCGTCCTGCATATTTGCTACAGCCTTGGCAGCCTGAGATACATTTCTATCATGAGGCTACTTGATCGTGTCAGTGGGCATCTCTTAAAACCTCTTATAAGCTCAAGCTAGTAACACCGTGTACTTCTATATTGCGCCGCCATTAAAAGCAGCACTAGTGCATCCTGTCATTTGGTTCTTTACTGGTTGTTTAAAGGGGAGCCGATCGGGTGCTTTGGCGGGAGACGGGGCCTCTCGTTCTGCGCACTAACCTGGGCTCTGGGTTCGATGCTTCTGCCGGCTGACTTGGCCTTTCGAGTGCTGGTCATGCTCAGTGGAAGAAGTCCAAACCTCCAAGACAAGATGAGGGCATTTCAGTAGAAGGACCAGGAAGCTTTGGGGCCCCAGCAGGAACCACTCCGGATCACTACCTGATCTGACTAGATGCTAGTGGCAGTATGTTATGGGCTTCCTGGGAGTTGAACGTACTGCTCCTGGGGGTGAACTGATTCTCTGTACCCGTCACCAATCCAAAGAGAACCTGCCAGACAAGAGACGGAAGCACAGTAACAGGCTGGGTGTTGTACTGTCCGCTGAAAAGAAAATTCTGTCAGTAATCAATCACTACTTTGTCTCTAACCGTCCTTTTGGGGAAATGCTCTGTTGAGTGTGTTAATGCTCCAAGATTACTTTTATCACTGCCCACAGGTCAGCATCTCCTAGTGGAATAGCTCTTGGATTGTATTCCTCTTTCTGAGGCCTTGATAAAACCTGAATAGTCCTTATTCACCACTAAAGGGGTCATCCCAGGGTTGCCTCAGCCCTGAGGTTTGATCTAAACCTCTTTTCGGCCCCTGTAACTAAACTCGGCTCTGTGTCCCAGCCCCTCTCCCCGCTGCGTCCTGGAGCGGTCTGTGCTGTAACCTGAGCCCGCGGCCGCTGCGCTCTCCCCGGGCTTACCGAGGTCCGCTGCAGCAGGCGGCTGAGGTGGCCGTGGAGGTGCGGCGTGAAAACGTCCAGGTCAAACGGGTCAATGAGCGCTTCAAGGTAGTCAGCTACTTTCTCAACTCTGAAAAAAGGACTGAGTGGGTCATTCTCCACGTTTTGTAGCACAGAAACCAGTCTCTGGGTGTCGTAATGCTAGACAAGCCCTGGAACTGGGTCTGTTCTCCTGCACTGCTGGCCTAGCCCCACTTGTCACCGATCCTTGAGCTTAAACGAGCCTCAGGAGTTTTCACCTGATGGGATGTCTAAGTCCAGTCCACAACATCCCCAGGTGGTTTCTGGGGAGGGTACCGGAGGCTCAAATTACACCCAGCAGTTGGTAGGCTGACTCAGAAGAGAGGCATGAGATTCCACCTCCTACGGTTGACTGTGGAATCGATCCAGCAGGTGGTCGTCCTTTATCTTGCTGGTAACATGAGCCCTTACTGTTGAAAACACACAACTAATGGGCAACGTGAGGCTAACTCCAGTGGCTTCCCAGGAAAGGGCCGTGGGGGTGTGGAAGGGGTGCACGGGCGGGCGGGTGGGCATACCCACCTGGGGTCCTGTTTGCTGCGGCCGCTCTTCATCTCTTCACCCTTGGTCGTCAGAACGATGGTGAGATAACGCAGATCGTAAAGCAGCTGCAGTGCCCGATTCTGGGTCATTGGAAAGGCACCTTCTTTCTGCAAATGAATTTCCCGTCCCCACCCATTAAGGGAGATGACTTGTTATCTGAGAATAAACAGCTTCAGGTTTTGGCTGCGTTTCAGCTGGTTATTTCAGAAGCTTTTTTATGCTCAGAGGGCCAGTTTAATCTCATAACAACAACAGAAATAACTTATGTTAGATACCTGGTCTTAAAACCAAAAACCTAATGGCAGGGAAGAGACCCGGCCCTTAAAAAAAGGTCTCAGGTGCTGTAGACAGTCATTTTAAAAGAAAAAAAGCTCCTGGCATGAAGGAGAGGCCTTTTGAGCAAACTCAGGAGAGAAGACTTAATCTGAACTCCTTCGCAAGTCAGGAGTTGGTCCTGTCTTAAAAAATGTTAGTAATGCAATGGGAGCACGCACCAGAGGCAGAGGGCTGCAGGGCACTAAGGGCGTGGAGGGCTGGGCGACAGCAGCTCCCCACGTGGGTGTGCTGAGCTTTGCTACAGTTCCCGCTCCTTCACCCCACCCCCCACCCCCCCCAAGCAGCGCACGTGACCCCGCTGCATCCTGAGGAAACAGGTTAACGATCTGCCCAAAGCCTGCAGTGACCACGTGGCAGTGCTGGGCTTGGAGAGCAGGTCTCTTTTAAAAACTTTGAGGCTTTCATCCTCGCCACTGGTAAGGAACTGCCTTTTCAGTGATGACCAGCTTGACCCTTGGGAA
>NC_041227.1:127881461-127919718 GCF_002837175.3 Physeter macrocephalus
GGCTTCCCTGGTGGCGCAGTGGTTGAGAATATGCCTGCCGATGCAGGGGACACGGGTTCGTGCCCCGGTCCGGGAAGATCCCACATGCCGCGGCGAGGCTTGGCCCATGAGCCATGGCCGCTGGGCCTCCGCGTCCGGAGCCTGTGCTCTGCAGCGGGAGAGGCCACAACAGTGAGAGGCCCGCGTACCGCAAAAAAAAAAAAAACAAAAAAAAAAAAAACAAAAACAAACCAGAGGACCTACTATACGTTGTTTTGTAACCTATAAAAAAGATGCTAAAGATCTCTTTCTACCTTGGTGTATGTACATCTCTTATCCTCACTGTTACCAGCAGAATAGAATTTCATCCTTATGGATTATAATTCATGTATTACACTTTATATACATATACCATGGTTTAACCAGTTTCCCTTTTTTTTTTTTTTTTTTTTTTTTGCGGTACGTGGGCCTCTCACTGTTGTGGCCTCTCACGTTGCGGAGCACAGGCTCCGGACGCGCAGGCTCAGCGGCCACGGCCCACGGGCCTAGCTGCTCCGCGGCAGCTAGGAGGCTCCGGGATCCTCCCGGACCGGGGCATGAACCCGCGTCCCCTGCATCGGCAGGCGGACTCTCAACCACTGCGCCACCAGGGAAGCCCTTCCCTATTTTTATTTTATTTTTTAAAATAAATAAATTTATTTATTTATTTTACTTTTGGCTGCGTTGGGTCTATGTTGCTGTGCGCGGGCTTTCTCTAGTTGCGGCACGCGGGCTTTCTCTAGTCGCGGCACGCGGGCTTTCTCTAGTTGCGGCGAGTGGGGGCTACTGTTCTTGCGGTGCGCGGGCTTCTCACCGCGGTGGTTTCTCTTGTTGCGGAGCATGGGCTCTAGGCACGCGGGCCTCAGTAGTTGCGGCACGCGGGCTCAGTAGTTGTGGCGCGTGGGCTCAGTAGTCGTGGCTCACGGGCTCTAGAGCGCAGGCTCAGTAGTTGTGGCACACGGGCTTAGTTGCTCTGCGTCATTTGGGATCTTCCCAGACCAGGGATCGAACCCGTGTCCCCTGCATTGGCAGGCGGATTCTTAACCACTGCGCCACTAGGGAAGTCCCAGTTTCCCTGTTTTTAGACATTTAGGTTGTTTCCCATTTTTAGCTATTATAAACAGGGCCACACTAAACATTTTTATACGTGTCTTTAAAAATCTGAGTTACAAGATACTTAAATGGACTAGAAATTGTAGGTGTATTTGTCTCCCTCTCTCTCCTTTTTAACAGTTATTGTACAGCAATCTTTTTTAACCTGTTTATTTTAGAGAATTTTTATCTTTTCTCAGAATAGTGTCACCTTTGCTGCTACAGTGTGAAATAAATATAATTTGAGATGGAAACTTGACTTACTAGAAACTGATTCTAGTTCTTGCCTTAATTTTCAGACAGTACCTGTAACGAGAAACAGTAAAGAAAACAGGCTAAGAGGAGACAAAGTGCTCTGTGCGGTGGGCCTCTTGCCCAGTGTAGCGGCCTGCTTGCCACCGAGTAACGGCCTCGCCGGCTGTGCCAGCGGCAGTTCTAGCTGATTCTGCGCTAGGTTAGGGGAGGCTTTTATGGAAAACAACTTCTGTTTTTGAATTGGCTTTCACTTAAGTCTTTAAGTAAATGTAATTGCTGCTGCTGTTAACCCTGCCATCTGACCTTATTCAGCCCATTATAATGCTTTCATCAATTTTTTTTTTTTAAGAAGATAGATAGGTTGTCTCCTACGACCTGCGGGCAGTGGGCTAAGCGGCCTGTTAAGTGTAAGTGCCTCCAAATGACCTATGGACCATGATAATTCTTGGTTTAAGTGTTAAGACTGGATGCCTTTCGTGAACATTGCTTTCTTTGCCATTTTAGATAAGTTTATTTATGTACTTATTGTTAGGTATAACTTTTGATCAAAAAATGGATAGAACTAGTATTTTAAAAATCACTTTTAAAATATCTATCTGGAAACAACATTTTATTTATACATTTACTTTTATAGTGAAAATAGATAATAACCACATTGCAAAAAGTTGCAGTAAAGGGTAGAAAAAACCACCAACTATAATCCCTCCATTTTAACCTAACTACTATGATCTGTTTCTTGCCAGTCTTTTTCCTTACATGTAGATTTCACAGGGTCGTAAGCAGGCATTTCAAAACCAGTGTTTTTGTATAAGGGAATATAAATTTAGAAGTATCAAAGGGTAAAATTTTAAAAAGTTATACACCAGCTCATTAACCTCTAGAATTCTAAATGTCTCATGCATTGATTCCTTCCAGCACAATATTGTGTTGAGTTGTAAATAGAGAAGTGTGCTGTTAATCAAGTTATTGGGGTTGCCATTTATTAGAAATAGTCAAATACTGTAATTCGGAAAAGGATCCATCCTTACCATTGCCTTCCCTTTGAAGATCCTAGCATCGGAAGGAAGGGGATTTCTGAGCGTGACTCTTACCAGGGAACTCTGAGTAGCTTCTTCAAGATGACTAAGACACCAAGTAACATTAGGGATATTAAACGGAAAATTAGGCACATGTGTGCACGTATGCACGTGCATACACATACCGAACTGCAAAAATGCTACTATAACTCTGCAAGAAGTATATTCAAGTCTTTCAGGACAGTACAAACTACTAGATATAAAATAAGCTCCAAGGATATACTACTGTTCAACACAGGGAGTACAGCCAATATTTTATAATAACTATAAATGAGATATAACCTTCAGAAATTGTGAATCAGTATATTGCACACCTGTAACTTATATTGTACGGCAACTATACTTCAATTTAAAAAAAAAGTCTTTCAGGATATGTGTTCTGCCTTCGGAGAATACAGTTTTGTGCCCATGAGGTGATAACCACAAAGCTGTCAAAATTTTCACTTGTGCCCAGAAGCCGCCTTACTTGTTATGAGGACACCTGTTTCATACCCTGTACCAATGACCGATGCTTCCCTTTGGAGGCTGAGAACTCCCTTCTGTGATTATTGGAAACGACTGGAACGCGTGGTAAAAGCAAGCAGGGAAGATGCGTAAAGGAATTAAGATGTAGTGGAAGGGATTTGCGGTCGGAGGGCCCGTGCTGGAGTCCGGACCCTGCCTCTTGCTGGGGGCGGGTGTTGGGTCATCACCCCACTCGACTTCACGGGGTAGCTGTGAGGACGGAACGAGGTATCTTAGCGACTATGCTTTGTAAACTCTAAAACCCAGTGTATGTTTTCATGCTGGTCCTCCTCACACTGACTAGGTAAAACAGTCCTGAAGAGGGTGTTGAGGTTAAACCCCGTTAAGCTCCTAGGACCCCGAACAGCCTAACTGTGATGCCGTGTCTTTCTCCCCCGTTCCAGTCTTCAGGCAGTGACAGCGGCGGCAGCAGCGGCGGCAGCACCAGCAGCATCAACAGCCCGGAGCGGGCCAGCGGGCCAGAGAGCGGCTCGAGCCACCCCACCGCCCGGTCCAGCCCCCGCGGCCCGCAGCCCGCGCCCGCGCCCTCCGCGCTGTGCCAAAGCCCGTACTTCCACATCAACCAGACCCTGAAGGAGGCCCACTTTCACAGCCTGCAGCACCGAGGGCGGCCTCCCACATGATGTGCCGGCACTTTCTTGCCTTCTGTGAAGGGACCGCGCTGCGCAGATTTGATATTTCACCTTAGCGATGTTTTAAAAAAATTGCACAGAAAGATGCCTGTTGGCCTTTCAGTCTATATTTGAAATAACAGGTTAACAGGCCGTTGTTTACTCGTGGTTTTGCTGCACTATTGCGATTTCAAAGGGGCTTTGAAGCAGTTTTTTATAGGATTCTTTGGAGGGTGGGTATCAAATCCAGGGCAGGTCAGCAGTAGGAGGAAATCTCATCTGCGTGTTGAATCCATAGTTTGTCCAAGTCAGACTGATTTCCAGATCTGTCACTTAGAAATTCTACTTTCTGTAAAAAGGCCTTTTCGTTTTGCAGGATCTTCAATTTTTTAAATTCAATAAACTAGTAAAGAGTATCTACTTTCCATGAAAAAACCGAAGTTTTTTTCCAAAACACAGAAAGCTTGATTCAGTCTTGCACTGAAATTAATTGCCATACTACCTCTTAGTATGTAGATGTCCTGTTGAAAGTACTCTGTCCTCTGTGACAGGAGAACCACCAGATTGCAGTCAGACTGTATGATAAAGTCAGCACCCGCCCTGATAACCGTCCTCTCTCTTTGTTATATATTTGTATTTCCAGAGAGAGGGTCTCTCAGACCCTTGGATCCCCAGATAAACTTGTTACCGTTATTCCTCCAGAGCCTACATCTCAGACTTAGAAAACACTGCTCAGTTCGGACAGTCAAGGAATACGCAAATGACTCTGTCTTATTCACAGACTTGTCCAGCAGCAGCTTGTGTGTGCTCTCTGATCATGAATTCCGCCTCGTAGTGTCGAGAATTAAGGCGCCGGTGAAGGCTGACACAGCGTAAGCTCTCTGAACTGGTGTCTGAAGTCACAAGTGTTGTGAAACTATTGGACAAGGATTCACTTTTTGCTTAAAGTAACCCCCAACGGGAACCAGGGGGCCCCATTCCACCACGGCAACTGGAAAGACTGGTGTGGCTTAGGAACAAATGAGCAGAGGCACTTCTAGAAGAAATAATGCAGGAGTATTTATTTAGAGAGACGGACCGTCCCGTGTCACTTGGTCATACTAGAGAGCCACCCAAGTTTGAACAGTGAGGGCGCAGACGAGTCTTCCTCCTCGGTGCCAAGCTGTCTGAACAAGGAGCCAGCGTGCGTCGGCTCATCTGCTCGGGAGAGTGCCGGGGGGACAGCAGCCTGCCGCTGTACGTAGAGGAAAGTGCCTTAGCGTCTGCTGGACCCCCGGCCTGCTCGCCCTCCACTCCGCTTGGGGTCCACACGGCACACACAGCAGATCTGAGAAGCACGGACAGCTCTAGAAGGGGACTCTGCTCTTAGGAAAGAGTCCTTTCCTTGGGAAAGGACACGGGCAGAACGAGATTTTAGTACATGACGGAAGTAAAATCTGAAGCTGAGGACTGTAGGAAGAGGGTAAACGTGTACCTTCCCTCCATGGTTTGTTCCTCTCATGCGGGTAGAGCTGAAAGGTCAGTTACTTGAAGCAGAAACGGAGAGTTGTGAGGGAAAGGTACAGCACAGGCCTGGGCTTACAGAGTGGGAGGCTTGTGCAAAAACTTTTTTTTTTTTTTTTTTTTCTTCTACTACCATCGCCCAAGTTTTAAAACCAGATGTTTGACGGAGGATTTTGGATCTTACTGGGTTTGATGGCAGGGAATATGGAAAGGATACCTGGCGAATATTTTGTCTAATCAGAAAGCAAACAAGGATTAAATGCTGGAAGGAGGCAAGCTGTTGGAGCTCTCAGACACATGCGTACACAACACACTTCAGAAATACCCAGGAGGACTCCCGCAGGCTTAACGGATGGCAGCCTACTGAAACAAAACGTGTGTTAACAAGAACATGTAAACTTGAGAAAGCACATTTCCTTGTATTTCCCACCCGACTAAAAGAAATGAGAGGTGAAACCATCACTGGAAGAAAGCAATTGTTTTTCCAAATAAGTACAGTCATAGAGCAGGGTTAGCAGTTAACTCTCTTACCCTATTAAACACAAGAAGTATTCTCCAGCCCGTCCTGCATATTTGCTACAGCCTTGGCAGCCTGAGATACATTTCTATCATGAGGCTACTTGATCGTGTCAGTGGGCATCTCTTAAAACCTCTTATAAGCTCAAGCTAGTAACACCGTGTACTTCTATATTGCGCCGCCATTAAAAGCAGCACTAGTGCATCCTGTCATTTGGTTCTTTACTGGTTGTTTAAAGGGGAGCCGATCGGGTGCTTTGGCGGGAGACGGGGCCTCTCGTTCTGCGCACTAACCTGGGCTCTGGGTTCGATGCTTCTGCCGGCTGACTTGGCCTTTCGAGTGCTGGTCATGCTCAGTGGAAGAAGTCCAAACCTCCAAGACAAGATGAGGGCATTTCAGTAGAAGGACCAGGAAGCTTTGGGGCCCCAGCAGGAACCACTCCGGATCACTACCTGATCTGACTAGATGCTAGTGGCAGTATGTTATGGGCTTCCTGGGAGTTGAACGTACTGCTCCTGGGGGTGAACTGATTCTCTGTACCCGTCACCAATCCAAAGAGAACCTGCCAGACAAGAGACGGAAGCACAGTAACAGGCTGGGTGTTGTACTGTCCGCTGAAAAGAAAATTCTGTCAGTAATCAATCACTACTTTGTCTCTAACCGTCCTTTTGGGGAAATGCTCTGTTGAGTGTGTTAATGCTCCAAGATTACTTTTATCACTGCCCACAGGTCAGCATCTCCTAGTGGAATAGCTCTTGGATTGTATTCCTCTTTCTGAGGCCTTGATAAAACCTGAATAGTCCTTATTCACCACTAAAGGGGTCATCCCAGGGTTGCCTCAGCCCTGAGGTTTGATCTAAACCTCTTTTCGGCCCCTGTAACTAAACTCGGCTCTGTGTCCCAGCCCCTCTCCCCGCTGCGTCCTGGAGCGGTCTGTGCTGTAACCTGAGCCCGCGGCCGCTGCGCTCTCCCCGGGCTTACCGAGGTCCGCTGCAGCAGGCGGCTGAGGTGGCCGTGGAGGTGCGGCGTGAAAACGTCCAGGTCAAACGGGTCAATGAGCGCTTCAAGGTAGTCAGCTACTTTCTCAACTCTGAAAAAAGGACTGAGTGGGTCATTCTCCACGTTTTGTAGCACAGAAACCAGTCTCTGGGTGTCGTAATGCTAGACAAGCCCTGGAACTGGGTCTGTTCTCCTGCACTGCTGGCCTAGCCCCACTTGTCACCGATCCTTGAGCTTAAACGAGCCTCAGGAGTTTTCACCTGATGGGATGTCTAAGTCCAGTCCACAACATCCCCAGGTGGTTTCTGGGGAGGGTACCGGAGGCTCAAATTACACCCAGCAGTTGGTAGGCTGACTCAGAAGAGAGGCATGAGATTCCACCTCCTACGGTTGACTGTGGAATCGATCCAGCAGGTGGTCGTCCTTTATCTTGCTGGTAACATGAGCCCTTACTGTTGAAAACACACAACTAATGGGCAACGTGAGGCTAACTCCAGTGGCTTCCCAGGAAAGGGCCGTGGGGGTGTGGAAGGGGTGCACGGGCGGGCGGGTGGGCATACCCACCTGGGGTCCTGTTTGCTGCGGCCGCTCTTCATCTCTTCACCCTTGGTCGTCAGAACGATGGTGAGATAACGCAGATCGTAAAGCAGCTGCAGTGCCCGATTCTGGGTCATTGGAAAGGCACCTTCTTTCTGCAAATGAATTTCCCGTCCCCACCCATTAAGGGAGATGACTTGTTATCTGAGAATAAACAGCTTCAGGTTTTGGCTGCGTTTCAGCTGGTTATTTCAGAAGCTTTTTTATGCTCAGAGGGCCAGTTTAATCTCATAACAACAACAGAAATAACTTATGTTAGATACCTGGTCTTAAAACCAAAAACCTAATGGCAGGGAAGAGACCCGGCCCTTAAAAAAAGGTCTCAGGTGCTGTAGACAGTCATTTTAAAAGAAAAAAAGCTCCTGGCATGAAGGAGAGGCCTTTTGAGCAAACTCAGGAGAGAAGACTTAATCTGAACTCCTTCGCAAGTCAGGAGTTGGTCCTGTCTTAAAAAATGTTAGTAATGCAATGGGAGCACGCACCAGAGGCAGAGGGCTGCAGGGCACTAAGGGCGTGGAGGGCTGGGCGACAGCAGCTCCCCACGTGGGTGTGCTGAGCTTTGCTACAGTTCCCGCTCCTTCACCCCACCCCCACCCCCCCCCAAGCAGCGCACGTGACCCCCCTGCATCCTGAGGAAACAGGTTAACGATCTGCCCAAAGCCTGCAGTGACCACGTGGCAGTGCTGGGCTTGGAGAGCAGGTCTCTTTTAAAAACTTTGAGGCTTTCATCCTTGCCACTGGTAAGGAACTGCCTTTTCAGTGATGACCAGCTTGACCCTTGGGAACGGGTGTGATTGAAGTCGAGGAGCTGGAAGCCACTACCCATTAGATAGCCTGGGGCAAGTGGTCCTTTTCGCCTGGAATCCTGGGTGTGAACCGCCCAAACCCAAGAAAAAGCTAGTTTTTGTTTTTAATGGGAAAAAATTCACACACCTACCTTCGCCTGTTGTTCTTCTGAGAGTTTCTCATAGGCAGCTACTACTTGAACCAGACAGCTTTTCAGCATCTCCTGCAGTGTCACCTTGGGCAAGGCATGGCCTCCAACCCGATTAATTTCCTGGCATAAGCTCAACAGGAAGGACTGTACATACCAGGACGGCTAAAAGAACAAAGGAATGTCCAGTTGCCAGCTTGCACCAGTGCAGCGAGACGGGCTAAGAGTGGATTCATCTACCCTACCTAGGCTCATACGCCAGGCCCTTGACCCCTCCAGTCAGCCCCTCTCAGAGCAGACCAGTGAACAGGTACAAGTGACGTCTGCTGTCATTCCCTTGGTGGCCTGGCACCGTGTTTTCCATTGCTGTTTCCACTTTAGGGTGAGTGGTTCTCTAGTTAGCACAGAGTCTGTGCCGCAAAAAAGGCAAGACTCATGAACTGACTCCTCGAACAGTCTCCTATTTACCTGGCCCTACACCCTCTTTGCCCCCGGAGTCGAAAGTTACACGTATCACTTGCGGCCCTTCCTCAGAAGCTGTATGCTGAATGATTATTTCTCAAGTCTCGGTCCGTTCCACAGAGCAGGTTTTCCCCTTTCCAGTGGCGGGCCCCTCGCGGTGGCCCTCACTTACCTGGACAGGCAGTCGGATCTTGGACGTGACGCTGCCGCCAGACTCTGCTTCCTCCTGGATTTCTAGTTCATCCCAACTGGTGGCCGTGGCCAGCACTGAGCCAGCATCATCCAAAAGTAATGACTGGGTGAATCCATGAGCCAAAACCTGGTAATAGAAAGCAAATATCCATATAGGCCACTCAGATCCTTTGTGGAGTTTGTTTCAAACGACTCATCTCGGGACCAGCTTCTGCTGCTCGCGCTGTGTGTGGGATGGCGAGAGGCATGCATCACTTTTCTTCTCACTAACTGCTGATGCCAGCAACGGGGATTTGGTTGCCAGCCACCCTACAGATGTCAGGGGCCACCTCTTTTTTTTTTTTTTTTTTTTTTGCGGTAGGCGGGCCCCTCACCGTCGTGGCCTCTCCCGTTGCGGAGCGCAGGCTCAGCGGCCACGGCTCACCGGCCCAGCCGCTCCGCGGCACGCGGGACCCTCCCGGACCGGGGCACGAACCCGCGTCCCCTGCCTCGGCAGGCGGACTCTCGACCACTGCGCCACCAGGGAAGCCCAAGGGGCCACCTCTTAAGACACCAGTGGAGACGATGATATTTAGGTTGAAGAGCAGAAACCAGAGACCCTCGCCCAGGGAGAAAGTCTTTCATTCTCGTCAGATGGAAGGAAAAAAAATCCAGGGCTTCTGGCTATAAAATGTAGGCTAAAACGAATGGAAAAGTTTTTACATTTGAGCTACGTGGCAGAGATAACTGAAGATAACTGTGTGAAGTAAGAATTGTTATTCCCTTCCTATCGAAAAGCCTTATTGAGCCTGGCCAGCCCGGACTATGACAAAAAGGAGACAAAAATGGGGACTGCCTGGCGGGTACGGAAGGAACACGCTTACACGTCACTCACTTTCACAACCGCCGAGCTCCAGACCCAGTAGCCCATCACGCTCTGCTGTAGGAGGAGCTCCTTCACCTCCTGCCACTTGGCCTGCGTGGGAATTATCTCCTGAGTTTTCCCCTTCCCCTGTTTCTTCAGAGCCCTAGAATCCCTTGCTGGTTTCTCGGTGCTCCCTGATTTTCCCAAGATACACTGCTTCAGGTGGGGACACAGTTCTCCCAGTGACTGGCAGAGCCTGGCCATGAAAAGGACTGAGTGTAGCTTGACCCCGCCGAGAGCGCCCTGCCGCCCTTGTACAGCCTGCTGGATGCGCTGCAGCTCCGCCTGGATGCAGTCCGTGACGTGCTTGACACAGGCCGTGGAGCGCAGCCGCAGCATCTCCCGCACGGTCCCCGCGTCTGCGTATCTGTCAAAGGCACAGCTCCTGGCTTGCGCGGGGGAGACGTCCTTGGCGGGTGACGGGTCGCCAGAGGGAAGGTAAGCCAGGAGGTCCTCCAGTTTCACCTTGAGTTTCGAATCCAGGGCAGAACAGAAGCTCTGTACGCAAGGGCTAATGGCTTGCGCTTTCATGGAGAGCCCACTGCCCGGAAGTTGAGCCCGGTTTGACACGCTGACCCAGGCGGCATCGGGGGGCAGGTCGCTGGGACTCTCGGACCAGAGGAAGAGAGACATGTTATGCTCAAAGTGGAGATGCTTATTTGAAGTGGAGCTGCTGGTGCTACTTTCAAGTTCCTGCAGGGCTGAAATGAGGAGTTCTTTGGAACTGCTGGAGATGGAGTCAAAGCCTTCTTTTGTCAGAGTCTGAAAGCAAAGGAGAGAAGAGTTCTTCAAATCCCAGTTCTTTCCAGGAAATCTCAAAACCAGAGCGCTAAGTGGCAATCTGTCCCAACCTCCAGTGTTCTCCACCACGCTCAGAAAGGCGGCGTGGCGGTGGCAGAGAACAGTGTCATCGCTGATGCACGTGGACATGTTCCCAACCACCCGACAGAGGCCTGGCCTCTTTTCCAGCACCAGAATCTGTTCCTCTTTATGGCTCATTATCCAGAAGAGCCACCCCTGGAGTAAGTCGGCAGGGAAAGAAGATACTTAGGAAGCGGCGGGAATCTCCCCAGACGATCAAAAGATCACACCGGCATTGGCCACCGAACAGCTGGACCACGCGATTTCCCACCTCACCTGCAGTCGGTCAAGGAACAGCTGCTGCATCAAATCCTCCCAGAATAAGAGAGGCCTGTCCAGAAGCCGCCGACAGATCATATCCCAGCTGTGATGGATCGACTCGTTGGCAAGTAACTCCCACATGGCATCCCGGATCGCCGCCAGACCTTTCATGCTCGTCACGTACATAAGCAGGTTGCTGATCCCAGTTTTAATGTCTTCATTACACCTGCAACAAAATCATTTTTCTTGGGCTTCATTAGTTTCGTGGTTTTCACACCTTTATTAAGAAAAATAGCTGGACTCCACTTGAAAACCTCTTACCTGGGTCCTACTGTGTAAATATCTATTGTGTATCAGAGGGTTTACAAATATATAAACGCTTCAGGGAGTCTGGGATTAGCATAGTCACACTACTATATATAAAACAGGTAAACAAGAACCTACTGTATTGCATAGGGAACTACACTCAATATCATGCAATAACCTATAATGGAAAACAATCTGGAAAAGAATATATATATGTATTATAACGGAATCACTTTACTGTACACTTGAAACTAACACAATATTGTAAATTAACTATACCTCAATTAAAAAAACCACACACAACACTGCACTAAATAAAAGCATAGGAGTGGCAGAACTCTAACAAAAGAGGGTCTAAAGTCCTCTAGGTCACATGTTGAAAGACAAATTCCCTCTTGGTTCTCCCGGCGGGGGCTAAGCGCCGTGAGGGTAGTGAGAGACGGCTGAGGCGGGGCTGGCCTGACCCAGAGCACCATCCGTAAGATCAGGGCTCTCCCTCCTTCCCGTGGTCCAGGCGAGGCTGGGTGGGTCCTGTCCCCCACCAGGAAAGCTCTGGCTGCTTACATGTGGATCCACTTCTGCAGCGTGTCTTTCAGGTACTCCTGGCTGATGGGATGCGCGAGCGTTCGGAGAGCCGGCTGGAACTCGACGACGGACGCGGGCAGGTGTTTGAACCAGCTGCACAGCTTCATGTCCTCCTGCAGAACACCAATGCCCTTTCCTAAGGAGAAGGCCAAGGGAGAGGTAATCGGGACCATCCTTTGAACAGCAAATTAATAAAGGACCTGGAAGGAATTTCCAAAAATCATCCAGTCTTCCTCTGGGCAGCCCGACTAGACCCCTGAAACAGTGGGAAAAAGAAAGCACAGAGTATGTCCAGGCCCCCCCCTCATCGGGGAGGGAGCATGGCAGCTTCCCTGCAACTCTGCCATCCTATTGGCTGAGAAGGCAGGGGACAGAGAGGAAAGGAATGGGGGCAAAAAGAGAAAGGAGAAAAATGAGGGCTATGTAATGCTTGGCATTTTAAAAGTAGAACTTCCGTTGAAAGTTCTTCCGTTGGGAGAACTTCCGTTGAAAGATAAATTAAGCCAGAAATGAGACTGTTTAATACACGTCTCCGTCTGAAAATGACCTCAGGGCTGTCACCACATTCTGCTCGTTTCCCTTCTACCTTGGGCTGTGCCTCCTCCGTCTGCCCTCTGAGTTCTGGAGTTTCCTGAGGCTCAGTCCTCCGTCATCCCCTCCTCTTACTCATGATGTCATCCACCCCAAGGCCTCAAACAACAGCCATTGCAGACGCACCGTGTGTGTCTCCCCGGCCAGACCGCTCACTGCTCTCTTCTGGACCCACAGTCGCCACTCCACACACTCCCACTCCAAGGTCTCAGTTGTTTCCAAGGCGACACTTTCAAAAGTAAACTCGTCAGCAGCCCTTTCAAAGCAGCTCCTTGTCAAACCCTCCTACACTGTCAGTGGGAACGTAAATCGGTGCAGCCACCATGGAGAGCAGTACGGAGGGTCCTCAAAACACTACAGATAGACTTGTCTAGGGTCCAGCAATCCCACTCCTCGGCATAGATCCAGAAAAGACGAAAACTCTAATTGGAAAAGATGCATGCACCCCGGTGTTCAACTGCAGCACTATCTACCACAGCCGAGACACGGAAGCCACCTGAGTGTCCATGGACAGAGGAATGGATAAAGAAGGTGTGGTACATGTATACAATGCAATGTTACTCAGCCGTAAAAAAGAATGAAATACTGCCATTTGCAGCAACATGGATGGAGCTAAAGGTTATCACACTAAGTGAAGTAAGTCAGAGAAAGACAAATATCATATGATACCACTTACAGTGGAATCTTTAAAAATGATACAAACGAGCTTATTTACAAAACACAAACAGACTCACAGACATAGAAAACAAACTTATGGTTACCAAAGGGGAAAGGTGGGGAGGGATAAGTGAGGAGTTTGGGATTAGCGGGTACAAACTACTATATATAAAGCAGATAAACAACAAGGTCCTACTGTACAGCACAGGGAACTATATTCAGTATCTTGTAATAAACTCTAATGGAAAAGAACCCTAAAAAGAATATATAACTGAATCACTTTGTTATACACCAGGAACTAACACTGTAAATCAGCTATACTTCAATAACAAAACAAAACAAAAAACTCCTTTCTGGTAAACTTGGACTCCTTCCTTCCACACCCTCCGCAGCCAATCCCTCACCAAATTGTCTGCTAAACACATGTCCGAGTTGCCCAATCAGCTCCACCTCTACTGCCCCCATCGTCTGTCACCTGGTTCATGGTGAGCTCTCAGCATCCACTCCAGCCCCAGGGGGAACCACTGCCACATAAAAGCCAAACGCATTTAATTCCAACTGGGACAAATGCTGCCAAATAAAAGTACAGGGTGCACGGGAACATATAACAGGAGGACCACCAAGCCTGGAAGGTCCTAGAAGGCTATCCACTGCTCTGTTCACACAGCGCTGTATTCTCTGGTCCCAAAGGATAAACTGGCCACGTGTCTTCTCATTGCTACTCCTCCCCTCACACGCTTCCCCTCAGCTTCCCCTGCTTTTTTTCAGTTCCTCATATACTAACATCCTCCTTGCCTCAGGACCTTTGCACCTCCTCTTCCTTTTGCCTGGAACTCTCTTCTTTGCCTGACTAACTCTTACTCAACCTTCAGGTTTCACTTTAAATATCCTGTCCCCAAGGAAGTCTCTGGCCTTGGTCCCTCCATTCAATGCTACCAAGTCAAGTTGTACTCTGCCTTTATAGCAATGACCAATATTGATATTAAGCACATCCACAAGTTCAACATCTGCCCCTACCACTAGACTCTGACCTCCATGAAAGTGGGTCCATATCTGTCCAATTCACTGCTGTATCCCCAGAGCCCAGCACAGTAGCTGGCAGATGGCAGATGCTCAGTAAATGAATGAACCAGGAAATAAAAGCAGTTGGCTAAGAGCTCACCAGTAGGATGCTGGCCTGTGATGTTGTCCAGAGTAGAGAGGAGCATGCCACATGGCAGGGATGGATCTGGCAGCAGACCTTCCGGTAAAGTGTAGAAAAGAGCATGAGCTTGGTTCAAAGTGGTGGCCAGCAACTCCACTAATGAGCAAATCTGAGACTTGACACCAGCACCTACGAGAAGAAACCATCCTCTTTTCATAATTTTCCTTCAGTAAAGTTAGAAACAGAGAACGCCGTGGAAGCTTCGGCCCCCCTCAGCTTGTCCTGCTCCATCCCCGTGTTTATGGCCCAAACTGGGGGGAGCAGCCATACCCACCGTGGTGCTGCTGGTTGAGCAGTTTCTGAATGGCTGCCTTTCTGGCCAACAGGAAGTCCGCTAGGGCTTGGCGTGGAGAACTCTCTTCTAAGAGCATCACAGAGCAGAGGGCCTCGGCCACAGCTTGGTCGGGCACGGCCTGGCACGCGAGCAGCATCTTGCTCTCCTGCAGGATGGCTGACCTAGAGATATGGTGACAAAGGTCCCAGGGAGCTTTTTACATCTTGGGAGAAGAACCCCAGTACATCAGGAGACACACTCCATAAAACTGGAGTGGGGGAGTACGACCATCACCAGAGAAGGTCTTTTTACCGGAAGTGGCTGGCCGCCGCCAGCTGCTGGATGAGTAAAGGGAATCGGGAGAGGACAGGGCTGTATCGGGAACTGGAAGAATCCAGCTGGAGCAGCTTGTGAAGGTGGCAGCAGAGCAGGTAGAGCTGTGTGGCGTGGAGATACTGAGAGGCCTCCATGGAGCTCCAGATCTTCTCAGGGATTTCTAGCAGTAGCTTGATCTGGGCAGCCATGCTGTAGAACTTCTCCTGGGACGGCTGCTGTGGCTGCGGGGAAAGGTACGGAGCTAAGTCAAGACAAACAAAAGCAAGGTCAGCGTGGGGCCGGCTAGGGGAGAAGTATGGGGGTATTTGGGGGGCACCAAGCTTTCATGAAGCCAGATCCGATGCCGCTCAGCAAGGCACCAAGGTTCGTGTAGCAGAATTACTGGAGTCAAGCTTTTCCTACCAGCTGCGCCTCTGCTCCATCCCACGGAGGGGCAAACCGGATGTGGCCATCGCGCAGACAGGGCGTCAGGGAGCCGACGCACGGCCCCTCGAGGGAGCTCTCCCCTTGGCGCTCGGCCTTCCTGCATTCTCTCCTGCTGCTCTGAGCGCATCGCGGGCTTCTTTGCTGGCCGTTCCTCTTCACCGACCCAGACAGGGCATCAGGGAGCCGACGCACGGCCCCTCGAGGGAGCTCTCCCCTTGCCTTGTTTGGCGCTCGGCCTTCCTGCATTCTCTCCTGCTGCTCTGAGCGCATCGCGGGCTTCTTTGCTGGCCGTTCCTCTTCACCGACCTTCCACCAAATCTTCACGTTCCACTCATCTCGGTCTGTCCTCTTCCTTCACGATTCTCCTCCCTGCAACGTCAGCTCCAGGCAGATCACCACCGCATCTCGTAGCCCTCCCCCTGCCCTGAATCCCCCCGAGCCTTTTCTGCCGCTGCCAGACATCTCCCCTTGGAACTTTCGCTGCTATTCTATACTCAGTACACCTAAAAGTAAATTCATCTCCCTACCAAAAATGTTAGCCATCTGACCTCCCTCAGTATCTTCACATATACCATCACTCTGCCCCCAGATCCCAGGAAACTCAGGTCCTTCTGATGGGTCTGTGGACATCTCTGCGGCCTACGTTTCTGCTACCACTTCCGTGACTCTGCTGCAAGTCATTGTCATCTCACACTTCGATGAATCCAAAGACATTTCGCTTGCGCCGTGTTCATTCTCTGTCCCCTCCAACCTATCCTTTTCCTTTGCTGTCAAGTTAACCTTCTTCACAGGCCATTTAGATGGTATCTCTGCTCAGTTCTAAAAGGCTCCTTACTGCCTAGTATCTTAGCCTGGTGGTCAAGGGTTTCCTGTCCTTCCACTGCTTTCTTCCAGGGACACATTTTTTTTTTTTTTTTTTAATATTTATTTGGCTGTGCCGGGTCTTAGCTGTGGCACACGGGATCTTAGTTGCGGCACGCGGGATCTAGTTCCCTCACCAAGGATCGAACCCAGGCCCCCTGCATTGGGAGCACGGAGTCTTGACCCGTTTAAGACCGGACCACCAGGGAAGTCCCTCTAGGGACCCCTGAATCCATTGGTTCTCATATGTGGGGAGGAAGGAGGAGGATTTCATCCCCCAGGGAACACGTGGCAATCTCTGGGGACATTTCTGATTACCACAGTGGGGGACAGGAGTGCTACTGGCATCTAGTGGGAAGAAGCCAGGGATGCTTCTAAACATCCCACGATGGCCTGGATAAGCATCTCCAACAAGGAATGATCCAGTTCAAAATGTCAACAGCACCAAGGCTGACCAACCCTGCTTTAATCAAATTGATACTTGGTTTTAATTGTCTTTACATACTCCAGACCCCTATTCCAAATCTCATCTATTCTAAATGCCTCTCCTAACTGAGAAGTACCCAAGCCTGAAATGACTTCCTTCAGAATTCTTATGGTAAATGTACAACAATTATTCTGGGAATCAATCACCCATTATCCTCAATTGTCTTCTTCTGCTATTCTAAGTTGTTTACATTTTTCTCATCAACTTTCCATGGATTTAATTTCTCAACTAGACTGTAAGCTCCTCTAGAGCAGAATTCTGATTCTTTGTGCCTTGAACACAGAAGGCACTGAAATTTTTGTGGGTTTGACTGAGAATAAGTAAGATATAACAGGAATAAAAATAAATATGTTTCCAAAAACAAACCAGCACAAATTAGCTTGGGGAGGGATGAAGTCTCTCATTTCAGAAATTAGGGAAGAATTTCCAGTCTTCTATGGTTCTATTGTATGAGCGCAGCCTAATGACCTACATTTTTCTAAAACCCACACTGTAGTCAAAAGCTCCAAACTGGAGCCAAACTGTACTTTTGCAATTTCTTCTTCCACGTCGCTGCAAGGATCTTCTCCCAGGTTCAAGGACAAGTGTTTACCTTTCTCACTCTCCACACCCTTTCACTTTGCCACCCTAAGTCAACGTCCTTTAGGAGCACAAAAGGCTGCTCCACTATTATGATCAGCATTCCTCCACGTTGGGTCTAATCATTAGCGTCTGGGCCGGGGAGCAGCGGGGAACACTTCGGATCACCTGATTAGAATAACCTGAGTTCCTTAAAATGAGAATGTTCCGCTATTAAAAGACGAGAGCTTGATGGCCGGTTACTAGCCTCCAACGACTCCCACAGAGGGTAGCAGAGCTCTTTGGGGCCGTGGGAGTTATTCTTGGGAGTGGGGTGGGGGCGGGGCTGGAAGATTGGGAGGAGGAAGGAACGAGTTGGGGGGAAGGTGTCAACACGGGAGAACTCTGTTCCAGGAACAATGTCAGGAGACGTGATACAGGGAACGAGTTGAACAGTCTAGCGAGAGACCCCTGGCGTCTCCATCTCAGGTGGGAAAACAAGCCCGGCGACCCCACGGGTGAGGTGAGGGGGGCGAGGCCCGGAAGCGCACGAAGGCTCCCGAGGAGACGGCCGAGGGACCGTGGAGAACGGGTCAGCAGCAAGGGACGGACCGCGGGCGTCCCCCCAGGAGCCGAGCGCAGGGGGCGGCGGGGGCTCTTCCTGAGGCAGGTGAGGCCCCGCCAGGGGCGCCGACCGACCCGCGGGGGTGGGAGCGGCCGGGCCGGGGGCGGGGGCCCGGGGCTGACCTGCGGGTCCCGCGGCGGCCGGGGCGCGGCCGAGCCGGCCTGGCGGAGGCGGGCGCAGTACTGGTCGGTGGCCTTCACGGCGCCCACCAGGCCCTCGGCGCAGCGGCGCATCTGGCCGATGGTGTCGGCCGCCTCGATCAAGTCGCGGTACCGCTCGCCCACCATCTGCCGCAGCTCCTCCTTCTTGTGCTCGATCTCGGCCCGAACCTGGCGCTCCAGCCCGCGGATCTCCTCCGCGCCATGGCTCTCGAAAAGCGCCGCGGGGTCCCGCAGATCCAGCCGCTTCAGAGCCGGAGAGGCGGCCGCGGCTGCCATGATGGACCCGTCAGCCGCCCAACAGGCTACTTCCGCCCGAGGGCGCCGCCCGGCGGCCATCTTGGTTGGGGGCGGAAGCGCTTCCGGCCCGCCATGTTTGTTCGGGGCGCGTCGGGGCGGCCGAGCGGCGGCACCGCCGATGGGCGGCACTTTTTGAAAGGGAAGCTGTGTGGTTGTTGATTTGCTAAGGCTGGCGGTTCCTCTGCGGGTCCAGCCTCTCGTGGATCTGAAGCCCCTCCCAGCCCGCGTGGAGCCTTTCCAAGTCCGAGGTAATTATAACCAAGCGCCCGCGGTCTGATTTTAACGCCTTCTCGTGATGCTCGGGTCCCTCACTAGGCCCGTCGCGGCCCCGGGACAGGGGTCCTTCTCCTGAGACAGCGCGGTTGCACTCTCGGCCGGTCCCCTTCCCCTAGGCTCCCTCGGCCGCCCGCCCTCACCCCTGGCTCTCGGCGTGCAGCCTTCTGGGGCGTCCTTGTTATTCGTTATTTACTCTGGTCATCCACCGAATGTAATGGTAGGAAAAGGGAAGCGTGAGTCCGTTTTTGTTCATTGGAAAGTAACTTCACAGATGCTCTGGACCGGGCCTGAGCGCCGGGACAGGCTGTCCCTTAAGGGGTGTGTGCGCGCTCCTTTGCTTCTGGTTTTCTTTTGTTGTTGGTTATTTCTTTGGGGTTTTCGTTTTGTGTTTCAAACCAGTGTTATACCATCAAAGATGTTTTCCCTGATATGACTTTACACTGGCACCAGTCTGGAGAGGAGGGTAGTGGGCAGTGAGGAAACGACCCAAATGCCTGAGAAAACAACGCCTGGGGGTGGGGCAAGGGAGCCGGGTTGGGGGGAGGACGCCTAACACTGTCTCAGTGATAATGAAACTTGGAGTGTGTGGCCTGTCTTTTCTAAGTATTTCCAAGACCCTTCATTAAAAAAAGAGCATTTATTATTGAAGATTTCATATCCACAGTAATGTAGAGAGAATGGTATAATGGGCCCACCAGCTGGGTTTTACACTTACTAAGTCACGGTCAGTCTCATGTATATCCCTACCCACTCCCTCTCCCTCCCACCACCTCCATTATTTTGAGGTGAATCCTGTAAATAAACCATTCATTTATAATATTCTAGTTTACCTCACAATAGCCCTACGATCTAGGGAATTTTACAGGTGGATAACCTGGGCCCCAGAGAGGCAAACAGATTTTACTCAGTGTCATTTTCAAGCCTGTCCACAAAATGCTCCCATACACTTCAGCCCTGCAGATTAGGTAGGAATAATTATTCTATGCATGACAAAAAAACAGAGAAGCTTATTTATTCCTGCCCAAGTCACATGGTTACTAAGGGACAGAATCAGCCCTTAGACCTAGAATTCTGAATTCCTTTTCTACTTTGTCACACAACTTCCCACAAACTCAAAGCACTCCCTGGTGGCAGGTCTGCACTTTGCTGTCACTGCAGTGCCGTTCTGTAGGGACATTTGTTGGTGTTTGACTTCCCAGCACCTGCAGAACCTCTTTTCTGTGTTTGAGAAAGTTACCACCCTACGGCAAGATCTGTTCCCCTTACAGCTGAGCTGGGATCAGCCAATCAGACACAACCACCTAGGACTTTATTTTTTTTTTAGAAAGATACTTTCCATTTATTTTTTATTTATTTATTTTTGGCTGCGTTGGGTCTTCGTTGCTGCGTGCGGGCTTTCTCTGGTTGCGGCGAGCGGGGGCTGCCCTTCATTGCGGTGTGTGGGCTTCTCACTGCGGTGGCTTCTCTTGTTGCAGAGCACGGGCTCTAGGCGCGTGGGCTTCAGTAGTTGTGGTGCGCGGGCTCAGTAGTTGTGGCTCGCGGGTTTAGCTGCTCCGCGGCATGTGGATTTTCCCGGACCAGGGCTCAAACCCATGTCACCTGCATTGGCAGGTGGATTCTTAACCAGTGGGCCACCAGGGAAGTCCCACCTAGGACTTTACAGATGGAGAGCTAGTGATGTCAAGGAGCAGGGACAGTGGAGACTTCATTTTGATGGTGACAGAGGTGTCCCCTGCAAACATCCAGTCTCCAGGGGCAGCAGACACATTGAATCTAGCTGCAGCGCTCAGCTGCCAGTGCTGGTGGTGGTGCTGGTGACAGCTATGGGTGACCACAGTGATGTCCTCACCAGAATCGCCCTGAGGCATGTTTTGACTGGGTTCTGAAGGTTAGCTTCCCTTTGTCCCTGTCCGTTCGCTGAGCCCGGTTCCCCAACTTTCCCAGAGATTCTATGAGTCGTCTGATATCTTATTGATAAATTTCATTTTTTTGAAAAGCAAAAACACTTTGAATTGCTTGCCTTAGAGACCCTAACTGACCCAGACTCCCCGAGTTTCCAGCTCCACGAGAGTCTGGCTGGCCTCTTTCAAACGGCAAGAGGGAGGAATGTGAACAATCAGTTAGGGTTTGCACGGGGCGGCCGGCACTTGGGCACACACCTGTCATTTCAGGTAGAGGAGAGGCAAGCTCCTCGGCGGACATGGCATCGCCGCAGTGTGTGTTCTGAAGGCAGGGCTTTCCCTACCCCTTCTCTCTGCGTCCCTGGCCAAGTTCACCGGGCTGCCCTGAAGATGCCACTGTTGCTCTTCTGCTTGCAGATCCAAGTGCCTAACAGAGGCTGTTACCAAACCGGCTTCTTGCCTGGGTGCTGCGAAAGCTCTGTGTCTTTGACTCTTTATTCGCCACATCTCCTTTCCCATTCCCCCTGCATTGAAGAGGCAGCCCTTTCTTCTTCCACCTTCTGCATTGTCACCCCATAAAACCAGGATGTGGGCAAAGAGCTCAGCTTCAGCAGCTGGGCAAGGCACTGGGCTGAACCAGAATCCGCCTGCCAGTGCAGGGGATATGGGTTTGATCCCCGGCCCGGGAAGATCCCACATGCCGCGGAGCAACTAAGCCCATGCGCCACAACTACTGAGCCTGCACTCTAGAGCCTGTGAGCCACAACTGCTGAGCCTGCGAGCCACAACTACTGAGCCTGCGAGCCACAACTACTGAAGCCCGTGTGCCAAGAGCCAGTGCTCCGCAACAAGAGAAGCCACCGCAACGAGAAGAAGAGTAGCCCTGGCTCGCAGCAACTAGAGAAAGCCCGCGCACAGCAATGAAGACCCAACGCAGCCAAAAATAAATTTAAAAAAATAAATTTATTAAAAAAAAAAAAACGAGCACAGGCAGTTGGGGGACCCAAGCTGGAGCGGCTCTCCAGTGATTTGGGGGGCAGATGACACATGGGGTGGCCGTGCCTGGGAGCCAAGTTGTCTGCATGCTCGAGGGCTGTCTTTTAAAACTGGGAGCATGTTCTGATAGTTTCACTTTCTCTGGGCCCATCAGCAGTGTTATCTCACTCAGAACATTGAGGGGGTGGATTTCTCCCTACTTTTTAATAGAAATATAGCAAGCAAGCCAGCATCATGCCTAAAATAGAATGGTTTTTTGAAAACAGATTTTTGCAGATACCACATGTCCTCCTCCTTTTATGCATTATGTGGTCTAGCATCTGGACCTTGGCTCTGTGACTAAATGATTCAATAAATATTTGCAAAATGAGTGAATGGCGTCATACTTACATGTCACATAATCACAAAGCATCTGCTTAAAGGACGCATTGGAAAAGGCAAAAGATTCTTTTGCCATCAGTTGCCTAATAGCTGAAATACTAAAAGCAGTAAGACAGTTTTCACCTATGTCACACCCCCTTCGATGCCTTGTTTCAATACCTCTTCTTTCAGGGAAGGTAGCTGCATCTCTGGCCTGGCAGTGTGCTGTATGAAGCGTGAACCTGCTGAGTCTTACATCTGTCTGTACTCGGATGGTGTTGGAGGGAAGGCTGTTTTCTCATAGGATGAGGAGGGAATGGGGGCTGGGCACACCAGAGGAGAGATGATAAATGGAAGAGCCAAAGTAACTGAGGAAAATTAAAATAAATATAACTCAGGCTCAGCTAGGAGAAATGGCAAGGGAGAAAGCAAGTCGGTAGAAAAAGAAAACGGAGAGGAATCTGAAACAAATTAACAGAGGGCAAAGCAAAGAAAGGGAAATTTGATCTGGTAAAGGGCAGACTGTGTCAATAAAAGGAATGTGAGGGGCAGTTACGCACTGCTGCCTGGTGTGATTGAGACATTTGGTGTTTGCCCTTCCCTTGGCTGACATGCCAACGGGATAAGAGAGCCTCGCGAGAGGTAGTCTTGACATCTTCATGTCAATGTCTATCAGCCAGTGTCAACTGGGGGTGACATTTGTCGTAGAAGGGATGGTTATTTGACTTAACTGTTTGCAGATAACTGAGGCCCTGCTTTCAACAAATAGCCTGGCAGGCATCACACCTGATAGAGGGAGCCTGGATGTCAGGGCTACACACATTCTCAACACCTTGACTACAAAGGGTGATATCGAAAAATCACACTCCAAGCATTTTACCCGTAATTAGTGTGTGTTTGAGTACCTACTGTTGTAACTAGCTCTGTGTTGGATGCTATGGAGGATATAAAAGGTATTTGATGAAAAGCCAATGATTCTGACACAAGCTCTCACTTCTTTTCAAGCCTCCTACACTGTCTTTTCCCCTTCCCCACCATTCCACCCTAGCTGATGAGCCTTCTCACAGGTATGGAGAAAACAGAAGTAATCAGGAAAGTCCTCATGTGAAATCTACTAACTCTAACTCTGGATCTCACCCTTCCCACCTCTCAAAGATCTCACCCCCTTCTCTCTCCTCCATAATTTTCTCCTTCTCAGCTAGATTGTTCCCATTATCTCAGAAATATTCCCTAGTGTCTCCCATCTTATAAACATGCTCTTTTGTCTTCCAGTCTCCTTCCAGCCCCCGCCCATTTCTCCTTTCCTCCTCACAATGGATGGTCTTGACGTTTGGTCATTGCTGTCTCCACAAGGCGCCTCCCATTCTCTTCTCCAGCTCCATCCATTAGGGATCCTCGCATCATCACTGCATCCACTAAAAGACCTCCCTCCCCATCTTGTCAGTTTCAGTAGTCACGTCTCAGTTTTTGGACCTTTCAGCAGCACGGCTGACCTGCCCCTTGTTGACACAGTTGCCTTTTGACTTCTCTCAAGACATGCTCCAGTAGCGTTCCTCTTACCTCACTAGGCCTGTCTTCTCAATCACTTTTGCTGGCTCTTCTTCCTTTGTGTGACCTCTTAATGTTGGATGGACCCAGGCTCAAGCCTTAGCACTGGTCTCTTGGTCTTCAACCCCTGTCTAGGTGATTCCATCCTGTCCTGTCACCTAAAGAGTTAGAGGGTTACTCCAGTGGTTCAGATGGAAATTATGATGGCAGTGGAAATGGAGAGAATGGAACAGATGTTTGCAGATGACTCCGACATTTGTTACTCCAGCCCTGTGCTCCTGGATTATATATACATCTAGCCACCTCCTTAGACTCTCCACTTGGATGTCTAAGAGAAGTCTCAAATCTAACATGTCCAAAATAATAATTCCCTTCCTGCCATCCATCCTGAACTCTTCTCTAAGTCAACCCTATCTCAGGAAATGGCACCACCCAGTTATTCCTGGCTAAAACCCAGGAATAATCCTCCATCCCTCTGTCTCACTATCCACACCCAATCCATCTACAAATCCTGTAGACTCTTCCTCCTAAACAGGGGTGGATGCAATTTAACTATGAAGAGGCAGATAGTCAATGGGTTTTGCAGGTCCTGTGGTCTCCATTACAACTATTCTACAAGGCCACTGTAGCGGGAAATCCGCAGTAGACGGTAGGTAAATGAATGGGTGTGGCTGAGTTCCAATAACATTTCATTGACAAAAGCAGGCAGAGGGCCAGTTTTGGCCCACGGACAATAGTTTGCTGACCCCCAGATCCAAAATATATCCCAGTCCTTCTGCATCTCCACTGTCACTACCCGAGTCCAGGTCATCAGCTTCTCATCTGAGCCACTCGGATTACCTTTTTTTTTCTTTTAGTTTTTTTTTTGTTTGGCCACCCCATGTGGCACACGGGATCTTAGTTCCCAGACCAGTGATCGAACCCGCACCCTGTGCAGTGAAAGCACGAGTCTTAACCACTGGACTGCTGGAGAAGTCCCTCAGATTACCTTCTAATTCCCCCTGTTTCTACTCCTGTCCCGTTAGTGACTCTCCTCACTATAGAAGCAAAAGCTGAATCTTTCAAAAGTATAAATCAGGCTTTGCGTGTCCCCTGCCTCAAACCTCCAGTGGCTTCCCAGCCCTCTGGGTCAGGCTCCACCTCCTATCAAAGCCCTTCAAGACCCTGCATGACCTGGCCCTATCCCATCCCACCCCTCTCTCGCTCTATTGCAGCCTCGCTGCTCTTCTTTCTGTTTCATAAACAAGGCTTGGTTCACTCTTTTCTAAGGCCTTTGCTCTGGCTGTTTCTTTTACCAGATCTTTACATGGCGGTTGCCTCCTCTGAGAAGCCTGCCTGGGCCACCCCAATCTAAAGTAGGAAACGTTAACATTTATAAAGTGCTCACTATATGTCAGCCAGTGTTATAAACTCTGAATATGAATTACCTTATTCGGTTCTCACAAAAAGCCCTCTGAACTAGATCTTGTTCTTATCTCCACTTTATTGAAGAGGAAATTGGGGCCAAGGGAGATTGTATAATTTGCCCCAAATGATTGAGGAAGTAGCAGAGCTGAGATATAAACCAGGCTGTCTGGCTCTGGGGTCCATGACCTTAGGCACCGCTCTTTACTGTCTATGTATTTTTTTTTTTTTTTTTTTTTGGTACGCGGGCCTCTCACTGCTGTGACCTCTCCCGTTGCGGAGCACAGGCTCCGGACGCGCAGGCCCGGCGGCCACGGCTCATGGGCCCAGCCGGCTCCGCGGCATGTGGGATCCTCCCGGACCGGGGCACGAACCCGTGTCCCCTGCATCGGCAGGCGGACTCTCAACCACTGTGCCACCAGGGAAGCCCTGTCTATGTATTTTTGTCGTAACGTTTGTCACTGTGTTGTGATTACATGTTCATTTATTTGTGCTTTTGTTTGTTGAGTGTCTCCCCTACAACAAAAAGCAGAGATCTGGTCTGTCTTTTATCTCATCAAATTCCCAGCTTCTAGAACAGTGTCTGACACACAGTACACATTCAATACTTGCTGAGTGCATGAACAATAATTTAACTTTGTAGCAAAGTAATTTATTGGTATGCTGACAAATCTGTAAATATTCAAAGTATACTTTACCTTAGAATTCCTATGAAAGAAAGGAATAGATTCATTACTCTAATTTCAGAAATGTTGAATTAATTCATAATCTGATCGGCCCTCCCCTCTCCCCCAAAATATGTGAATTCTTTGGAATTTTTAAAAAAATAAATTTATTTATTTTACTTATTTATTTATTTTTGGCTGCGTTGGGTCTTCGGTGCCGCACGCGGGCTTTTTCTCTAGTTGCGGCGAGCGGGGGCTACTCTTTGTTGCCGTGTGCAGGCTTCTCATTGTGGTGGCTTCTCTGTTGCAGAGCATGGGCTCTAGGTGCGTGGGCTCAGTAGTTGTGGCTCGCAGGCTCTAGAGTGCAGGCTCAGTAGTTGTGGCGCATGGGCTTAGTTGCTCCTCAGCATGTGGAATCTTCCCGGACCAGGGCTTGAACCCGTGTCCCCGGCATTGGCAGGCGGATTCTTAACCACTGCGCCACCAGGGAATCCCCTCTTTGGGCTTTTGAATGTTACTTATGGAATTAGAATAGACTCCTGTCCATTTAACCTTCTTATTCTCTTATCCTGTTGCTTCTGGGCTATGTATGAGTGTGTTCATACACGTTGATACTCCAGGACAGCAATCCTGAGGGTCAGGATAAGTTCAGGGGAAGCTGGTCCCTTCCGGTGTGGTTGAATGTTTTCAACGTAAGGACAGATCTGTAAGAGAAGTTGTTTTAGTACAGTAATCCTGCCCTTGTCTTACCTAGAGAAGTACTGTGGCCAGGCACCCGTAGCTGCCTTCTGAGAATATTCAGCTGTCATGATGACGGTTTGGTGGCATATTTCCCTCTTGGATACAGCGTAACTGGAGAAATAGCTCGGGAGGAAGCAGTTTTCAAGTCTACCTTTCCTAGGGATGAGCCATTGTCAGGATCACGTCCCATCCTGGGATACACACAACCTAAAATTAAAAATGTCAACTAAGGAGGGCTTAGAACATTGAGAGTTCAAGGACTCCGACTGGGGAAATCAGATCCCTGAGGAAACTGCAGGGTTTTAGGAGGAGGTATGCTTGCTGGAAGCTCTATTTCTACTGGGACGTGAAGTTTGTTTGTTTTTGTTGTATTTGAAGTGGTACTAGGTAAATCAGAAACAACCTGCTTGGCGCAAGGCTGGATGATAAAAGACTCTGAATCCTCAGGCTCCAGAAAATTTGCCGTTTGGGTATTTGCAAATAGAGTTTGGGGGAAAATGCCACCAGTTGACTAAAATGTATTGAATAGCCTGGGCTTTTTGATATGCTTTTGCTATAGGTGGCGGTTGTGGAAGAGTGCACTACTTGACCTTGGAATTTGAAAAGTCGTGCTGATGAGTTTCCATCTTGCAAAGGGAGATCATAAAGTTGCGTTCTTCATCGGCCATGCCCAAAGCAGAATCTTTGGGTGTTGACCCCCTGGAATCCTGTGTGAGCGGGTGGAACTCTTATCCTTCATCCCCTCTGCAGCTCCCAAGCTGTCCAATGGTTATATTCTGAAAATCCAGTTTTTCTTCTCAGAATTTAGAGAGTGCTTTTAACGTTGGAAGGCTCCGAGGGCCTCTCAGTTATGCCTGTACCTCGGTGGAAGTTTTAATGAACCTGCTGCAGCTATTCTAATAGACGGTGGGCAGCTTTGAGAGGGCTGGGATCCCGGGAAGGGGGTGTCTCAGGAGGGGCCACATCCTGATTCTCCATCCCTCACCCCATCTGTTCTGCGCCCCTTTCTGGAGGCTGCCCTCTCTGCACTACCTCCTGTGGCCCTCTTACCTTCCGGCTCTGGTTGAATTCAGCCCCGGGAGTGTTCCCGACCAGGCTTCTTGGCCTCCTTAATCGATAGAAATTGATCAGAGGCCAGACAGGAAATTCAGGCCAGGCTTTACTGGGGCCCCTGCTGCGGCAGCGGAGAGTGAAAACAGGTAACAGGTTCCCTGCGCCCTCACCCTCTGAGCTGGTTCCTTATATGGGGTGAGCGTGGGGTGTATCCAGGGGTCAGGCCGGAGGGGTGGCTTGGGGGTTTTGCCCACCCCCTTGGTGGTGCTGTGTGCAGGCGGCCTGCACAGTACCCTGCTTTTGCTCCCGACACCCTCTTTTTGCTCCCAGCCCCTCAGACGTCTTAGTTGGGTTTTTGGTCTCTTTGTATCTTGTTGTTCATAATTTGCCCCGACTGCACATGCACGAAGTTATTTTTAGTCCCTTACAGTTTCTCTGTATTTTGTTGCTTGAGGAGACGTGTGTCAGGGGCAAGCAGTTCAGCGAAGGGCCCCAGGTCCCAGCCTGTCTCAGGCAGTGCAGCGAAGGGCCCCAGGCCCCAGGTCCCAGGCTGTCTCAGGCAGTGCAGCAAAGGACCCCAGGCCCCAGGTCCCAGGCTGTCTCAGGCAGTGCAGCAAAGGGCCCCAGGCCCCAGGCTGTCTCAGGCAGTGCAGCAAAGGGCCCCAGGCCCCAGGCTGTCTCAGGCAGTGCAGCAAAGGGCCCCAGGCCCCAGGCTGTCTCAAGCAGTGCAGCAAAGGGCCCCAGGCCCCAGGTCCCAGGCTGTCTCGGGTGGGGAGCGAAAGGACGCCCTGCGCTTCTGGCCAGATTCCTTCACAGGCGCAGCTCCTCTTGGCTCTTACCTTCCTCATGGCGTCTGCCCTCACTTGGCTGGTGAAGTCTGCCTTCCCTACCTGGTCTCCGGGCTCCTCATCCATCTCTTGCTGATTCCCTGACACCTCCCCATCCCCCTGTACGCAGCTCCTTCATTACATTCATTTTAGTTAAACCCCTCTGAGTGTGCCATCTGTTTCCAGCTGGACCCGTGAGCGATACAGATGGTTATAGACCCGGGATTAACGGCGTGATCTTCTCCCTCTGGTTGGCATCAGGCCCCAGGCCAAACCACGTTTGCACCCTGGAGGAAGAACAAAGAACTAGGATATTTAGAACATGCCGTGAACCCTGTTTCTAGAACACTTGGACAATATGAGGCTCTGTTTACGGAGGAGAGACGTTATATCCCTGGTCCATTCGGGCAGAGACCGAAGTTTAGTTAGGCTTAGGCGAGGAGGAAAGCCCTCTAGCCAGAAAGGAACACTCTGTGTAGATAGAAATCGTGTAGCACCTCATCGGCAGACACGTAATGCATTTACTTTTCTGCAGCGGCCTTGCTTCCACCTTGCATCACGTGGTCGCTTGCGTTAGTGCCAGCTGAGCTTTCGTAATGGCAGGATTGGAAGCCATGGTTTAATATTAGCCAATTTGGAAAATGGTTGGTGGTTTAATAACCCAAAAGTTTCTGGTCTTCTCTGGCTGCGATTCAAGCTGAGGGGAATTTCGTGTTTACTGGACACCCCTGTGTACCTGGTGATGTGATAAATTATTTAAAATACTTTTTTTCAGGCAGTCTTTACACCACTCTGGGAGGTAGGTGGCGTGATCCCTGTTTTGCAGAGAGGGAGGCAGGGGCTGGGGAATGTCAGGCCCAGGCTCCAGGTCACACCTCCCATAGGTGGAAGTGCAGTGATGTGGTTAAGAAATCAGGTTCTGGGCAAGTGATGTAAGTACTCTATGCCTCAGTTTCCTCATCGATGGAATGGGGGTAACAGTTGGACCTACTTCATAGAGCTCTTGTGGTAACTGAATGCAGTTACTGAATATAAAGTGCTTAGAACAGGACTCAGTGCATCCAAAAGTTAGCTAATTTTCTTTTCTGATTTTTGTGTGTGTGTGTGTGGTATGCGAGCCTCTCACTGTTGTGGCGTCTCCCGTTGCGGAGCACAGGCTCCGGACGCGCAGGCTCAGTGGCCATGGCTCACGGGCCCAGCCCCTCCGCGGCATGTGGGATCCTCCCGGACAGGGGCACGAACCCGTGTCCCCTGCATCGGCAGGCGGACTCTCAACCACTGCGCCACCAGGGAAGCCCATTCTTTTCTGATTTTAACAGTCTAATTCATAGTTAAGATTCTGTTTTAAGCACCTGGAAATTTTTGTTATGTTTTGATTTTGAGTGAAAGAAATGATGAGAAGGTGATAAAAAGTCATGTTCTTTGACCTGATTTTAAAACTCTTGACATTTCTCTGTCATCAGTTTTGCTGTCAGCAAAGCTGACATGTCTTTATGACATTTTTAGAGCATCCCTTTCATCATCTGCTTTACAATGACTTAGTCATGCTATTTAAATCAGGTTACAAAATCTGGAAGAAATCAGATGAGGCTGTTAAAAACTGTCTGTGAACAAAATGGGACTCACCGGTGGTTGTTTTTAAGCCTTTTTTTTTTTTCTTTTGCTACTGGACAAATGATGGCTAAGACATCTAGAAAATGTTTTGTACATTCTTTTGGGGGCTGGGAGTTTTAAGACAAATTGTAAAATTCTAAAGTTTATAGTTCCGTGTTTTAGGAAACCTGGGGAGTGTGGGTTACGGCACCTAGGACTCTGGCCTATTTTCCTGAATCTCTAAAGTCTTTTTCCAGATGTAGGTGGGAATCGAGGTGAATCCGCATAGCTGGCCTCTTGAACAGACTTCACCCTAAGTCCCTTAATTGAGAGTGTGATTTCATGTGAAGGCAGTTTATAAAACAGTACACTTGCAAAAATAAATAGTCACTAAAAAAAATTTGCTTTCTGCTTTCTAGTATATAGAATCAATTATAACAGCAAAGATCAAGGTAAATTTATCTGACAGGAAACACATGCAACTACCAAGGCTGGTGCGGCTTATTTGAAAGCACAAGCAGTATTAGCTATTTTGTCTAAATACTGGATGTGCAGGAATGACATATTAGCAAAAATAACCACATTCAATGTATCATGAGGATAGTAAAAATATCTAGCTTCTGTGCACACCTATGCTCGGCATATTAAAACCATCCATCATGGCACATAATTAAAACTGTTTTTGCCGTTGGGGCTGCTGAAGGCTTTTTCTGGATGTCCCAGTTTTCCTCATATGCATAGAGCATGGAAGGAATTTCTTTATCTCCACCACCTTCAGAAAGGGGGGGCCAGGAACAATGCTGGGACCTCTCAAAGGAACAGAAAAGGGGGCGAATTGCACGTGAGAGCGTGTGTGAAGAGTCTTCAGTCTCCTTTGATGATGATTGATCTACTGTTTGTCAAAACCTGCTGTTGTTTACGCTGAGTGACAGCTGGGGAGTGATGGATAGATTAACTATGGAAGAGGAGTGAAGGATAATTTAGGAAAAATGCACTGCCCAGTAGACGATCTTCACCACGTTCTAAACGCCAACACCACACACTTCGCACCCTGTTCTTCCCTGGTGAGATGGTTCCCAGGCTGCTGGAAACTTGAACGGGGACTCTTCCTGGGGAAAAAGCTTTCAGATCATTCCGGGTAGTTGAATCGTCTGCCGTTACTTTCTTTTTGTAAATTTTTATTGGAGCGTAGTTGCTTTACGACGCTGTGTTTGTTTCTGCTGTGCAGCCTACTCGGGATCAGAT
Organism: Physeter macrocephalus; assembly: GCF_002837175.3. NCBI lineage: Eukaryota > Metazoa > Chordata > Mammalia > Artiodactyla > Physeteridae > Physeter > Physeter macrocephalus. The sequence goes on from NC_041227.1 coordinate 127,912,246, forward strand.
GGGGTGAGCTCGGTGGCCCTGTGGGGCTGCGCTGGCTGGTTGCCTCCTCCAAACAGACGGGAAACCAGTCCTCGTCAGCAGGTGGTTCTAACTGGGAACCTTGGCCTCCCGCTCAACCACGTATTAAACTGCGTCTGTCTCAGGCCGCGCAGTGATGGAAAGGATGGAGAGACGGGGACGAAGAATGAACGAGGGCTGGCTCTGGACCATCCACCCGCAGGAGTACATGCCTCTCTGCTGTTTCCTTCAAAATCCGTTCCCAGCCTCATTTAAAAAAAAAATATTTATTTAGGGCTTCCCTGGTGGCGCAGTGGTTAAAAATCCGCCTGCCAATGCAGGGGCACGGGTTTGAGCCCTGGTCCGGGACGATCCCACACGCCGCGGAGCAACTAAGCCCGTGCACCACAACTACTGAGCCTGCACTCTAGAGCCCACGAGCCACAACTACTGAGCCCGCAAGCCACAACTACTGAAGCCCGCGCACTGCAACGAAGAGTAGCCCCCACTCGCCGCAACTAGAGAAAGCCTGTGCACAGCAACGAAGACCCAACGCAGCCAAAACTGATAAATTAAATTAAATTAAATTTTTAAAATATTTATTTATTTATTTGGCTGCGCCGGGTCTTAGTTGTGGCACGTATGCGGGATCTAGTTCCCCAACCAGGGATTGAACCTGGGCCCCCTGCACTGGGAGCTCAGAGTCTTAACCACTGGACCACTAGGGAAGTCCCCCAGCCTCGTTTTATGAAAATGAAGTGTCCCTCTCTATTTAAAGGTGGGCAAGTGAAATGCTCAAAAGGAGAAATCATTTCAAAAATTTCAAATTTTAAATATAAATATTAGAGAACACTATTTGGAAAGTTGGACGGAGGAAATAAAGGAAATGAACTCTGATAGGCTAAGTTTTAAGAAATGTGGGCTGCTCAAAGGCAGCCCGTCCCCTGTCTTGACTGCACCTCTGGACCTTTACTGACCTTGACACCCTTTAAGAATGGAGCTGCCACTTCCGTGCCTTGCTTTGGTTCTTCTCTAGCAATTAGGATTTACTTTATCAGTCCCGGAGGCGGTAAGGAAGCCCTTGAGATCCCAAACCCTCTAAATACCCATCTCCACGCTGGCCCAACAGCCCAGAGCCATGTTGCCGATGGCAAACCAGATTTGGGGTCTGCTAGGCTGTTCTAGAGCTGTTCTGTTCAAGATTGAGGAGGAATGGGTTTCCTTGGTTGCAGAGATAGCCCCCAGCAACACGCCGTGTGGCTGAGGATGCGACGGGTGAAACCTTCCAGTCCTCAAGCCCTTGGAGCTGGGAGCAAACAGAGGGGGTCGTGTGAAGGTGCAGGAGAGAAGGATGGTGAAACAGCTGTGGTCTGTCGCTTCCCGGAACGAGCCTGCGATAAACAGTACAGGGCCCATCCACCTGGGAGAGCGATTTAGGGGACTATTTTATTTTATTTTGTTTACTGATGAATCATTTATTCGAACAAGACAAAAACGTCTCCACATTGTTTATACAGAAAGTGGAACATTTCAAATATATTACTTTTTCTCTTTTTCGACAGATCTTATTTGAGTCTGGTCCCAGGAACTTCTTTTCATTCTAGGATTCACGTTTTAGTAACACACATGCACCCATTACAGCCAAAACAGCATACTTGAATTTCGGATAGTCATTCATTATTATGGTGACAGTACCAACAAATGGTAAAAGCCCTGTGGCTCTCCCCACCACGTCTTTCTTTTCGAGCCAGTTCTCGCCTTCTTTGTACGAACCTCTATCATCAACTTTAATATTATCTCCTTTAGTCAGAAATTCGATGTCTCCATTATCTTTTTCATGAACTTTGATTGCTCTGGGTACTATTGGAATGTAGGAGACTATTTTAATCTGCAGACAAGCGTTTAAGTGGAAGCCAAAGTGAGTCTTCATCCAGTCTGAGCCTTTGCTCCACAAGCGTCTAGACTCCCAAGTCGGCAGTGCAACTGGGACTAAGCTAACTTTAGATAATCTTGAGAATGAACCCTGGAGACTCGTGTTCATCGAAAAAGGTTGTAAGAAGACATTCTTCGCCATCACATACTGGCTGGTACTTAAAATGCACGAGACGAGCTGATGTAGGCATCCCGAGCCATGGAAATGGACTGGGGTGGGATGGGCGGATGAAGGGAGGACTGCTTTTATCTTGAAGACACTCTTTTGTGGAAGTGTGTTCACGGCTGAGAAGGACCGCGATTCGTTTTCTCGGTGGCCGAGTATCTCAGCTTCCCCCAAAACGTTCAACCTCAGGTTTGCATTAGGAAGCGTGGCGGCAGGTGGGGAAGGCCTATGAAAACACTGTCCTTGATGAGAATCAATTTAAAAATTATTTGGGGTGACTTTTCTGCGAAGAAGTTGTCTTGTTTTTCTTATACAAAATTATTGCTGTGAGCGGGACGTGAGCTTTAGGTTGGTTGACTAGAGGGAATGATAACCCTTTTGCCAACCCTATTTTTTTTTTTTTTTAATTTTGAGGTGTTATTGCAGGGACAGCTGGCTGGGGCTAGGTGTGCAGTGTGTGACCTGGCACGGAATCCTCCAGATGAAAAATTACTGCAGGCACAATGTCCCTCTCCCCTACCAGAAAAAAATGACTCAATATCCTTAGACTTCAAATGAGTTAGTCAGATTCTAGTTCTTTTCCTCAGTTGAAAGCCTTGGAGAATCTCTGCATTGGAGGTCTCGCCCCAGAGATACAGAAGGTGCGTTGTGTGTGCACGTGAGTGTGTGTTACACGTCCACCTCCTATGTGTGTGCACGCATGTCATGTGCACACGTGTGAACGTGTCCTTCACGTGTATGTGCAGCACATGTGTGTGCATGCGCTCCGTTGCGTCACCTGTGTGTGTCTGAGCGCACCCAGTGCAGTGAAGGTACCAGTTGAGCTGAACTTGAGAGCCTTGGAAGACAGTCCATTTCTCCAGAGTAGTGGAATTCTGGTTATTGTTAAGAAAACAGCTAAGCCTTCGTTTTGTTATTTGAGAAGCATTTGGGGTTCTTGTTAAAAAACAGTATCCATGAGAAAAAATACCAGCTCTCTCAGGAATGACTATGTTCCCTGGCCTGGAGGATGAGGAGCCTCAAAGGAACTGATACGCAGCCATCGGCCAGGTTGGGGGTGCAGGACACACGGTCCAAGAGGGCATTGCTGCTCCTTTGTGGTATCTGGGGCGACTACAGGTAGTCCTGCTAATGATGGCTCTTCTTCTTTTGAGACTAGCAGTCTTCTCCCAGGGGCCCCGTACTGGCTACCTTGTAATCCATTCTTTGTAAGGACCTGGGACCACTGTGTCTTCTGTGTCCAGGCTACAGTAGCCTTATCTGGTAGCTCACAGCACACCCCTCTTTCTCTCTTCGGTGACTGCCACTGCCAAGGGACCTTCTCTACTGCTTAAGGGATTGGAGGTCCCATCACTGAATGACTGGAGTCGGTAAAGCCCTGGGAAGCCATTTCAGATTTCTTTTTAAGTGGGCCTTGCATCCCATTCCTCGACAGGCTTTTCGAAAAGGATGGGGCAATTTTATCTCTAACCAGTACATTCCTTTTCTGCTTCCAGTCCTTATGGGATCAGGGTCACAAATAAGCCCCCTCTCCGGACCAGACACATATCCTGGCAAAGAGGTCTTTTCCTCCCCCGAGTCTGGCCCTTCAATGATGCCAGGAAAGGAGAGAGGTGAAAAAAATAAAGCCTCTCCTTCTCCATGAAAACTCCCTCTCTGCCCACCTGAACTTGAGCCTCTGTGTCATCAGCTTTCTCATGCTGAACATCTTTGTCCTAGGGGAGCAGATGTTCATGGAGCCCAGTGATCAAGCTACAGCGTTTCATTTAATGATATTATACTCACTTTCAATCTTAGGAGAATCGATAATGTTTTCTATTCAACTTGGTTAAGTCTTGGTTAATATTTAGCTCTGTTTTTAAGCCTAGTCCAGACACCTACAACCTGACACGTCTAAACGAGAAAACTAGGTGCCCAGCCTGTGTTCAGTCACTGCCAAGTTAAAGGAAAGGGTGGGCAGTCACTGCAGTTGGTGGTGGGAGTGGCAGGTGTGAAAGCTTGGCCTTGAGCTGTTATTCTCAGCCCTGATGGTCTTCCTTGGGTCTGACTTGGGTAACTGCTATAAAACCTTTTTAGCTGTAAGCAGAATACAGTCCCTGGTGCCTACTTTCTAGATGAGCTGCTAAGAAAAAAAGAAAAAAAAAATTAGAGGCTCTGCCTATGAGAATGTTCCCAGAAATTCACATATTAGAAGCAAAACAACTACTTAGGTGAAGGTTTGCTTTGCTAGAACGTTTGATAGGAAATTTGGTGTTTTTGAATCGGGCAAAAAATATGGATTAGACAAGTGGCTGATTATAAGTTATTACTTATAAGCCCAAATGCTTGGTCCGCTAAATATTGTGATTTTGTGGTGATGCATGTTTCAGAAACACTCATCAGACCTTCTGCATCATATAAGGAACCTTTTGAAGGTTCTCTTCCACCTTTCTTCAACAAGGCCAAATTTCGTTTCTGTCTTTCATTGTAACTTGACGGTCAGTCTTGATTGGACAGCCACATCTGGGGCTGATTACGAACATCTCTCTTGACAGCCACCTACTTGCTACCTTTGTCAATGACCAGGCTGTACGCTTTTCCAGCACGAGGCTCCTACTTAGGGCAGCTGGGGCCGAAAGCTTCAATACCTGTATTCTGTCTTGGAGGAGAAGATGAATTGTGTAAGCAGACTCCAGCTCACTGCCAGCTCTGAAGTCCCAGCCACCAGCCTACATTTTCTTCTCTGCCTACCATTTATGAGAGATAAATAAGTTTATGCAAAAACAAAAAGAGGTACAATTATAAGATGACACTGTAGGGAAAATTGTTACACAAAAATGCATGCAATAAACTATTATATATAGGATGGATAAACAAGGTTCTACTGTATAGCACATAGAACTTATTCAATATCCTATGATAAACCATAATGGAAAAGAATATAAAAAATAATATATATAACTGAATCACTTTGCTGTATAGCAGAAATTAATATGACTTTGTAAATTAACTATATTTCAATTAAAAAAACTTTTAAATGCATGCAGCAAAATCACACATCATTACTCAAGATCAGCTACAAGTTCAACTCAGAACTGCCTAGCAGTCATAACTAATGGAGGTGACTTCTTCTCTTTTCTTCTTCATAAAAACAAGCAAAAGAAAGAAATGCAGCATCCTTCTATCCTCCAGTGTCCTTGTCCTCGTGTCCTCTTAGACTGTCCCAAGCTATGGCATGAACCTCACCAAAGTTCCAACCCCATGTCCAATATTACTCAGCTCTCTGTGTTACTGAAACACAAGCTAACATCATTCCACACAGGCCCCAATGTCCTATCATCTCTCCTGATACCTTTCTCACTATATCCGCTTAGGTTTAATCAGCTCTTCACCACCCATGCAAATGGAAGGTAAGTAGTAGCTTGCATAACTCAAATGCTCAGATATCCTAAAATCAATGGAGTACATCACTTTTTATTCTCTCTTGGCATCCAGCAGATCTGTCTTCATAATTACATGTTGAGTGGAGGCTAGGATTAAATTTTGGAACTAAAATGGTGTTAACATTTAAATGAAAATGTGTATCCCCTCTTTTTTTTTTTTTTTTTTTTTTGTGGTACGCGGGCCTCTCACCGTTGTGGCCTCTCCCGTTGCGGAGCACAGGCTCTGGACGCGCAGGCTCGGCGGCCATGGCTCACGGGCCCAGCCGCTCCGCGGCATGTGGGATCTTCCCGGACCGGGGCGCGAACCCGCGTCCCCTGCATCGGCAGGCGGACTCTCAACCACTGCGCCACCAGGGAAGCCCTGTATCCCCTTTTTTGAAGAAAAGAAATCAACCGGAGAGCCAATCATCCTAGAAAGAGATAGTTCACAAAGTGGAGAATACCCCTCATAAAGTAAAAACCTGACTTCTTATTTGGACAGAATTATAACATCAGGCTGAAAGGCCCCGTCATATAGCCTTAGGGTGATCATTCTGCTGATGAATACCCGCCATCTACCTGGGTATGTGTTTTAAGACTTTAGATGGCTGCTTTGGACCCTGGCCTCCTTGCAGGCAGTTTCTCTATTGCAGGGGCAGGAGTGCTATAGAATTAGTCTATCTGCCTTGAAATTATTTCTACAGATCTTGGTCCCTTGGAATCACTTCTCTAAGTAAATGTCAGCGTTTATGCAAAGACCCAGGAACATCACATATTACAATAATGGTAAAGTTGGGTTTAAAGCATTTCATAGCAAATCTTTGCTTGATTTTTTTTTTTTTCTTGCGGTACGCGGGCCTCTCACTGCTGCGGCCTCTCCCGCCGCAGAGTACAGGCTCCAGACGCGCAGGCCCAGCGGCCGTGGCCCACGGGCCCAGCCGCCCCGCGGCACGAACCCGTGTCCCCTGCATCAGCAGGCGGGCTCCCAACCACTGCACCACCAGGGAAGCCCTTTGCTTGATTTTATGAAAGAGGAGAAGGGAGGAGGAGGAGGGGGAGTCATTCTCCATTAGTTGTGGCTGCTAAGAGGTCCTGAGCTGACCTTGCAGCTGACCTTTCCTTTGGTAACCTTGTGGGATTTTACTGAATGCATTTTTTTTTTTCTTTTTTTTGGGCATGTGGCATCTTAGTTCCCTGACCAGGGATTGAACCTATGCCGCCTGCAGTGGAAGCGTGGAGTCTTAACCACTGGACTGCCAGGGAAGTCCCTACGGCATGCATGTTGTGTAACAACTTTCCAGATAGTCTCATCTTACAATTGTACCTCTTTATATTTTTGCATGGATTTATCTGTCATCATTTATTGAACAGATTTTCTGGGCCACAGTGCTTTTGGGAATGAGGTGGCATGAATTACATAGGCAGAGAGAAGAAAAGCAGCGCCGTAACCACAGGTGGAGCTCTTAGTCATTCTAACTGTCAGGCAGCCCTTGCTTAGGGAGCCAGAAGAGGCAAGCTCCCTCCTAAATATGGTATAATTGACACGTGAGACACCAAGAGTGAGGCTTTCATACGAACCTAGAGACGGTGGCACCCTTGCAAACACCCGAGTGTGTATTTCTTTGTACTCAGGAAGTTGTGATCAGCCGATAAAATAGGCACCATCTCTTTTCTTACTGCTTGTATACAAGCCCATCTACAATTTCAGGGACACAAAAACGTCACTGATGGTGTGAAGTGCCTGTCTGTAACAGTGCTTGAGCATTAGCCCAGGGAATCCGTGGATTAAAGGTCGATGTTTCGTGTGTCTTTTGTGGGCGAGCAAGGTGGCACGGCCATACCTAGGAGGGATGGGGCTCCCTCCAATACTCACACCTACACACCCCTACATGCTGCATATATATATATATATATATATATATATATATATATATATATATATTTTGTGTGTGTGTGTGTGTGTGGTACGCGGGCCTC
>NC_041227.1:127919759-127931635 GCF_002837175.3 Physeter macrocephalus
TCCGGACGCGCAGGCTCGGCGGCCATGGCTCACGGGCCCAGCCGTTCCGCGGCATGTGGGATCTTCCCGGACCGGGGCACGAACCCGCGTCCCCTGCATCGGCAGGCGGACTCTCAACCACTGCGCCGCCAGGGAAGCCCCATGCTGCATATTTATTGGCTGATGCGCGTGCTGATGTTTTAGGAACAACGTCCTCAGGTCGTTCTCATGCACTGTGATCTTCTTAGTGCCCAGCTTTGTATCCAGTTCTTAAAAAGCTGCTTTAAGGGGTTGTTGAATTACATTTCCATTTTCTTTCATTGGAAAGCCACGTCTGGCATTAAAAAAAAAAAACTGTTTCATGGTTTCTCGTAAAGGTGTAATTTTGCTTCGTTCTTATTCATTTATTTTCACAGTGGGGAGAATGAAACTGTTTCCCTACAAGAATTATGGTCTATTTTTTGCCTTTCATGTTAGTGATTTCCACCCTTCCCCACTCCCCTCCACGGCTCCCTAAGAAAAATTAAAGCAATCTGAGAAGAAAAAAAAAATGCAATCTTATAACAAAGCAGTCCTTGTCTTGATAAATACAATGATCGATGACCACAACCATTTTAAGTCCTTTTGGGGAGATGAATAATTCTTTGATTATATCTAAGAAGACAGAACACATGAATTTATGTTCTGGCTCCTCAAATACCTTCTCCCTCTCCCTTTTTACTTCGATCTAACTTGCCTGAAGTTAATGAAGCAAATACCCAGGGGCAGAGGCAGGTTTTGTGAGGCTGGAAGCTTATACAATTTAAGACCTTTTTAAGGAAAAAGAATATATCTTACTTTTACTTTTTTTTTTTTTTTACAAAAACATATGGCCATGTGAACATACTGCCAAAGCAAGAGAGATCCCTGAAGCTTAAACTTTATTGGCTTCATGGTAAGTCCATTCCTGCGGGTACCATATTGAAATAAACGTCCACCTATACTATGCACGTTTGAACTTTCTACTTGTGTACGTGAACTCAGGAAACGTAGGTCATGACTATACAGGGACTAGATAGGAACAGGCAAGTATAAATGTAAGACCACAAGATTACATATTGGGTTTTAAACACACAGACACACAGATAGGGTTTTCTCTTTTTGTTGAACTTCAGTGTCTCCAAAGATCACCTCTCCAAGACTCTGAATTGTCTGCCTGCATTTAAATGTTCACTTTAAGGGGGAGGTAATCAACTTAATACATTATCATTCACTCAAACGCCATTCTCTGAAGTGGACTCATGTTGAGCCTTTCCATATTCTAGAAGCCAGGTGATGGGTGAGGGAGGGAAAGGGGGGCGGGGGTGGGGAGCACACAGCCGGTTGGCAGAGCTTGGCGTTTGATGGATGGATTTTTCAGGCCGTTCAGATACTGGTCTGGAGGTCCCCATTGAGGAGGGTCCTCTGGGTCTCCGTGGTCTCATTCAGCCGGGATCTGTCCTGCTTACTGTCACTTCGTTCCCCGTCGTCTGTGCCGCTCACCTTGACCAAGCAGAGGACGTTCTGGAAGCTCTTCTTGAAGTTGTCAGACAAGAAGGCATACAGGATAGGGTTGGCACAGCTGTTAGCATAGGTGAGGACCACCACAAAGTCAAACATGCCCTTAAGGGCTGGGGTGGGACTGATGGCCACAGATACCGAAGAGACGTTGAAGATGTAGAAGGGGAGCCAGCAGAAAATGAAGACAGCCACCACGATGGACACCATCCGGGTGACCTTCTTCTCAGACTTTTTCCTCTTGGAGGAGCCCACTCGGATCCCAGAGGACTTCACCTTGATGATAATGAACAGGTAGCAGAGACAGATGATGGTAAGAGGCACCAGGAACCCCAAGATGAAGGCGTAGATGATGAAGCCTGTGTACCACGCCCCAGATTCGCCTGGCCAGTTGATGGTGCAGCTGCTCCTCCCCCATTGGTTGCTCCGAAGGCCAGCATATATCATGATAGGCAAGATGACCAGCAGAGAGACCCCCCACACAGCCACATTGATCATCTTGGCTGTCCGGGGTCTCCTCCACTTGGCCGACTTGATGGGGTGGACCACAGCCAGGTACCGGTCAACGCTCATGACTGTCAGGCAGAAGATGCTGGTGAACTGATTAATGCCATCCACAGTCATGACCACGCGGCAGATGGCCTTGCCAAAGGGCCAGTGGACCAGAGCCACCTGCATGGCCAGGAAGGGCAGACCCAGCATGAAGAGTTCATCTGCGATGGCCAGGTTGAGGATGTAAATGTTGGTGATGGTCTTCATCTTGGCATAGCGGAGGATGACATAAATGACAAGTGTGTTGCCACACAACCCAACAATGCAGACCACAAAATAGATGAAGGTGAGGACTGCATTGCTGGTCAGGTCATAGTATGGCTCTGTTTGGTTTGAAATGTTGGCTGTAGCCACGGAGCCATTGAGGTCGAATGGAGAGGAAAGCCAAGGTTGGGTCCCATTGAGTAGTTCATATGCCAGATCCATGGCTGCCTGACAGCTTAGGCTAGTTCCAACCAGCCAAAGATCTTATTCTCACCTTCATGGGTCCTGGAGGCAAAGGATCCACTGTGACATCTGCAAGGAAAAAAGGAAAATTGATTCATCAATCAGAGGCTACTTAAGTTCTCACCAGCTTTCCGTGTTTCTGGTTTGCCCTCTCAGATGCTCTTCAGTTGGAAAGTGTGTTATCTTTCACATCAACGTGAGCCTACCAGCCCATTCTCATCAGCGTGCAGGCTTTTTGAGTTGTTTTTCCACTGCGGGGGGGGAGGGTTTGAGTTAAGGCATCAGAGTTTATCTTGTCACCTTTGGTGATGCACACATGGGAGCTGGCGGTGGCTGCAACACAGCGATTCCTAAGAAGCTAACTGGTCCGAACTGTAAAAAGGCAGAGCTTGGGGAGGTCTGACCTCAGAGGAGTCTGACGCCGGCATTCCTGGCCTTTTCCCCTTGAGGAAATCTATGTTGGCTTGTCGACTGCTTTGGAGTCTTTCCATTCTGAAAATCCCATCGTGGAAAAATACCAGACTTTAGAGGTGAAAAAAACCTAGGGTTCACCCATGGAGCCCACGTGACCCCGCGCCAGGCACTTAACCGCTCTGACTCTCGTTTGTTACAGTGCAGGTGTCATGAAGGCGAAGTGATGCGCTGGAGGTGAAAATGCCCAGCACTGTGCTGGCTTCGTCACCAGAACTCTAAAACATGGTATCTTTTCTCCCTTTTTCATCTACCATTGTACTTATTTCTAATTTATTGAAAGCTGCCTACACGATGAACCAACTTATAGTCTTAACTATTAAAAATAAAGATCCGGCTTGCTCTTGTTTTTCGGATGTGTGCGCTGCAGTTGATTTTTGTTTCTTCCGTTTTTGTTTCTCGTTACTCCACGCTTGAACTCCTCTTGCCTCGGCGCGTCCTCTCCCAGGTCCCTCGGCGGGATGCTTATCTCTCCACACCCCAGAGAATTTGCCTGTGATCCCCCGATTAAGCATAAAAACAGGAGCCGGCGTGAGGGAGGAAGGCTCATTCACAGAAGTGAATTCCAAACACGGATGTCACTCGTTCACATCCGCTGTCCCCTTGACCTTCCCAACCACCCTATGAGGTGGGGACAGTTATCCCCATTTTACAGATGAGGAAACTGAGGCTTAGAGAGTTTAAGGAACTTGTTCCCATTCCCTTGTACATCATTGGTGGAGCTGGGATATGAACACAGGACACCCAAGTCTTCTGCACTTTGCACAGCATCACAGCTGCTGCTCAGTGGATTGGAAAACTAGTGGCTGATAACTGGGCTTTGGTTTGAAGCAGCTGACTTCTGTTTTACCTCCATGCCGAAAAAATAATTGTAACACTACTGGCTTGGCCTAAGATATAGAACAATAGCTCATCGCCTAATTAAATGATTTATCTACGGTCGTTCAGAAAACATCACTGGGGTGCTTCTTTGTTCTGGATACCAGGGATACAGGAATGAACAAGATATGGAGGTGACAACTTAGGAGGGGAGACAGGAAGGATGCCAACTCTTACAGGGTGTGAATTGCATGGAGATTCGAACAAAGGATTTAAGAATGCCTTTCTCTGCTGGGGGATTCAGAGGAGGCTTCACATGAGGAATGTTTGAGCTGGGTCTTGAATACATGAAGCATGAAGCCAGGAGGGCAGGTAAGAGGTCATTCTGGGAAGACGGAGGCTGGAAAAGGGGCGATGTGCTGAGCTCATAGCGGGAATAGTTCACTTGGTGGACACATTTCCTCTGAGCAGGGCGCTTTTCCTGGTGCCTGAGTGAAGACTGGAGATAGCTCCTTTCTGCTTGGAGAGCCCGCTGATGAGTCACAGGGGATTTAGCCAGCAACAAATGCCTCAGGATGCTTGCCCACCTTTGCCTCTGGTTCATTCTGCACTGCCAGGCGCATTGCTTATCCCTTCTGTGCTGATTTCCCGACTACACAACTGCCTGTAAAGTGGGGTCTGGGCTTAGTGGCTGACCTTTCTGCAGAGTGCTTTGGGGACCCAGGATTCTATGTCTGCACTGGGTACAAAGCATAAACTGGCAGCTGTTAAAAACAGAAGCTGTGAAGAAACCATCTTTGGCATCCCTGGGTTAACATAGGTCGTTTCCAATATCATTTCTGTCTGTTTTGTTAGTTACTTTAATTCTTCTGACCCAGAATCTTATTTAAGGCGCCTGCATTGGAGTATACATTAATCACTAGCATTTGCAGGGTCCCATCTATGTGATATGCAAGGTCACACTCCTATGTCTGGGTAAAACTGAAGACCTCTGGGCTGCAGAAGCCCTGTGTAGAGCTTTGGGGATAGGGGTGATGATGCAGGCAGGTGAGGGTGGCTTGGTTGAATGCTGACCTCCAGCCCTGACTCTGCCTTTTCGGCTAGAGTCTCACACAATGGGATGGAATCGCATAGGGTCATTTTTTGTTTGTTTGTTTGTTTGTTTTGAGATTAGGCTGAGAAGCAGCATTCTCCACTTTTGAGAGAGGTAGCAACAGACAGAGTTCAGAGATTGGTGAAGGTGGCAGAGATGGTAAGCTGGGGAACCAGTCCCGAGTGAGAAGGCTCCTCCAAAGAAGAAATGAGTTTGAATCACAGTGAATCTTATTGCATCAACAACGAAGTCAGCTGCCTAAGGTCTCTGAGCAACTGTGCTTCATTTGTGTCTCATTGAAAGTGGAGTCCAACGCCAGGCATCATTAGTTGCTGGGTTGTGGTTAAATGCACCAGGAAGTTTGGTTTTTCTGCTTTATTTTTTCCAGCCTAAGAATTGTTAGATACTGGAAATGCCTGGTGGTTGGTTTCCTCTGAGACTGACTCCAGCTCTGTTGGAGAGGAGGGTGAGAATGGTCTAGAGCATCGCCTTCCCTCCCAGAGGGGCTGTGGTTCCCAGCCTAAGAATGTTGGGATGGGGACCACACGTCCGGGGTGGTCCTAAATCCTGCTCGGCTTCAGTTTTTCCCTTCTCCCCAGCCTCTTTCCCTCCATTCAGGCCCCACCCCACTTCCCTCGGGCCTCCTAAACCCCAGCGGGTCTCCGGGCGGCAGGAGCGTGAGCCCCACAGGTGGGGGGAGGCTCAATAGCCAGGTGCGGGCCACCGAGGTGCTGGTGCGCCTAGGCAAAGCCGAGGCAGCGCTGTTCGAAGGGCAGTGGGGAGAGGTGAGACTCCGGACCGCCCAGCTGGCTCTCCAGGCGGGCACAGAAAATCCTCCTCTGCGCCGCCCACCTCGCTGGCCATCAGACCCAGGGGTTTCCTGAAGGGTTCCCTGCTATTTCCAGGAGGAGGAGATTAAAGATTGTCCTGCCAGCACCCTCGTCTCTGAAGGCAGAGAGGGGCCGGGGCATCAGGGACAGCTGGGAGCGGGCGACAGCCGCTTGGGGATTTGGCCGGCGGCTCGCGGGCGCAGGCCAGTCAGAGATTCGGCCTCTCCAAACCTAGGCATCCTGTTCTCTCCGCCCGGCGCTGGGGAGCAGACCCTACACCGCTCGGGGTCCGTGTCCCAGGCCCGGCGAGAAAGAACAAGGGAGAAACCCCTTTTCTTTTCTGCTCCGCCGCCTCCCGCTCACAGGCTCGGATCCCGGGTGCGCGCCCGCAGGAGCCCCGGCGGTGTCCCCCCACCCCGGCCTCGCTCTCCTCGCGTCCGGGCTCTTTGGCGGGCGGATGGGAGAGAAACTGTCGCCGTCAAAGCTGCCACCTGGACACCCGGCTGGGGGACCAGGACTGCACAAGGGCGCGCGCCGCGCACACCAGCATGCAGCCCTGCCGACACGTCCGTTCCAGCACGCACGACCCACGGCGCCCCACTCTCGCCGGGACACCCGCTGTCCTTCATTCCCACCAGAATCACCCCCAAAACACGAGGGTGGAGAACCACGCACCGGGACCTACACTCGGGCACACCGACGCGCACCCCCATGCAGCGCAGATGCACCCAGGTGCCCAAGTGCTTGTCTCTCTCTCTCATATACAGACACACACACACAGACACACACACACACACACACACACACACACACACTCCCACACTCCCACACAGCTCACCTTTGCTTTTCCGCTGCAATCCGCCAGCTCGGCTCGCCGGCACCCAGTGGCCGTCCCCAACCCAGCCGGGCGCGCAGCCGCTTGGCCGGCGCTCGGCGTCCAGAGCTGCCCGCTCCGCTCGCGAGTCGCACCGCCGAGAGCCCGCTGGGCCCACAGATCCCGGGCGCCGAGCCGCGGACTGAGGCTCCGGGCGCGGGTGACGGAGCGCGCGCGCGCGAGCGGGTGGCTGCGCCGCCTGGACTGGCCGTGCCGAGCGCGGGCCCCTCGGCTCATTTCCCCACGCCCCCCCATTACGTCACGGCAGCTCGCTCCGCCCTCCCGGTCCCGTGGGCGGACAGGGGTGAGCCGCGCGGAGAATCCTGCGGGGGCTCCGGGCGGGGGTCGCGGCGCCCGGGGTAGAGGGGGACGCGCGCGCGGGGCGCGAAGGGTCGAGCGATTTCGGCCTCCCCAAGACCCGTGGCAGGGACACGCACTGTCTTCCGTCCGCTTTCACAGAGTCTGTTGTTTCACCCAGCCTATTCCAGGCAGCTGGAGTGGCGCCCGGCGACCCAGACTCGCTCCGCGACCTCTGCCATCTCTGCATGCGGGCAAGTTTGCAAAGCAGTGGGTCATCCCCGGGCGCAGGGCGCAGGGCCAGGGGAAGGAGCAGGAGAAAACGGGTCCGGGAACGGCCCTTCTCCTTGCAGTGACCAACGCCCCTCCGCACAGGGTGTGAGCCCGCACTCCGGTTCCAAAATTCAGGTGCGGGAGCAGTCAGAGGCCCAGCAAGGGAGCGTCTCATCCCAGCTCTCCCAGCTTTCCACAGCTTGGAGATGCAGCCAGTCCCCTACCTTAACCTTGACCGTGGGCACCTGCTGGTCGGACTCGGCACAGCCCCTCCTCTTCCCTGCTGTGAGGGAGCAAATGCATACAGACGTGCATGAAGTAGGTGTTGTGTCCCGTACAAGTAGAGCTATTTATGTTTTTGACTGTGATGATTCAGCTTCTGTTCCAAGTTTAATGTCATAATTGGTCCTGCAGCCTCTCCTTCCTCACCCTCCTCCAAGTACACACACACACACACACACACACACGCACACACACTCACCATCCTGAGTACAGTATTAGAAGATGGGAAAACAGAAAGCAAATGCCAACTATAGTTTTTCTCTGTGGGCTGAGCTGGCTCTGACTGTGCTATTATCTGATTTGCAATTCACCAGTGAAGGTGACAGTCCAGAGGCTGGTTAGCAGGTACGGGTGAGCCCTAGAGATGGGTGAGTGACCTGGGAAGTTGGAACCACCAGGTAAGGTAGCAATCAACTGCTAGTTTCTATCTGGGCCAAGCTGTGTCTTGGGGTACCCACCACGAGGGTGGAAATCAAGGGTTATCACTGGATGTGTCTCTTTCTGAAATGTCAGTCCTAATGGGGCTTGAATCGCTATCCGGGCAGCTTGACAGAATAGGGGTGCCCCTGCTCACCACCAGCTGGAAGCGGGAGGCGTGGTCATAGTACCAGGAGACAGAGTGGAATTGAGCTCAAGAGAACCCTGCGTGCTCGAGGCGGGGGGGGTCGGGGGGGGGGGCAGAGCTGCTGCAATAGCACCTGTTGCAACTTCTAGTTTAAAACCATTGATCCAGGGCTTCCCTTGCCTGGTGGCGCAGTGGTTAAGAACCCGCCTGCCAATGCAGGGGACACGGGTTCGAGCCCCGGTCGGGGAAGGTCCCACGTGCCGCGGAGCAGCTAAGCCCGTGCGCCACAACTGCTGAGCCTGCGCTCTAGAGCCTGCGAGCCACAACGGAGCCCGCGTGCCACAACTACTGAGCCTGCGCTCTAGAGCCCGTGAGCCACAACGACTGAGCCCGCGTGCCACAACTACTGAAGCCTGTGGGCCTAGAACCCGTGCTCCGCAACAAGAGAAGCCACCGCAACGAGAAGCCCGCGCACTGCAGCGAAGAGTAGCCCCCGCTCTCCACAACTAGAGAAAGCCCACGTGCAGCAACGAAGACCCAATGCAGCCAAAAATGAATAAGCAAAAAATAAATACATTAAAAAAAATTTTTAAAAAAACAACAAAAACGAATGACCCAACTGGTTTCCAGGAAAAGAGGAAGAAAAGGAAGATCCAGGAAATGCCTGTTCCAGTCTCAAATTCCTTTCCCGGGAACCATATTATCTTTTCAAAGGTCTTGAGCTGTTGGTGCCAAACTCCTGTGTTGTTTTTTTGAAAAAGAATCGGTTTTCTAACCTATACAAGAAATGAACCAGTGGCTCTCAATGTCCCCCTTCCCCTCCCCTCCCAACCCTCAGGGTAACCCTGATGGAACAATGCTTTTTTCTTAGTTTTATATAAGTACTACCAACAAAAGCAGACTGCCCCTGATGGATCAGCTGCATAACCATCTCCCTTCAAGGCAGCTAGCTGGGGCAATTAGTAGGCTTCTTGGTTGCAACCTCAGGGGTTTCCCAGGTGAAATTCAAAAGTGCCTCCCCTGGACACGGAGGGCAAGAAGAGACGGAAGAAAGGCAGCCACTGAAGATTGGTGGGTGGCAGTTTTAAGAAGCAGGAAAGTCACACATGAGGCTTATCTTGGGTGCTGCAAAATGCATAGATCTCTGCGCCCGCCCTCCAGAATCTTAGACATTTATATAAAGGCCTTAAGGGGGTTCAGTCATGTATTCAATCCGGATGGTCTCGACAACACATTGCTTTGAAGGCTTTGAGATGGTCCCTAGCGAGGGAATGTACATTCCAAGGACAGGGGAGGGGGGCACCGAGCCTCAGATTGCCCTGGTCCGGCTCTCAGGTCAGCCGGCTGTCATGTCTTCTCCAAGACCTCCTCCAACAATGCTCTTTATCTTGGATGATCTGATCCAGTGAAATCCCCTTTCGCTGTCCTTTCCTTGTGGAGCCTCCTCTCCCCTGCCTCCCCATAAGGCAGGTGGGGTGAGTCCAGCCTGGAAAAAGTACTGGCCTGATCCAGCCACCTCAGGCACGCCTGTCTCCACTGCAGGGCTGGGTGAGTGGGGTCTGAACAACCTTGACCTTGACAGCAGAAACTGTGTAATCTAGAACAATTGTTGATTTTGTCCGGATAAGGGAGGCTTCCCTCTCCCGGCTTTGAATGCCTTGAGAGAGCTGTTTGATTTTGCTGCCACCTGCACTTGGCGGCCACCCTCAGGGTCCGGTCCCTCTTTGAGTCCTGTTGGCTATTCTTTCAACTTCCCCTCCATCTGCCGAATGAAGTCTGCACTGTCACCGGTGGGGCTGCCTCCCCTTCCTCTGCAGTTTGCTGAGTAACTAAGTAACCAAACCTTGAGCCAGAAAAACAGAAGGGTTGGAGAGGAGATAACCTCCATCCTGGCTTGTTTGGTATCTTTAAAGCAATTTAATAATACCTTTCCCTCGTTCAGCACTTATCAGAGAGACAACAGACAGCAGGAAATTAAGAACAGGAGCAGGACCAAGGACCGGGCCAGTGCTCTGCCTGTCACATGGGGAGATGCCGCTGAGTTCAACCTTTTGGTGAGAAGTTCACAGCCCAGGGGCTCTGATGTGAATACAGAAGTCCCAAGTAGGTCATTGTGTCTCTCAGCGGTGTAATAAATTAAATGGGGGAGGAGGGAGGAATCGTGACCCTGCAATCAGTTTAGTGGAAGTAAGTCTTGCAGTTAAGCCTAGAGGAAAGCAGGAGAGCCCTGGGAGGAGGCTTGGACCCGGCTGGGAGAGGCGGATGCCCGTCCAAACATCCAGGGTGGTTTTTACTGTCTCCATGGGAGCGCCAAGGCGGAGGCTCGCCACGTCTATGGATGCGGGAAGGGCAGCGCTCCTGTGGTGGAGAACATACAGAAGTACAGAGGGAGGGACGGCCCCTGCGTGTTGCTCATGTTACCTGGGCTTCCTGGGATACTCCTGTGTTCAGCTCTTCTGTCCCTTGTCACCCGCAATCCACGTGCCTCTTACCAAAATTGAGGTGTCAGCTTCCACATTCCGTCTCCGAGGCTGCATCTTGTAACCAGTGGCACGAAAAACCCTTTCTGACATCGTGGGTCCTGATGGTTAGTTTGGAAAATATGACATATGGTCACCAGAACTCTTTTCAAACTTTGACCTTTTGGCATGGTGGGTTGAACAGTCTCTTTAGAAACAGAAGGGGTTAACGTGGGCCCTTTCATCCCCTCTCTCTTCCCTACCCCTTGACAGGTAGGAGTTTGGCTGGACACTCACCATTTCTCTCTATGAGATTCCTCAATCCATAGGGCATGCAATGGCTGAGTGAGTGAGCAGACGTCAGAGCCTCTCTGAAAACCACCCCTAATAAGTCTAGAATCAGGGATCATGGCAAGAAGACAGTATGGTTTAGATCATGTTCCTTTTTCTCTGCCCTCCCCCACTGGGGCAGAACTGCACATTAACATAGAATCTTGGATCGAGAAGGGACCTTAGAAATGCTCAAGTGTATAGCCCACGTTCCAGCATTATACAGGTAAGTAGTTACCAGGCTCAGAGAGGCCCGGTGACTTGCCCAAGGTCACCCAGCTAGAGAGTGGCAAAGTCATGCCGAATCAGCTCTTCTGGATCCCAGGCACCTGCCCCTCCCATGGGGACACGACCCTGCACGATGAGTGTGGGAAAGCTGGAGGAGGGGGTTCCCAGCTCTCCCCACCCTCCGGCCCAGCACTTTCTTCCATCCATATCCTTTTGCTGATAACCAAATCCCTTAGCTCTCACCCTGGCCTAGATCCTTTCTTTCAGCCCCTTGGCGACATAGTTGGAAAACACGAGGCCATCCCCCTCTGGGGTTTTTCCCAGCACGCGCTTCCTATCGCACAGATTCTGCCAGATGCTCTGTAGGAAAAGAGCGCGAGTCTGGGAAGCGCTGCATGTCCGCTCCTTCTCTTAAAGGTCCCTCCTCCCCATCCCCGTGCTTATTGATAACACTCACGGGTAATGTTTATTCAGCACCCATTATGTGCATGGTGGGGACTGAGCGTTCTGCACATCCATCATTTCATTTAATCTTCTCAACCTTTGAGGTCCATACCATTATTATTATTAATATTATTATTTTGAGAAATCTTTTCATGAAGAAACCTATTTATCTTCAGCCCAGTGTTTTCCCAATTTATTTCGCCATGGGGAATCTTCCCTGTGAATAATTTTGAACACTTGTTGAGTGTTTACTGTGTGCCAGGCACTGTAGTGGACACTTTATGTTAACTCATGTAATCTTGCTGAAACCCTAGGAAGCCTGTCACCATTATGACTCCCCCCATTTGTGAATGAAGCAACCCAGGCACAGAGAGGTTAAGTACTCTGCTCAAGGCCA
>NC_041227.1:127932135-127968698 GCF_002837175.3 Physeter macrocephalus
CGGAGGAACCTGACACAGGAAAAAAAAAAAAAAAAGAAAATCCTTAGAACGCCAGCCGGGAATATACATATTACTAAGAATACTATATAACAGGAAACCATAGCAAAGGCATTGAGCAAATCACTTTATACGCATCATCTTATTTAATCTTTGCAACCACCTTAGAAGACGGGCACTTTTATGATTTTTGTTTTACAGAAAAGGAAAGGGAAGCACCCAGAGGTTAAATAACTTGCCCAGGTCTGCAGCTGGCAAGCGGCAAAGCCAGGCCTGGATCTCGGAGCCTGGAGCCTGCTCCTTTGCTTACTGCCTCCTCGGTTCGGTCTTGCCACCCAGCTCCCGCTCCTGAGAACGAATCCAGGTTTTGTGGGACCTGAAGCTCGTACATTTTTCTGGAGGGAGGGGCAGTTTCTTTAAGAAAAATAATGAGGTTATAAATACACATGAGTGTTTAAATCCACAGCCAGGTGCAGGGCGTGGAGGGCCCATGTAGGAGAGGGGCTGGTGCTTCACTATCTCCAGGGCAGTTCCACCTCTGCTCTCCTCCACCTCCCCTGCAGCTGGCTCTCCTGAATCACTGCATTCACCCCTCCCGGCCACCGCTCAGGCCCCTGCAGCTGACATCCACACCCAGCTCATACCTGAAACTGCTTTCACTCAGGGTCACCCAATGACACCCCAACTGCCAAGTACGATGAGTACTCTGCAGCCCTTCCCTCCTGGAGGAATTTGCAGCCCCGATGACATTTCCCCTTCTGGAGACTCTTCTAGCATGTTGGACACTACCTTCTCCCGGCTCTCCTCTTGCCATCTGGCCACTCTTTCTCTGTGTTCCTCATTGGTGGAATTTCTGTCTCCTGTTCCCAAAATGTCCTGGTGAGCACGGGCGAGGAATGAGGGTAACCTCGGAGACAAGCCAAACCCAAGGTTGCACCCCCGACCCCTGGTTAAGAGCTGTGTGACCGTCAGCAAACTAGCCACCCTCTCTGAGCTCACTGTCTCTTCTGCATAATTAGGATTATACACCGTACATTATTTAAAGGTTAAATGAGATAATATATGTGGTATGCTTAGTAGGATGCCAGACACACAGTAGGGCTCCATGATCACTGAAAGCCATGGTCAGCCCTGAGCACTAGATTACTATTTCCAGCACCTACAGGATTATCTCACCCATGGGGCCCTCCCAGGAACTTAGCTTGTCTAAAAGTGCTCTTCCCACCACCCACAAGCCCGCCCCCTCCTGTTTTTCTGCTCATTCCTGAACGGCACCACTGACTATTTGGCATGGAGACAAGACACCCAGGACCCATCCTGAATCCACCCTCCACCACACCCAAAATCTCCCTGGGTCCACACCTAGGGGCCCCCTCAAGCCACACCGTCCTATCCCACTGCACCCACGTTCTCCTGATCTCGCCCTTGGACCTCTGACCAGCCTCCTAGATGAGGGGTATCCCCGCTGCCGCTACCCATCCTCCTCGCCAGAAGGCCGAGCATCCTCAAACCATCTCCGATCATGCTATTTCTCTACTTAAAACCCTGCACTGTCTTTCCTTTTCCATCAGTATGACGTTCAACCCCACCACAAAGCCCAGGATTCTCAGGCTCCTGTCGCCCCTGTGTTTGCATCATCTCCCCCTAAACCCGTGAAGGATTCTCCTAAAGGATTCTCGCCTAAAGGATCCGCTCAGACATCCCAAACCGTCCACACTTCCTCTCCCCTCTGTGCCTGTGCCTGCACGAGTCCACCACCTGGAATGCCCACCCCCTTCTCTACCCACCACCTTCAGAGCCCAGTTCACATGTCACCTCCTCTTGGAAGCCTGCCAGGATGCCCCCTCAAAGTTCAGGACCAATTCTCTGTGCATCCTGTGTATACCCAGATCACAACACTATTCGAACCCTACAACAGTAGTATTTACTTCTTGTTTCAAAGGCTCTGTGGTAAGGTCTCTGAGAGAACCAACATCTTAAAAGAAAAGAGAATGCAGTGGTCAAGAGGGTGGCTCCTGAAATCAGACACCCTGGGGACAAATCTAGCTCTATTTATCCTGTCGCCACAGCTGGGTGAAGTTATATCACTTCTCTGGCTTCCATTTTCTCATCTACTTCATGGGATAAGGATGGGATGTCCCTTAGAGGGGGTAGCAGGGATGAAATAGCTTAGAACAGTGCCTGACACAAGCCAGTGCGGACCAAGAGAAGTAAAACGCCAGCCCCCTACAATCTTAAATCGTCTAGTAGCCACATTGAAGAGGTTAAAAAAAAGACAGCTGAAATTAATTTTAATCATGTTTATTTAATCCAATAAATCTCAAATCTTATCATTTCAACATAAAATCAATATTTTTAAAAACTATTCATGAGCTCTTTTATGTTGCTTTCTCCCCCACTAAGCCTTTGAAAACCCAGTGTGCATTTTCCACTTAGAGCACATCTCAGTTCACACGAGCCACACCTGACCTGCTCCCAGGCTGCCGTCGTGGGAGGCACGTTCTGGGTGACAACCCCCGCCCGCCCACGGCAAGGACTCCCGGAAGCTTGTGCCTGGTTTCCTCCAGACTCCACCCCACACGCCTTTCCCCTTTGCTGATCCTGCTCTTTGTCCTCCGCTGGAATAGCCACGAGCACAACTCCATCAAACCCAGAGAGCTCCTTGGATGCAGGTTTTTCAGTTCAGCATGTTCACTCCGGTCTGCAAAGCTGGACGGTGCCTCCTGCCTCTGTGCCCTCCCCATTCCTAACGCACAGCCCAATCTTAACCCACGACCATCAGGGGCAACAAAGCATTTAAATTTCTGAGCCAGCCTCAGACAGAGGAGTCCATTGTTACTCGTCTCTGCCTCCCAAGGCCCAGCAGCACATCACTCCGGAGGGGAATTAAATATTTCCTGGATGTTAATCACATGTACTGTCTATTCCAGTTGCCTTTATAGCTGAGGGTACGACAAGCTAACGTAAAGCGTTTGAAGCCTACAGTGTCCTAAGCGCGAGTTTTTATTCATTCCTCCCCAAGACACAGGTGCTATTCTTTCCATTTCACTGATGACTCAGAGAATTTGCCCAAGGTCACTCAGTGAGTACATCCTGCCCAAAACACATTTATGATGTGGCAAACACTAATTACTCTTATTTTCAAACAAATAAAAGGTGAGCATTCAATGTCCAGGCTGGCTGTGCAGTGCCGTCTGTTTGGTCCAGGCTGGCTTGTAAACAGCCGTGACTTCTGTCCTGCTGCACATCTCTCTCACTCTCGCTCTTCCTCTCTCTTCTCCAGCTGCTGCAGTGTGGCCTGCCCTATCGAAGGGCCCTCAGTCCAACAGCCTGCAAGGAACCCAACCTGGCCGACAACCGCTGAGTGAGCCTGGAGATGGACCCTGCCCCACTCGAACCACCAGATGAGTGCAGCCCAGTCATCACCTTGACCGCAGCCTCCTGAGAAACCCTGAGCCCCAGGACACAGCTAAGCTGCGCCCACATTCCTGCTCCACAGAAACATGAGATGATAATTGTTTTAAACTGCTGAGCTTAGGGGAATCGTCATGTAGCATTTCCTTCTCTCTGGAGAATTGCTGGTGTGAGCCAACAAGCCTTTGTATCATTCACCTAAGTGCCTGTAGGGTCATGAGCTCTGCCATCCCATCAACCTTTGAGCCAGTTGGGGTGGAAACCCCTGGGAAAAGAGCATCTCCTTTAGACCCTGAAGCCCCCACTATACCCAGCTCTCCTCACACCTCCTCAGATCCATCCCTTATCAACACCTTCCCCTTTTATACACACCTGCGCACACACACACACACACACACGCACACACACACACACGCGCCGGGCCCTGGCTAGGGTCTGGAGCCAGGCCTGGGCCCGCCAAGCTGTTACTCCGGGCCCCGAGGCAGGAGCCTGCAGACGGACACCAGCTGTCCAGGCAAAAGCTACACAACCCAGGTCTGGCCTGGAACCGGCGGCCCCAGAGGATGCTCTGGGGCTGCTTTTGCAATCCCAGACCCGACCCACCCCTCTCCTCCAGCAGCTTACTCCAAGTGAAGAAGGGTTGCTTCCCAAAAAGAGTGGGGTCAGAGGAAAGGGGAGGTCTGATGGGTAGCAGGGCTGCCGGTCACAGCACCCAGGGTCACACGGAGGCACTCACAGCAATGCATCGGGAATTCAGCCTCAGGCCTGTGAGACGGGCCTCTGGTACACGTGACCCCAGAGAGTCTGGGCTACAACCTAGAACACGTCTCTCCCGGAACACAGCCCGCGATCCCGTGTGCCTCCCAGGACGGAGTCTGGTCCTCAGAAACAAATGTTGGGCTTATGGGGGAACTAACTCAAGAACATGTGATCTCCATCTTAGACCACCGGAGGAACCTGACACAGGAAAAAAAAAAAAAAAAGAAAATCCTTAGAACGCCAGCCGGGAATATACATATTACTAAGAATACTATATAACAGGAAACCATAGCAAAGGCATTGAGCAAATCACTTTATACGCATCATCTTATTTAATCTTTGCAACCACCTTAGAAGACGGGCACTTTTATGATTTTTGTTTTACAGAAAAGGAAAGGGAAGCACCCAGAGGTTAAATAACTTGCCCAGGTCTGCAGCTGGCAAGCGGCAAAGCCAGGCCTGGATCTCGGAGCCTGGAGCCTGCTCCTTTGCTTACTGCCTCCTCGGTTCGGTCTTGCCACCCAGCTCCCGCTCCTGAGAACGAATCCAGGTTTTGTGGGACCTGAAGCTCGTACATTTTTCTGGAGGGAGGGGCAGTTTCTTTAAGAAAAATAATGAGGTTATAAATACACATGAGTGTTTAAATCCACAGCCAGGTGCAGGGCGTGGAGGGCCCATGTAGGAGAGGGGCTGGTGCTTCACTATCTCCAGGGCAGTTCCACCTCTGCTCTCCTCCACCTCCCCTGCAGCTGGCTCTCCTGAATCACTGCATTCACCCCTCCCGGCCACCGCTCAGGCCCCTGCAGCTGACATCCACACCCAGCTCATACCTGAAACTGCTTTCACTCAGGGTCACCCAATGACACCCCAACTGCCAAGTACAATGAGTACTCCGCAGCCCTTCCCTCCTGGAGGAATTTGCAGCCCCGATGACATTTCCCCTTCTGGAGACTCTTCTAGCATGTTGGACACTACCTTCTCCCGGCTCTCCTCTTGCCATCTGGCCACTCTTTCTCTGTGTTCCTCATTGGTGGAATTTCTGTCTCCTGTTCCCAAAATGTCCTGGTGAGCACGGGCGAGGAATGAGGGTAACCTCGGAGACAAGCCAAACCCAAGGTTGCACCCCCGACCCCTGGTTAAGAGCTGTGTGACCGTCAGCAAACTAGCCACCCTCTCTGAGCTCACTGTCTCTTCTGCATAATTAGGATTATACACCGTACATTATTTAAAGGTTAAATGAGATAATATATGTGGTATGCTTAGTAGGATGCCAGACACACAGTAGGGCTCCATGATCACTGAAAGCCATGGTCAGCCCTGAGCACTAGATTACTATTTCCAGCACCTACAGGATTATCTCACCCATGGGGCCCTCCCAGGAACTTAGCTTGTCTAAAAGTGCTCTTCCCACCACCCACAAGCCCGCCCCTAGACCACCGGAGGAACCTGACACAGGAAAAAAAAAAAAAAGAAAATCCTTAGAACGCCAGCCGGGAATATACATATTACTAAGAATACTATATAACAGGAAACCATAGCAAAGGCATTGAGCAAATCACTTTATACGCATCATCTTATTTAATCTTTGCAACCACCTTAGAAGACGGGCACTTTTATGATTTTTGTTTTACAGAAAAGGAAAGGGAAGCACCCAGAGGTTAAATAACTTGCCCAGGTCTGCAGCTGGCAAGCGGCAAAGCCAGGCCTGGATCTCGGAGCCTGGAGCCTGCTCCTTTGCTTACTGCCTCCTCGGTTCGGTCTTGCCACCCAGCTCCCGCTCCTGAGAACGAATCCAGGTTTTGTGGGACCTGAAGCTCGTACATTTTTCTGGAGGGAGGGGCAGTTTCTTTAAGAAAAATAATGAGGTTATAAATACACATGAGTGTTTAAATCCACAGCCAGGTGCAGGGCGTGGAGGGCCCATGTAGGAGAGGGGCTGGTGCTTCACTATCTCCAGGGCAGTTCCACCTCTGCTCTCCTCCACCTCCCCTGCAGCTGGCTCTCCTGAATCACTGCATTCACCCCTCCCGGCCACCGCTCAGGCCCCTGCAGCTGACATCCACACCCAGCTCATACCTGAAACTGCTTTCACTCAGGGTCACCCAATGACACCCCAACTGCCAAGTACGATGAGTACTCTGCAGCCCTTCCCTCCTGGAGGAATTTGCAGCCCCGATGACATTTCCCCTTCTGGAGACTCTTCTAGCATGTTGGACACTACCTTCTCCCGGCTCTCCTCTTGCCATCTGGCCACTCTTTCTCTGTGTTCCTCATTGGTGGAATTTCTGTCTCCTGTTCCCAAAATGTCCTGGTGAGCACGGGCGAGGAATGAGGGTAACCTCGGAGACAAGCCAAACCCAAGGTTGCACCCCCGACCCCTGGTTAAGAGCTGTGTGACCGTCAGCAAACTAGCCACCCTCTCTGAGCTCACTGTCTCTTCTGCATAATTAGGATTATACACCGTACATTATTTAAAGGTTAAATGAGATAATATATGTGGTATGCTTAGTAGGATGCCAGACACACAGTAGGGCTCCATGATCACTGAAAGCCATGGTCAGCCCTGAGCACTAGATTACTATTTCCAGCACCTACAGGATTATCTCACCCATGGGGCCCTCCCAGGAACTTAGCTTGTCTAAAAGTGCTCTTCCCACCACCCACAAGCCCGCCCCCTCCTGTTTTTCTGCTCATTCCTGAACGGCACCACTGACTATTTGGCATGGAGACAAGACACCCAGGACCCATCCTGAATCCACCCTCCACCACACCCAAAATCTCCCTGGGTCCACACCTAGGGGCCCCCTCAAGCCACACCGTCCTATCCCACTGCACCCACGTTCTCCTGATCTCGCCCTTGGACCTCTGACCAGCCTCCTAGATGAGGGGTATCCCCGCTGCCGCTACCCATCCTCCTCGCCAGAAGGCCGAGCATCCTCAAACCATCTCCGATCATGCTATTTCTCTACTTAAAACCCTGCACTGTCTTTCCTTTTCCATCAGTATGACGTTCAACCCCACCACAAAGCCCAGGATTCTCAGGCTCCTGTCGCCCCTGTGTTTGCATCATCTCCCCCTAAACCCGTGAAGGATTCTCCTAAAGGATTCTCGCCTAAAGGATCCGCTCAGACATCCCAAACCGTCCACACTTCCTCTCCCCTCTATGCCTGTGCCTGCACGAGTCCACCACCTGGAATGCCCACCCCCTTCTCTACCCACCACCTTCAGAGCCCAGTTCACATGTCACCTCCTCTTGGAAGCCTGCCAGGATGCCCCCTCAAAGTTCAGGACCAATTCTCTGTGCATCCTGTGTATACCCAGATCACAACACTATTCGAACCCTACAACAGTAGTATTTACTTCTTGTCACCACCTTCAGAGCCCAGTTCACATGTCACCTCCTCTTGGAAGCCTGCCAGGATGCCCCCTCAAAGTTCAGGACCAATTCTCTGTGCATCCTGTGTATACCCAGATCACAACACTATTCGAACCCTACAACAGTAGTATTTACTTCTTGTTTCAGAGGCTCTGTGGTAAGGTCTCTGAGAGAACCAACATCTTAAAAGAAAAGAGAATGCAGTGGTCAAGAGGGTGGCTCCTGAAATCAGACACCCTGGGGACAAATCTAGCTCTATTTATCCTGTCGCCACAGCTGGGTGAAGTTATATCACTTCTCTGGCTTCCATTTTCTCATCTACTTCATGGGATAAGGATGGGATGTCCCTTAGAGGGGGTAGCAGGGATGAAATAGCTTAGAACAGTGCCTGACACAAGCCAGTGCGGACCAAGAGAAGTAAAACGCCAGCCCCCTACAATCTTAAATCGTCTAGTAGCCACATTGAAGAGGTTAAAAAAAAAGACAGCTGAAATTAATTTTAATCCTGTTTATTTAATCCAATAAATCTCAAATCTTATCATTTCAACATAAAATCAATATTTTTAAAAACTATTCATGAGCTCTTTTATGTTGCTTTCTCCCCCACTAAGCCTTTGAAAACCCAGTGTGCATTTTCCACTTAGAGCACATCTCAGTTCACACGAGCCACACCTGACCTGCTCCCAGGCTGCCGTCGTGGGCAGCACGTTCTGGGTGACAAACCCCCGCCCGCCCACGGCAAGGACTCTCGGAAGCTTGTGCCTGGTTTCCTCCAGACTCTTTCTCTGTGTTCCTCATTGGTGGAATTTCTGTCTCCTGTTCCCAAAATGTCCTGGTGAGCACGGGCGAGGAATGAGGGTAACCTCGGAGACAAGCCAAACCCAAGGTTGCACCCCCGACCCCTGGTTAAGAGCTGTGTGACCGTCAGCAAACTAGCCACCCTCTCTGAGCTCACTGTCTCTTCTGCATAATTAGGATTATACACCGTACATTATTTAAGGGTTAAATGAGATAATATATGTGGTATGCTTAGTAGGATGCCAGACACACAGTAGGGCTCCATGATCACTGAAAGCCATGGTCAGCCCTGAGCACTAGATTACTATTTCCAGCACCTACAGGATTATCTCACCCATGGGGCCCTCCCAGGAACTTAGCTTGTCTAAAAGTGCTCTTCCCACCACCCACAAGCCCGCCCCCTCCTGTTTTTCTGCTCATTCCTGAACGGCACCACTGACTATTTGGCATGGAGACAAGACACCCAGGACCCATCCTGAATCCACCCTCCACCACACCCAAAATCTCCCTGGGTCCACACCTAGGGGCCCCCTCAAGCCACACCGTCCTATCCCACTGCACCCACGTTCTCCTGATCTCGCCCTTGGACCTCTGACCAGCCTCCTAGATGAGGGGTATCCCCGCTGCCGCTACCCATCCTCCTCGCCAGAAGGCCGAGCATCCTCAAACCATCTCCGATCATGCTATTTCTCTACTTAAAACCCTGCACTGTCTTTCCTTTTCCATCAGTATGACGTTCAACCCCACCACAAAGCCCAGGATTCTCAGGCTCCTGTCGCCCCTGTGTTTGCATCATCTCCCCCTAAACCCGTGAAGGATTCTCCTAAAGGATTCTCGCCTAAAGGATCCGCTCAGACATCCCAAACCGTCCACACTTCCTCTCCCCTCTGTGCCTGTGCCTGCACGAGTCCACCACCTGGAATGCCCACCCCCTTCTCTACCCACCACCTTCAGAGCCCAGTTCACATGTCACCTCCTCTTGGAAGCCTGCCAGGATGCCCCCTCAAAGTTCAGGACCAATTCTCTGTGCATCCTGTGTATACCCAGATCACAACACTATTCGAACCCTACAACAGTAGTATTTACTTCTTGTTTCAAAGGCTCTGTGGTAAGGTCTCTGAGAGAACCAACATCTTAAAAGAAAAGAGAATGCAGTGGTCAAGAGGGTGGCTCCTGAAATCAGACACCCTGGGGACAAATCTAGCTCTATTTATCCTGTCGCCACAGCTGGGTGAAGTTATATCACTTCTCTGGCTTCCATTTTCTCATCTACTTCATGGGATAAGGATGGGATGTCCCTTAGAGGGGGTAGCAGGGATGAAATAGCTTAGAACAGTGCCTGACACAAGCCAGTGCGGACCAAGAGAAGTAAAACGCCAGCCCCCTACAATCTTAAATCGTCTAGTAGCCACATTGAAGAGGTTAAAAAAAAGACAGCTGAAATTAATTTTAATCATGTTTATTTAATCCAATAAATCTCAAATCTTATCATTTCAACATAAAATCAATATTTTTAAAAACTATTCATGAGCTCTTTTATGTTGCTTTCTCCCCCACTAAGCCTTTGAAAACCCAGTGTGCATTTTCCACTTAGAGCACATCTCAGTTCACACGAGCCACACCTGACCTGCTCCCAGGCTGCCGTCGTGGGAGGCACGTTCTGGGTGACAACCCCCGCCCGCCCACGGCAAGGACTCCCGGAAGCTTGTGCCTGGTTTCCTCCAGACTCCACCCCACACGCCTTTCCCCTTTGCTGATCCTGCTCTTTGTCCTCCGCTGGAATAGCCACGAGCACAACTCCATCAAACCCAGAGAGCTCCTTGGATGCAGGTTTTTCAGTTCAGCATGTTCACTCCGGTCTGCAAAGCTGGACGGTGCCTCCTGCCTCTGTGCCCTCCCCATTCCTAACGCACAGCCCAATCTTAACCCACGACCATCAGGGGCAACAAAGCATTTAAATTTCTGAGCCAGCCTCAGACAGAGGAGTCCATTGTTACTCGTCTCTGCCTCCCAAGGCCCAGCAGCACATCACTCCGGAGGGGAATTAAATATTTCCTGGATGTTAATCACATGTACTGTCTATTCCAGTTGCCTTTATAGCTGAGGGTACGACAAGCTAACGTAAAGCGTTTGAAGCCTACAGTGTCCTAAGCGCGAGTTTTTATTCATTCCTCCCCAAGACACAGGTGCTATTCTTTCCATTTCACTGATGACTCAGAGAATTTGCCCAAGGTCACTCAGTGAGTACATCCTGCCCAAAACACATTTATGATGTGGCAAACACTAATTACTCTTATTTTCAAACAAATAAAAGGTGAGCATTCAATGTCCAGGCTGGCTGTGCAGTGCCGTCTGTTTGGTCCAGGCTGGCTTGTAAACAGCCGTGACTTCTGTCCTGCTGCACATCTCTCTCACTCTCGCTCTTCCTCTCTCTTCTCCAGCTGCTGCAGTGTGGCCTGCCCTATCGAAGGGCCCTCAGTCCAACAGCCTGCAAGGAACCCAACCTGGCCGACAACCGCTGAGTGAGCCTGGAGATGGACCCTGCCCCACTCGAACCACCAGATGAGTGCAGCCCAGTCATCACCTTGACCGCAGCCTCCTGAGAAACCCTGAGCCCCAGGACACAGCTAAGCTGCGCCCACATTCCTGCTCCACAGAAACATGAGATGATAATTGTTTTAAACTGCTGAGCTTAGGGGAATCGTCATGTAGCATTTCCTTCTCTCTGGAGAATTGCTGGTGTGAGCCAACAAGCCTTTGTATCATTCACCTAAGTGCCTGTAGGGTCATGAGCTCTGCCATCCCATCAACCTTTGAGCCAGTTGGGGTGGAAACCCCTGGGAAAAGAGCATCTCCTTTAGACCCTGAAGCCCCCACTATACCCAGCTCTCCTCACACCTCCTCAGATCCATCCCTTATCAGCACCTTCCCCTTTTATACACACCTGCGCACACACACACACACACACACACACACACACACGCGCGCGCGCACACACGCTCACCCCAGGTTCAAAGAGCCGACCCAGGCAGTGTGTGCTCAGCTCCAGCTGGGGAAGAGGCTGTTTCTTCGACACTTGAGGGCACATCTCTCTAATCACTAACCCCACGTTCACCGGGCAACAGCCTGGATACTACAGTGTGGCCTCTTAGATGCCTTGAAACCAAAGAGGCTGCCGCGGCAGAAACCCCAAGAATTCCAACACGGGAAAAGGAAGGCTCCTGCTGTCAGAAGATCCATCCACACCCCTCCCGCTCCCCCCAGGGCCATTCTGTCCCCAGACACGCGGTCATCTCCAATCCTGATGGAGTCGGGGCCCGTGACCCCAATTCCCAGACCCTGGGGAATGGCAGGTCCACTGCAGCGAGGCCTCTGACCCCTCCGCTCTTCCTCTCAGCCCAGGCACCAGTGAATGCCGGGTGAGCGGGGGGCAGGGGGGCAAGAAGAGGCCGAGTGCAGGAGTGCAGGGTGGCTCCCCGTACCCAGGGTCAGCGGTCCCCTCAAGGTGCCACCGCGGATGCCAGGGAAATCACTGAAGCGGAAACTGGGTAAGTCAGCGCTGCTGGCGATCCAGCCCCAGGTGGCCTGGCCATGGCCTCGGAGAAAGCCCTGAGCTGTTCAGCCTATCAGCCTCCTCGACAGGAAGCTGGGAACCACGCCTGCATCTTGGCGCATCCTTGGGGTAGGGTAACAGTGAGAACTTCTGTGCCCGGAGGACTGGGGGTGGGGCGGGGGTGGGGCGGGGGCAGTGACTTTCCCAAAGGCGCGCTCAGCCAGAGCGGGGCCCGGAGGACGGCCATGCGGGGGTGGAGGCTGAGCCCTGCTGCTTCTTCCAAAAGAGGCAGCCAGAGTCCCCAGCCACTGCAAGGGGCAACGCCGGGCGGAGCCTGCTACCAACAGGGCCTCCCCAGTCCCGACCCCCGACCCCCGACTCAAAACGCAAGTGAGTAATTAAACCTGCTCGTTTATCACGGGCTTTAAAAAAACCTAGAGCTAAGGGAAACGATCAAGCACTATCCCCTCAAAACCCCAAACTACACCTAGGGACTGTCCCTCCAAGCTTGAAAGGAATAATTCCACGATCAAGACAAGGAGAAATGTGCTTTAATAGAGGCATCCGTGAGCCCATGCTGATGTAAATAAATGACTGAAGGGATAAACTCAGGGGGAGAAGAAACAAAAAGTTCCTTACGGAAGAATTCCAAACAATGTATGTAGATACCTAAAGCCCTCCAGGAAGTGAGCTTGCTTCCCCTCCCGCTGAGTGTGGGCTGAGCTTGGTGACGCTTCCCATGAAGAGAGGACCAAAAGGGAAAAGGAGAAGTTTCCAGTGGAGAAACCTGGCAGCCAGCACATTATCCAGGTGACCAAGGTCAACAGCATGCTGGTATCACATGCCCTGATACATTATCATGAGACTACTTCACCTCTGTGGTATTCTGCCCCAAACCCCAGTCCATTATGAGAAAACATCAGACAAACCAAAACTGAAGGACATTCTTCAAAACACATAACCAGTACTCTCCAAAATCGTCAAGACCACACGAGAGTACACGTGATGTGGGATTCCGACTGGATCCCAAACAGAAGGAAGTTATTAGTGAAAAATCTAGTGATACCCAAATAAAGTGTGTGGTTTAGTACACAGCATTGCAACCATGCTAATTTCTTAGTTTTGACAACTCTCCCAGGGTTATGGAAGATTATGGGGAAACTAGGTGAGGGCTATGCAGCAACTCTCTGTACTTAACTTTGCAACTGTTTGGTAAATACAGAATTATTCCAAAATAAAGAGTTTATTTTGGAAGGTGTACTTGACACAGCTGGTGGATAACTAGTTCAAACCATCACCCCCCACACACCGTCCCCAGAACGATACAATAGGATGACGTCAGAAAGCTGTGTACAGTTTCATCCCACGATCCATCGTGAAAGGCAGCAGAACAGCTACTGTGTTCCCCGGGCTTGATTATCTCTAACCCCCAGACCACCAGAAGCACCAGCCTCCCTTTACGTGGGAAACTGACCAGGGGGGAAGTTAAGTAACCTGACAAGGTCACACAGCATTCTGGCGTGCATCTGATCCAGGGCTGGCCCCAAAGCGCGTGTTCTCTTCCACGAGCCCCACTGCCCTTTCCCAGACTGGACCCGTGGAAGACCACCACCTCGTCCTATCAGAGCCCTGGGTGCCCTTCCAGGAGGGGGCCTCTGTCAGATGCCTTTTCCAGTCCCAGCCGCCAGGAGTGAGAGGTTCTTTTGAAAGCTGATACAGAGAGGAACCACTAGGTGGCGAAAGACCCCACCAATGTCAAGGAACAGTGTCCGCCAAGGACAAGAGACCACACCCAGCTCAGACAGTTCTCTGCCTAAGAGTCCCAGAAGCAAAGTTTGTTGTAAGCCATTCGGGGCTTTCGTCTTGGCCAAGATTTGCGTAAGGGTAGAAAGGAGGGGTGTTCCCTCAACCACTATTATAATTTTGGAGGTCCAGCTGCAGAACTAACCAAAGACTTATTCCTTCCTGGCAAAAACCGGTAGACAGCTCTGAGCTCCTTATATAGGCACACACCCCCAGATACACACACACACACACACACGCGCGCGCGCGCACGGCGGGGGTGGGCCTCCTGAGAAACCACCTACCCCCAGAAGGCAGCCAGGCAGCAGGAAAATTTTGAAAAAGAAGAGAAAAAGAGAAGAACGCTTTCCTTCTCCGGGCCAGGTACGCCGCTGCCCTCAGAGGAGAAGAGCTCTCCAGGCCTGCGCTCCTCTCTCTGCCCCTGCCCTCTGCTGCTCTGGGTGGGCACACGGCTTGCTGAGTCCCGCACGGCGGCCTCCCTCGGAGCTGCGGGAAGACATCAGCTCGGGCCGCCCCATAGCGCCCGTCCCGGGAGGGGAGCAGGCCTGGGGGAAGCAGCCCGAAGCCCCGACACGGGCCTGCTGCATTTGTCCTGCGGCCCTCCAGAGGGGCAGGGGCCTGATGCTGGGACCCCTGAGCCCTGCCTCTCCAGCCCCAGACCCCAGGCAGCCGGGGAAGGCTCCCACCGACGTGCAGCTTAGATGCCAGAAGACACCAGGCAGGAGGCAGCTCGGAGCTCGGAGGCCTGGACGCTGCCCCGGGTGCTCCCCAGAGCTGCCGATCCGAGAGGGGGCTGCTCCCTTTGCGACCCGAAACCAACGGGCCAAAGAGCCCCATCCGCGCAATCCTGCCCTCCCCGGAAGCTACAGTTGCAGCATCCTTTCCCAAATGTCTGAATCACGGCTGCCATGAGAACTTTTCACGCAGAAACCTAGCTGACAGCCGCCTGCATGTAGAACTTCAAAAGTGGACCCACTTCAGTGTGACCTTCAGAAGCCGGCTGGCCAAGGGGACACGTACACCGCGTATTAAATTTAAAAGCCCAGCCATTCACTCCAGTGAATAAACTGATCCCGTGAGGGGATGACGGGCGACAGGCCTGCGCAGCGAATGACAGTAAATCTTGGAACCAAATATCAAAATATACAAGTCCTTTCTAGGCGAAAAATCGTGGCTGCTTTTTATTTCCTTCTTTGTGTTTTTCAGCGTTTTATCAAAGCCCACTGCAGAATGTTTGGAGTCAGATAAAAAGCTCCTCTTTGAAACGCCTCCTTTTTTCTTCTTAATTTTCTTCTCTTACATTCCACTCCGGCCAGCTCGCTTGAACTGGGTGTTCAAACACCTTTCTCTCCCAAGCACAAGCCCTAGGAGGCCTTTTCCTGGAGCAACGTTAGGGCCACCGCGAAGCTTAAACAGAAGAAACTGACCAGCCCGGCCATTTCTCCCTTCAATTCCTCCCCCAAATCAGAGTAGAGATTACATTAAACCGCATGGCTTCAGGGCTCGGGGTAACTGACCTGGTAAATAGCTATTCGTGAGACCGCAGAAACGTGGTACAAGCACATAAACAAATGAAAACAAGTAAGAAAGATGGTTTAAGAAGAATAAAATCAGTGGCAAGAGTCCTCTGCCTGGCCAGGCCAAGGAGGGAAAACAGTGCCCAAGACCCGAGCTTCTTCCCTCGGGGGTAGAGTCAGTGGGGAGGCCCTGGCCGCTGAGCAGCCTCTCTGTGCTCCCGGGAAAACTGGCCGGAGGGGAGGGAGGGGGTGCTGCGCCCCACAAGCCGGGCAGAGCCAGGCGCCTGGGGTTACCGGGCAGTCTGGCCCCGAGGCGGCGGCAAACGCACCGCCCGCGCCCGGTGGAGCCACAGCGCCATCATGCGGCCGCTTGGAGAACAGCCGCGCAGGAAGGACTCGGGGAAGAGGACCAGGGCTCCCAGCCTCAACGGGCCCTGGCTAGGGTCTGGAGCCAGGCCTGGGCCCGCCAAGCTGTTACTCCGGGCCCCGAGGCAGGAGCCTGCAGACGGACACCAGCTGTCCAGGCAAAAGCTACACAACCCAGGTCTGGCCTGGAACCGGCGGCCCCAGAGGATGCTCTGGGGCTGCTTTTGCAATCCCAGACCCGACCCACCCCTCTCCTCCAGCAGCTTACTCCAAGTGAAGAAGGGTTGCTTCCCAAAAAGAGTGGGGTCAGAGGAAAGGGGAGGTCTGATGGGTAGCAGGGCTGCCGGTCACAGCACCCAGGGTCACACGGAGGCACTCACAGCAATGCATCGGGAATTCAGCCTCAGGCCTGTGAGACGGGCCTCTGGTACACGTGACCCCAGAGAGTCTGGGCTACAACCTAGAACACGTCTCTCCCGGAACACAGCCCGCGATCCCGTGTGCCTCCCAGGACGGAGTCTGGTCCTCAGAAACAAATGTTGGGCTTATGGGGGAACTAACTCAAGAACATGTGATCTCCATCTTAGACCACCGGAGGAACCTGACACAGGAAAAAAAAAAAAAAGAAAATCCTTAGAACGCCAGCCGGGAATATACATATTACTAAGAATACTATATAACAGGAAACCATAGCAAAGGCATTGAGCAAATCACTTTATACGCATCATCTTATTTAATCTTTGCAACCACCTTAGAAGACGGGCACTTTTATGATTTTTGTTTTACAGAAAAGGAAAGGGAAGCACCCAGAGGTTAAATAACTTGCCCAGGTCTGCAGCTGGCAAGCGGCAAAGCCAGGCCTGGATCTCGGAGCCTGGAGCCTGCTCCTTTGCTTACTGCCTCCTCGGTTCGGTCTTGCCACCCAGCTCCCGCTCCTGAGAACGAATCCAGGTTTTGTGGGACCTGAAGCTCGTACATTTTTCTGGAGGGAGGGGCAGTTTCTTTAAGAAAAATAATGAGGTTATAAATACACATGAGTGTTTAAATCCACAGCCAGGTGCAGGGCGTGGAGGGCCCATGTAGGAGAGGGGCTGGTGCTTCACTATCTCCAGGGCAGTTCCACCTCTGCTCTCCTCCACCTCCCCTGCAGCTGGCTCTCCTGAATCACTGCATTCACCCCTCCCGGCCACCGCTCAGGCCCCTGCAGCTGACATCCACACCCAGCTCATACCTGAAACTGCTTTCACTCAGGGTCACCCAATGACACCCCAACTGCCAAGTACGATGAGTACTCTGCAGCCCTTCCCTCCTGGAGGAATTTGCAGCCCCGATGACATTTCCCCTTCTGGAGACTCTTCTAGCATGTTGGACACTACCTTCTCCCGGCTCTCCTCTTGCCATCTGGCCACTCTTTCTCTGTGTTCCTCATTGGTGGAATTTCTGTCTCCTGTTCCCAAAATGTCCTGGTGAGCACGGGCGAGGAATGAGGGTAACCTCGGAGACAAGCCAAACCCAAGGTTGCACCCCCGACCCCTGGTTAAGAGCTGTGTGACCGTCAGCAAACTAGCCACCCTCTCTGAGCTCACTGTCTCTTCTGCATAATTAGGATTATACACCGTACATTATTTAAAGGTTAAATGAGATAATATATGTGGTATGCTTAGTAGGATGCCAGACACACAGTAGGGCTCCATGATCACTGAAAGCCATGGTCAGCCCTGAGCACTAGATTACTATTTCCAGCACCTACAGGATTATCTCACCCATGGGGCCCTCCCAGGAACTTAGCTTGTCTAAAAGTGCTCTTCCCACCACCCACAAGCCCGCCCCCTCCTGTTTTTCTGCTCATTCCTGAACGGCACCACTGACTATTTGGCATGGAGACAAGACACCCAGGACCCATCCTGAATCCACCCTCCACCACACCCAAAATCTCCCTGGGTCCACACCTAGGGGCCCCCTCAAGCCACACCGTCCTATCCCACTGCACCCACGTTCTCCTGATCTCGCCCTTGGACCTCTGACCAGCCTCCTAGATGAGGGGTATCCCCGCTGCCGCTACCCATCCTCCTCGCCAGAAGGCCGAGCATCCTCAAACCATCTCCGATCATGCTATTTCTCTACTTAAAACCCTGCACTGTCTTTCCTTTTCCATCAGTATGACGTTCAACCCCACCACAAAGCCCAGGATTCTCAGGCTCCTGTCGCCCCTGTGTTTGCATCATCTCCCCCTAAACCCGTGAAGGATTCTCCTAAAGGATTCTCGCCTAAAGGATCCGCTCAGACATCCCAAACCGTCCACACTTCCTCTCCCCTCTGTGCCTGTGCCTGCACGAGTCCACCACCTGGAATGCCCACCCCCTTCTCTACCCACCACCTTCAGAGCCCAGTTCACATGTCACCTCCTCTTGGAAGCCTGCCAGGATGCCCCCTCAAAGTTCAGGACCAATTCTCTGTGCATCCTGTGTATACCCAGATCACAACACTATTCGAACCCTACAACAGTAGTATTTACTTCTTGTTTCAAAGGCTCTGTGGTAAGGTCTCTGAGAGAACCAACATCTTAAAAGAAAAGAGAATGCAGTGGTCAAGAGGGTGGCTCCTGAAATCAGACACCCTGGGGACAAATCTAGCTCTATTTATCCTGTCGCCACAGCTGGGTGAAGTTATATCACTTCTCTGGCTTCCATTTTCTCATCTACTTCATGGGATAAGGATGGGATGTCCCTTAGAGGGGGTAGCAGGGATGAAATAGCTTAGAACAGTGCCTGACACAAGCCAGTGCGGACCAAGAGAAGTAAAACGCCAGCCCCCTACAATCTTAAATCGTCTAGTAGCCACATTGAAGAGGTTAAAAAAAAGACAGCTGAAATTAATTTTAATCATGTTTATTTAATCCAATAAATCTCAAATCTTATCATTTCAACATAAAATCAATATTTTTAAAAACTATTCATGAGCTCTTTTATGTTGCTTTCTCCCCCACTAAGCCTTTGAAAACCCAGTGTGCATTTTCCACTTAGAGCACATCTCAGTTCACACGAGCCACACCTGACCTGCTCCCAGGCTGCCGTCGTGGGAGGCACGTTCTGGGTGACAACCCCCGCCCGCCCACGGCAAGGACTCCCGGAAGCTTGTGCCTGGTTTCCTCCAGACTCCACCCCACACGCCTTTCCCCTTTGCTGATCCTGCTCTTTGTCCTCCGCTGG
Source organism: Physeter macrocephalus (assembly GCF_002837175.3). NCBI lineage: Eukaryota > Metazoa > Chordata > Mammalia > Artiodactyla > Physeteridae > Physeter > Physeter macrocephalus. The sequence continues at coordinate 127,950,928 of NC_041227.1, forward strand.
AATAGCCACGAGCACAACTCCATCAAACCCAGAGAGCTCCTTGGATGCAGGTTTTTCAGTTCAGCATGTTCACTCCGGTCTGCAAAGCTGGACGGTGCCTCCTGCCTCTGTGCCCTCCCCATTCCTAACGCACAGCCCAATCTTAACCCACGACCATCAGGGGCAACAAAGCATTTAAATTTCTGAGCCAGCCTCAGACAGAGGAGTCCATTGTTACTCGTCTCTGCCTCCCAGGGCCCAGCAGCACATCACTCCGGAGGGGAATTAAATATTTCCTGGATGTTAATCACATGTACTGTCTATTCCAGTTGCCTTTATAGCTGAGGGTACGACAAGCTAACGTAAAGCGTTTGAAGCCTACAGTGCCCTAAGCGAGAGTTTTTATTCATTCCTCCCCAAGACACAGGTGCTATTCTTTCCATTTCACTGATGACTCAGAGAATTTGCCCAAGGTCACTCAGTGAGTACATCCTGCTCAAAACACATTTATGATGTGGCAAACACTAATTACTCTTATTTTCAAACAAATAAAAGGTGAGCATTCAATGTCCAGGCTGGCTGTGCAGTGCCGTCTGTTTGGTCCAGGCTGGCTTGTAAACAGCCGTGACTTCTGTCCTGCTGCACATCTCTCTCACTCTCGCTCTTCCTCTCTCTTCTCCAGCTGCTGCAGTGTGGCCTGCCCTATCGAAGGGCCCTCAGTCCAACAGCCTGCAAGGAACCCAACCTGGCCGACAACCGCTGAGTGAGCCTGGAGATGGACCCTGCCCCACTCGAACCACCAGATGAGTGCAGCCCAGTCATCACCTTGACCGCAGCCTCCTGAGAAACCCTGAGCCCCAGGACACAGCTAAGCTGCGCCCACATTCCTGCTCCACAGAAACATGAGATGATAATTGTTTTAAACTGCTGAGCTTAGGGGAATCGTCATGTAGCATTTCCTTCTCTCTGGAGAATTGCTGGTGTGAGCCAACAAGCCTTTGTATCATTCACCTAAGTGCCTGTAGGGTCATGAGCTCTGCCATCCCATCAACCTTTGAGCCAGTTGGGGTGGAAACCCCTGGGAAAAGAGCATCTCCTTTAGACCCTGAAGCCCCCCCCATACCCAGCTCTCCTCACACCTCCTCAGATCCATCCCTTATCAGCACCTTCCCCTTTTATACACACCTGCGCACACACACACACACACACACGCACACACACACACACGCGCGCGCGCACACACGCTCACCCCAGGTTCAAAGAGCCGACCCAGGCAGTGTGTGCTCAGCTCCAGCTGGGGAAGAGGCTGTTTCTTCGACACTTGAGGGCACATCTCTCTAATCACTAACCCCACGTTCACCGGGCAACAGCCTGGATACTACAGTGTGGCCTCTTAGATGCCTTGAAACCAAAGAGGCTGCCGCGGCAGAAACCCCAAGAATTCCAACACGGGTCAAAACGCAAGTGAGTAATTAAACCTGCTCGTTTATCACGGGCTTTAAAAAAACCTAGAGCTAAGGGAAACGATCAAGCACTATCCCCTCAAAACCCCAAACTACACCTAGGGACTGTCCCTCCAAGCTTGAAAGGAATAATTCCACGATCAAGACAAGGAGAAATGTGCTTTAATAGAGGCATCCGTGAGCCCATGCTGATGTAAATAAATGACTGAAGGGATAAACTCAGGGGGAGAAGAAACAAAAAGTTCCTTACGGAAGAATTCCAAACAATGTATGTAGATACCTAAAGCCCTCCAGGAAGTGAGCTTGCTTCCCCTCCCGCTGAGTGTGGGCTGAGCTTGGTGACGCTTCCCATGAAGAGAGGACCAAAAGGGAAAAGGAGAAGTTTCCAGTGGAGAAACCTGGCAGCCAGCACATTATCCAGGTGACCAAGGTCAACAGCATGCTGGTATCACATGCCCTGATACATTATCATGAGACTACTTCACCTCTGTGGTATTCTGCCCCAAACCCCAGTCCATTATGAGAAAACATCAGACAAACCAAAACTGAAGGACATTCTTCAAAACACATAACCAGTACTCTCCAAAATCGTCAAGACCACACGAGAGTACACGTGATGTGGGATTCCGACTGGATCCCAAACAGAAGGAAGTTATTAGTGAAAAATCTAGTGATACCCAAATAAAGTGTGTGGTTTAGTACACAGCATTGCAACCATGCTAATTTCTTAGTTTTGACAACTCTCCCAGGGTTATGGAAGATTATGGGGAAACTAGGTGAGGGCTATGCAGCAACTCTCTGTACTTAACTTTGCAACTGTTTGGTAAATACAGAATTATTCCAAAATAAAGAGTTTATTTTGGAAGGTGTACTTGACACAGCTGGTGGATAACTAGTTCAAACCATCACCCCCCACACACCGTCCCCAGAACGATACAATAGGATGACGTCAGAAAGCTGTGTACAGTTTCATCCCACGATCCATCGTGAAAGGCAGCAGAACAGCTACTGTGTTCCCCGGGCTTGATTATCTCTAACCCCCAGACCACCAGAAGCACCAGCCTCCCTTTACGTGGGAAACTGACCAGGGGGGAAGTTAAGTAACCTGACAAGGTCACACAGCATTCTGGCGTGCATCTGATCCAGGGCTGGCCCCAAAGCGCGTGTTCTCTTCCACGAGCCCCACTGCCCTTTCCCAGACTGGACCCGTGGAAGACCACCACCTCGTCCTATCAGAGCCCTGGGTGCCCTTCCAGGAGGGGGCCTCTGTCAGATGCCTTTTCCAGTCCCAGCCGCCAGGAGTGAGAGGTTCTTTTGAAAGCTGATACAGAGAGGAACCACTAGGTGGCGAAAGACCCCACCAATGTCAAGGAACAGTGTCCGCCAAGGACAAGAGACCACACCCAGCTCAGACAGTTCTCTGCCTAAGAGTCCCAGAAGCAAAGTTTGTTGTAAGCCATTCGGGGCTTTCGTCTTGGCCAAGATTTGCGTAAGGGTAGAAAGGAGGGGTGTTCCCTCAACCACTATTATAATTTTGGAGGTCCAGCTGCAGAACTAACCAAAGACTTATTCCTTCCTGGCAAAAACCGGTAGACAGCTCTGAGCTCCTTATATAGGCACACACCCCCAGATACACACACACACACACACACGCGCGCGCGCGCACGGCGGGGGTGGGCCTTTAGATTCACTCTTCAGAGTCAAGGTTAGCAGGACTCGTCTTGACAAATACGCTAACCATTACCCCCCCGGAACACAGACATAGGTGCTGGTCCCCATCTTTGAAACCTCAAGAGCTCCAGCTCCAGAACCCGACTGCCTGGGCTGGAATCCCAGCTCCGTTGCTTTTACCATACATGTGACCTTGGGCACCTGGCTTAGCTGTGTGGGCCTCACCTTTCTGGTCTAACACCTGGAGATGGGAGCAGGACTGAGCCCACGAGATTCACTGTGACAATTAAACAGATTAACAGGAGCAAGTCACTTAAATCAGTGCTTAATAAATGTCTGCCACTTTTTGTTGTTGTTTCTCCCCCTAGAGGGGGTATATCGGCTCCACCCCTCAACCCTCCAGCCCTGAAGAGAACAGGATGCCTTCTTCATAAGGGAGGAGACAGTGACTATGGCAACCCTAGAAGGAGCCCGAATGGACACCTGCCCTGCTGTCTACTCAGATGTGAGAACCGAAGGCTTGGTTCACGGGGTATCATCACGACTTCTAGTCCGTTTCAAAGACCCACCACAGCAGACCACACACCTCCCTCCGCGGGGAGGACATGGGGCAACCTGCATCTCCAGGGAGACTCCAGAAAGTTCCCCAGGCAACGGTGCGATGTTTTATCCCTGCTTTACTGAGACTTTTTTTTTCAAGGTCAAGGCGAATGTGTAGGCACAACTGCTTTTTTTTTTTTTTCAAATTTAAGCCCCAAGTTTTTTTTTGTTTGTTTGTTTTTAAAGAAGATGTCGTGGGTAGGAGTTTATTAATTAATTTATTTTTGCTGTGTTGGGTCTTCGTTTCTGTGCGAGGGCTTTCTCCAGTTGTGGCAAGCGGGGGCCACTCTTCATCGCGGTGCATGGGCCTCTCACTGCTGTGGCCTCTCCCGTTGCGGAGCACAGGCTCCGGACGCGCAGGCTCAGCGGCCATGGCTCACGGGCCCAGTTGCTCCGCGGCATGTGGGATCTTCCCAGACCAGGGCTCGAACCCGCGTCTCCCGCGTCGGCAGGCGGACTCTCAACCACTGCGCCGCCAGGGAAGTCCTCGGCACAACTGCTTTTAAACCTGTTCTAGGCTCAGACTCTGCAGCTTGGAACGACTCTGGCAACTGACCTTGTGATTCTTGTGACTTGTGTGCGGAACAGACCACTGTGCTCTGGAGCCAGCTGAGCTGGGGCAGAGCAGACAAGGCTCCCACTGGGGCAGGAGCCCCTCGATGTGCACAGGAAGGTGTCAGCCTCCTCCTGTCACCTGGGCAGGGGGCGTCTGCTTCACACACACACACACACACACACACACACACACACACACACACACACACCTGCGTCTGCTCTGCTGGGAGCATGTCTGATAAGACTCACGTTGGACTTTCTATTTGCCTTTGTCACTGATAAATGAGAAATTCTGTCCTTCGTACTTGTATCTTATACAACCATTCTGCTTTCATTTAGTACCTGTTTGAATATGTTTAACTTATCACCTTAGAAAATCATTCCTTAGGAACAGATTTTTTTTTTATACTGGTGGTTCCTTGGGGTTCCATTTAAGTTCTTTTCGTATTTTGTAATGGTACATCCTCTATCTCTAGTTCTATACCTATTTTTTTCATGATATACCCTGTCAGTGGACTTTCTCTTTCTCTATATATATGTACACACACACACACACACACACACACACACCCACACACACACACACCCATAGAAGAGCTGCCGCCAGGGCGGGACCCGCAGAGCAGAGCTTCCAATGTTGTGCCGGGGAAGACTCAGCAAAAGCTCCACTGCCAGCAACCGCTCATGGAGGGGGGCTGAGAGACGCGCACTGAGCTGTTCTTTCTAGACCAGCGGGGTCCCCAGCCCGGGGGTATCGGCACCGCAGGAGTTTCCAAAAATGCAAATTCTTGGGCCCTGCCTGAGAACTGCTGAATCAGACACTCCGGGGTGGGACCAGGGGTCTGTGTTCTAATGCCCCACCCCCCCGCAGTGGCTCAGGTGCCCTCGGGCTGGAGAACCACCACCCTGGATATCGGAAAGAGCACTTTCGTCACACCCAAGTGTCGGTGGCCTGCTCCCGCCTTGGTGCTTGCACCACAGGCCGCTTCAGAGGGAGGCGACAGGGCACAAACCTAGACGTTTCTGGAAGTTCAGAATTCCCTGTGAGAACAGGATGCTCTGGGGAGCCCAGAGTCCCCGGGCCTCTCTACAGGTGATGACACACAGACAAAGGCGTCTGGTGAGAATTGACAGAACTGATCTAGAAAGCTCTCGACCACTCTAGACCATATCTGTGCCATCCTCTGCGATCATACAGGGATTATAGATGTTATTTGATCCTAAAATATTTTATCCTGGCTTTATCCATGACTTCATCTTATTTTTTCTACCTTTATTTTTCCTACTTTTTTTTACGTAAAAATAAAGTGTAAAATAAGCTTGCCTTAAATCCTTTTGGCGACAAAGCCAGGTTTAAATATGTTTAATATTTTTCAAAGGCACGTGACTTTTTTTAAAGCAATGTCCAAGTGGGGTGAAAAGGTAGGCTGGATTGCGTGTTCTTTCAGCCTCTGTCTGAAGTTGGGGAAAATTTGTAGAAGCACCTGCAATAATCCGACCTGAACACTAGAGGGCACCCCAGCCCACGAGTCTGGCTGGCCCAGCGGTGGCCCCGGGGCAGGCTCCAGGGATGGAAACATCAAAATAAGAGAAAAGCCTACTTCCGACCCCATAACCGTCCGAACTGCTGGAGACGGCAAGATGCTGCCAGATGCAGGCCCTCTTCGGGCTCACACCTCCGAAGCCCCAGGGCGGTCAGTAATTAGGTGTCTAAGGGCACGGAGAGCTGCAAACCCGGGCCACTGGGTCTGCATTTGGATTAAGCTCCCCTGTGTGTCAAGAGCTGCGAGGATTACAAACAACCAAACAGATGATGCCACGAGCACAGCACGTCACTTTACAGAACGTTTTCTCCTATACAGACACCCGCGTGCGCAGCGCCTCATCACACCGTCAGGGCGCCCGGGAACACGGCTCCATCAGCCCCCGCTGCAGATGAGGAAAGCGAGCCCCAGACGTGCCAAGGGACTCCTGCGGCCTGACGTCTGGGCTGGCTGGTGGCCGAGCTTGGGGAAGTCTAACTCAGACCGGGCGGTTAGCACTTAAGCACAGCGCCTCCCAAAAAGGCAAACAAGAGCCTGTTCTCAGGAGTGAGTCCTGCCCTCAGCGACCTGGAGGTGGGATAAACCTGGGGGGAATCTCTGCTGACAAAGCTCAGGGCAGGTCCCCAGGATCCTCGGTCCATCGCCAGCCACGGAGGGGAAAAGCCACCGCTCGGAGCTGTGCAGCCCCTTTACCTGCCCTGTGCTCCCCCCACCCCGGCTCTTAACAACACTTGCAGCTTGTGCTGTACATTATGACATCACATCTGCTGCTGCATCGCTCTATAAAAAGTAGGGTAGGGATTTCGCTGGTGGTGCAGCGGTTAAGAATCCGCCTGCCAAGGCAGGGGACACAGGCTCAAGCCCTGGTGCCCGAAGATCCCACATGCCGCGGAGCAACTAAGCCCGTGCGCCACAACTACTGAGCCCGTGCGCCACAACTACTGAAGCCCGCGCGCCTAGAGCCCGTGCTCCGCAACAGGAGAAGCCACAGCAATGAGAAGCCCGCACACCACAACGAAGAGGAGCCCCCGCTCGCCGCAACTAGAGAAAGCCCGCACGCAGCAACAAAGACCCAATGCAGCCAAAAATAAATTAATTATATATATATATATATATATATATATATATATATATACATTTTTTAAAATATATTTTTAAAAAAAGTAGGGTAGGAGTGTGGGTGTGTGTGTATGTTCCCCACCCCCCAGAGACACATGGGCCAGGAGAGACCTGCCTGTCCTCGCTCCCATTCACCAGCCAGCAGTGTCCTGCTCCAGAGAGACCCGGAAAATACAAGAAAGAGACAAGGAGCCTCGCCACAAATCCACAGAGACCAGAGGACACCCCAGGCAGTGCTCCTGCCCCACGGCCAACAGGGACCGTGGCTTCCCAGGCAGAGGGTGGCCGCCCTGCCACCCAGTCCGACTCCCGGGCACAGCTGATGTCGGAGCCAACAGGCCAGGACTGCCCTGCAAAAGGGCACAGCGGGAGTAGCCACCGATTTTTTTTGTAGCTACTTCACCTTAAGGTCAGAAAGGTGGATTCAATACCCTGGCTCCATTGTTCTAGACATATTCCCTTTTTGTCCTCCACTAATAAATATTTTATGTCAAAATAATCCCCCAGGGCTTCCCTGGTGGCGCAGTGGTGGAGAGTCCGCCTGCCGATGCAGAGGACGCGGGTTCGTGCCCCGGTCCGGGAAGATCCCATATGCCGCGGAGCGGCTGGGCCCGTGAGCCACGGCCGCTGAGCCTGCGCGTCCGGAGCCTGTGCTCCGCGACGGAAGAGGCCACGACAGTGAGAGGCCCGCATACCGCAAAATAATAATAATAATAATAATAATTATAATAATAATAATCCCCCAGAATGGTTTCCTGGCAGAGAATGACAACATCTAACTTTCCGACATCCAAGAGAGGGACGGATCTGTTGAAATCCACATAAACCTCAAATGATGCATCTCCCCTTCGTGTATGCCACCTCACCGCAGCCCAGAGTGACCGTGAATTCCTGGCTGGTCTACATCGGTGGTCCTCGGAGCATATGCCACCCTGAAATTCTTGGCTACATACACAGCCTAAGCCTGTCCGTACAGACCGTCACGCCCCTCTCAGCCCTGCGTCCCCCACGAAGCATGAACCCAAATGCCGGGGGAAAGGGATCTGGAAGTAAGCTTTGCTTTGGGCGGAGAACTATATCCGAATTCATCCACCTAATTCCTGAAATAAGGCTCAGCAGGGCCCGTGCTCGAAGCAGATGTGAGAGAGCCCTTTTCCCGGCCACCACTCCACATGGAGGATGGATGGAGTGGGTCTCAGCGCCGGGTTCCTGGGGGGAGCTGCAGCTCCTCTCTGGGACCTTCATCTCAGAGTGAGAGGCTCGGCCGCGGTAAGCTGGGCCGGGAGGCGCAGTGCCAGGACCCACGGTACTTTGACAGGCCCGTGAAAGTGTTTTAATTTCTTTTAAAATCAGAAGAAAATGGAACACAAATTTTCAGGCCGGAGAAAATGTTTTAATATGTAATGTTAATGTAGTCATAGTTATACCAACAGAGATACAAAATTTTTCTTTTTTTTTTTTTTTTTTTTAAAGAGGAGGGGAACGACAAAGGCAAACGTGCCCAGGACTCATGAACGTCTGAATGCAGCCCTGAGCGGCCTGGGGTGGGGAGAGACGCAGTACCCAAGTAGGACAGCTTAGGCACACTTGCGAGGGGCTGGAAGAAACCCCTCCTCCTCGGCCCTGAGGGTGGAGCTTCTGCCTCCCCGGCATCATGACCACTGACTCCACGCTACTCCCCGCAGCTTCCTGCCACCGGGAGACTCTTTACAAACCAGGTGCACTTGGCAAAGGTTCTCATCCAATCCCAGGGCCAGGGGGCGTACAAGGCAAGAGGGGACGCTGGAGGGCTGGGCGGGCACAGGAGGCCAAGGAGATGAAGCTCGGAGCCTTCCCCGAGACAAACCCCCTCGCACTCCATTTGCTCCCTTTGCATTTTTATTTTACTATTCACCTAACATAAAACTGTACCATTTTAACCATTTTCAAGTGTCCGATTCAGTGGCACCTAGCACATTCCCAATGTGGTGCAAGCATCACGCCTCCTTGGTTCCAGAACATTTTCATCCTGCCAGAAGGAACCCCTTGCCTACTAAGTAGTCACCCCCCAGCCCCCAGCCCTCCTCCAGGCCCCGGGCAATCATTAATCTGCTCGCTGCCTCTATACACTGGCCCATTCTGGGTATTTCACGTAAGGTGAATCACACAGTGCATCGTCCTCCTGCTTCTAGCTTTTACCGAGCAGAACGTTGTCAAGGTTCATCCATCCGCTGTAGCATCTCCCAGTACTTCATGCTTTCCATGGCTGAATAACATTCCATCGTACGCTAAGTCTCATTTTTTTTTCTCCCCTTTACAGGCATGACAGCACTCAGAAGGGAAAGCAAAGCTCTGTGATGGTTCTCAAACTTCCGTGACAAGTGCTCAGCTCAGTAGGAGATACGGGTCTTAAAAGCAGAGGAGCGGGCAACAGCATTCTTAAATCGCAGAATGTGAAGAATCAGATACACGTACAAACCATACAGACATCCACGTGGATGTTTATGGCTTCTGTCCTAATGGCCTCCCCTCCGCCCCATTATCCAGGGCCTCGGGAAGTCCAGGTCTGATTCAGCACTCGGATTAGGGGATTCTAGAAGCAGCAAGGCGAGCTGGGTCTCCCGGGCTTGGCTGTCAACCTGTTTCGCCGGACAGTCTGGGAAACACTGGCTGCCGGGTTTCCCACCACCTTCATTCGTGGAGTGGGGAGGGAACTCACCATGTGTCCCGGGAGAAACAAAGTCAGAAAGGGGTGGGGGAGGGAGAGGGAGGAGGAGGGCGTGAAGGAAAGGCCAAGAGATGGGAGATGGCCAAGAGGGCAAGTCTGGAGAACTCGGCCACTCGGGGCTCGCCCTGCAGCGCCCAGGGAGCAGCACCCTTCCAAAAATGAGGCCCACGGCGAGAGGAGCCGGCTGAGACCTCCGCGGCCACAGCTGACCGGGTCCAAGGGCTTCCGCTGCTACCGCATCTCCAAACGCCTGGTTAAGAGAACCAGGAATCGGGGGGCACCTTTTGCTCCTTTCCCCCAACCTCCCTGGAGCTTCAAGGAACTGGTTATGGTTGCCAGATCAGGGACTCACGTCAGTTCAGATGTTTCTATTACTAAAAAGAAAAAAAAAAAAAAAGGTACACGAGTACAAAGACGTTTATGGAAGCCTTGTGCTGAAAAATGGAGACCCAAGAGCCCCGCACCGGGGACTCGGTAAGAAAACAACGGTCCACTGACTCACTGGCCCTCGGGCCTTGAAGGATCATCATCGACGCGGAGGCCCAGGAAAGCCACCCTCGCTACAAAAGCGAAGAAGAGAATGGAATGTGCGCTCTGTGTGCGTCACAGCAACGTGACATGGACATCCCTCACCACGTCCAAGGAGACGTCCGACATAGTCCATCTTCCAGGCACTGTCAGGTGTCTGAATTTTCGGACACAGTTTTCATGTCACAGCTGCCATGAGAATGTATAGTAGCAGTCTCAGCGACAATCATTCGCAATCTGTTTATTTCCCTGACGTCCCGCATCTCCTTCCCGCCTCCTACGAAAGGCCTTTCTTAGACAAGCTCTCTTGGAGTAAGAGCTGGCTGCCTCACCACACGCGCGCATACACACACACACACACACACTCTGCAGTGCCACTTAGCCATTCTCAAGGCGGGGCAATTGGTGGCACTTGAGGCCAGGACATCAGCACAGGGAGAAGAATTAGCTTTTCTCTTTCAAGGGGTGTTTGCTTAACACTCAGAGCTCTCGAGCGGGACAGGGTCACGAAAGGAGGAAGACCTCTCAGCGCCTGGAAGGAATCCCAGTGCAGGCGGCTCCCTCCGGTCCAGCTCTTCTGTGCCCCCTGGTCCTCCCAGGAGGGGAGGGCAGGAAGAGGGGGAGGGCAACGGGTAGAGCCATGGGTCAGTGAGGCCAAAACAACCTGGACGAGGGTCCCCGAGGGACACGGAGCCAACCCGGAGACTCAAGTTTCTCCTTCAAGCGTCCTTCCAGAATTCTGCACTCCACACAGAACCCGGACGTCCACTTCAGGGGACAAACAGTCCTTAAGCTGCAGCTGGGTGCCAAGCAGGTCCAAGAACAAAACCGAAGAAGGGTCTTCAAATACCTCCAGGATGTGGAGTTGGCGAGGGGAAGAAAAGGAGAAGCCAGAGGCCAGGAATACGCCTGTTATTTGAAACACCCAGTTCCGCCAAAAGGTAAAATGGAGAAGAAAAGTTTCAGAACATCGTTTATACGATGAAAGCCAGCCGTCTACTGCTACTCAATAGTTGTATTAAGTAGATTGTGATGTCAGTCTCGCAGAATATTGTACAGACATTAAAACTAAATGCAAAGACGAGGAACATAAGAATGTGAAAAACAAAAGGTCAAGTGAAAAGTGAGAAATCATGTGCTCTGAGATTATGATTCTGCCAAGTCCACAGAAAATGCAAACCCTTGATGATGAGGCAGGGTTCTAGTGAGAGGGGTTTTTTAAAAACAAATATAAAGTTGTTCTGAATAACAAAAACGGTTTAAACAGTGGTGTAAAACAGAAACTCCCCAGAGCACCTGGAGAGGGACAGCAGCGGAGAAGAGCACTGACCTCGTGTGTCCAGGAGTCCAGCGTGCTCGCCCCCGGCCCCGGGGTCAGGTCCGTCCAGAGTACGGAAGCAGCACCTGCCGTCACGTTTCCCCACCCCTGACAGCCAGGTCAGGAGCGGCCGCAGCCCCGCAGCCTCCTGATGGGAGCCCCGGGGGCTGCCCGTCTCGGGGCAGAGCTTCCCACCTTCTCGGCCACACCGGGGTGCATCCCTGCCGGGAGCAAGTGCCCCCCGCTGCCCCCAGCAAAGCCTCGTGAGTGCTTCTCCCCAAACCACAGTCCGCTCTTCGCGCCCCACGTCCCAGCCCTCAGGGTTCCGTGTCCACCTCCTTCCTGACGATTCCAAGCGGCACTGTGCTCTCCCTCCCTGACCTGGGAGCTGGGGTTCTCGTTCATCCTGCCTTTATTCACTCACTGCCCTTAGGCTGTTCACTTCATACCTTCTCTTCCAACTCCGGCTTCGAGATCTGAAGGTCTGGCGCTGCGTCTGCCCCACCTCCTCCTCCCCTGCCCGTGCCAGACAATCAAGACATGTTTGCTGACTGAATAAATGGCTCCTCCCCCTCCCTGTCTCCTTGGATTGGGGTTGGGGGGATAGGGAGGAAAAGGCCCGAAAATGAAATTAAACGGCATTTTTGCTTTTGCATGCAACAGCCCTGAGAATCAGCTGGGGGGGAAAAAAAAATCAGCGGTGTGGGGAGCCTTCGAGAGGGAAGGTAACTGCCAACATCCTCCCAGAGCCCCTTTGCGGGGAGCAGGAACAATGAGATGGGAGGGTCAAGTCCTTCCTGGCTGGACCAAGTTCCAATCTTCCACTGACTTTAATTGCTAGGAAACAGACCTTCACGGCCTGTCACTATGACTTAAGTCACCATAGCCGGAAGGAGGAAGCCAGGTCCATTATAGCTGGCTGGCAAGGGGACACACGTGGATCGGGAGCCCGGGCAGGAAGCGCTGAAGACAAGACGCTTCTCAGACGCCCCCAGGCGCAGCCCACACCGCACCCCCCGCCAGGCACCCGTGTTGCATGTTGCCGTTCCACCCATTCACCGCCACGTACTGAAGTCTGTGGACACACACGCTAGACTCAATGAGAAGTCGGTGGTGGCCACTTTCTCAGAAACACGCTAAGCAAAGGAAGCCAGATGCGAAAGACTACGGATGTCTCGTTCCACGGACACGAAACGTCCGTAAAGGCAGGTTCACAGAGCAGACCAGCAGCAGCTCAGGGCCGGCCACGCGCATGCCTCAAACAGGCATCCAGGAAACCTTCTGGGGTTGACGGAAACGTTCTAAACCTGCATGGTGGTGATGGTCACACAACGCTGCACATTTACTCAAAGTAACTGGGTTGTACGTTTATAACAGATGAATTTTACAGTATGTAAAGTTTACCTCAATAAAGCTGGTGTAAAAATAAAAAGCTGGTGGCCAGGAAGGCAGCTCAGAGGGAAAAGAATCCAGCATCTGTCTCAAACCCGTGACTTGTCATGAGTGAGCTGTACCGCGAAATGTCCTTTGCCCTCTAACCCCGGGGGCCGCAGCCCCAGCTGACAGTCAGCTGGATAGACTCCAGGCTTCAAGGTCCAAAAGGCTGAGCCCCTCACCAGCTGTCCGATCCTGGGCACGCTTCCCAACTTCCCCGAGCCTCGGTTTTCTCATCCGTAAAATGATGACAGTAAGATTCACCTGCATGCGTCATATGTCACCAGAAGGTGCAGGTCTCAGGCCCTCCAATGCCACTTTTAGTGCCTTCTCTTTTAATTTAACAGGTACTTAAAGAGGTCTACGCAGTGTGCCCGGTACTAAGCTAGATGCTTTAGGGGATACAACGTAACAGAAAAGGGCTATTTTCAAGTTTACCGCCTTGTTGATATACTTATAAAGCAACTCGGGGTAGTTGAGGACAAGACCTCATAACCAGGATCTAAAAAGTCAGTGCTGAAGAGCCCTAAGGTCAAGGGGGCATGGCATGGAGGGAGGCGTGCTCAGAGGGGCTGGGGGCTGGGCCGGCGTGGACCAGAGGCAGGAGGGTCGGGGAAGAGCAGGGCTTTCCAGCCCCGAGGTCCGGTCTGAAATCGGGCTCTGCCACTTCCCAGCTGTGATGCTGGGCAGACACTCAACACCTCCAGCCCCGTTGGGAATCCCTTCCAAGGTCTGTGGCAGGAGCAACGAGAAAGGCGCAGGACAAAGACCTACTGTATACAGCACAGGGAACTGTGCTCAATACTCTGTAATGGCCTATATGGGAAAAGAATCTGAAAAAGAATAGATACGTGTGTATGTAGAACTGAATCACTTTGCTGTACACCTGAAGCTAACACAACATTGTTAATCAACTGTACTCCAATATAAAATAAAAATTAAAGAAAAAAAGAATGTCACAGGGCCCCGGGCACATAGTAGGTGCTCAGTTAGGATCAGGAGAACACACTGAGTCACAACGGAGTGAAGACTGGACGTGGAGCAGCCGTGAAGGGACCGGCCTGGCAGAATACCCTCTCCGAGCTCCCCTCTTCCTCCCCCAGAAGCCCCCTAACTCCTCTCCTCCTCGGCTCTGGGTCCCTGACAAACAATGAAGGAGGCCCCGACCCCAAACGGTTACTAGGGAAGACAAGAGCCATTTCCTTCAGGGAAGAAATGGTCCCACTTAGCATCTGTCTCAGCCCAGGTGGGCCATCTTCGTGAGCCCAACATGTCAGCATAAACGAAAAATGAGGGAGGCCCAAAGGCCAGAAAAAGAAGAGGAGAATCACACCAGCCCGCGTGCAAGGCCCAGGAGTCGGGGCTGGTGGGCAGCCAGAGTCAGCAGGGCCAGCTGGGGATGCGGGAGCGGGCCGACAGGAGAGAGCAAGGTGAACAGCAGGGCCACGCCCCTCCCCAGCCAGGGAAAGTGCCAAATCCGCGCCCCCCTCCACCGCCGGCCACCGCAGGGGGGGGCGGGGGTGAACCTGCTGCATCCTCTGGGCTCTCCCTCAAATGCAAAAGATAGAATTCTGATGATGCAAACACCCCCCTCCCAAGACAATGTGTCAACAAGGAGCAGGGCGGCCTTTTGACCTTGGGAGGGAGCGTAGGCCTCAAGAGTCGACAGAGCTGGGCTGCCAAGTGGGTGACCCTGAGCCAAGTCCCGCGACCTCTGTGACCTCAGGCAGGCTCTGCCACTGGGAAAGGAGGATAAATATCGACAGCCCTGGCGGGGCCATGGAGAGGGTGGAGACAGCCACGGAACGCCTGCACAGAGCAGCCCTCCAGGTCACTGGCAACATCGCCTGGGGCTCGGAGCCCAAGGGCTTGGGTTTGGGGCCAGGCTGCACCACCTCATAGCTGTGTGATTTTTGATAAGTTACTTGCCCTCTCTGTGCCTCGGTGTCTTCATCGGTAAAACAGGGACAATAGCAACGCCTACTTCATAAGGTTATTTGAGGAATAAACGAGCGTGTGTGTGTGTGTCTGTGTGTGTCTGTCCTAGAGTGATGGATGTTTGGAACACAGAATAGCAGCAATTGCTATTATTAGCTAATACCATTAGTGCTTATTAATAACTCTCAATGGTAGCTGAGGTCATAACAACCTCAACGTTGCAGCACTTCCTTCTCAGACCACGTCTCTCTCTCCTGTCAGAGGCAGCCTCAAGGGGGTTAAACAGGCCCCTGGGCTGTCCCAGAGCTGACCATCCACAGCCAGCACCAGGACTCCCCATCACGGCTCCCACGGGCAGGTGGCCGACAGTCCAAGTTCACCCAGTGCGGGCTTCTTACAGGCAGTCAGGGCTGTGGTCTGGGGAACTGGAGACGCCCCCAGAGGGGCCGCCACGCCTGGCGGAGGCTGCCACATGCATCCATCACATGAACAAGGGCAAGTTAATTCTCCAAGGACCGCAGCGTCCTACCTTCTGCCAAAGAGAGAAGGGTGATGGGAAACTACTTAAGGCCTACCAGCCCCTTGGGTGAAAAAGCAGAGAATCATTAGTGAGAAGTCTGCGTCACTGGGTTTGGGGATACAGGTCCATGGGGGCAGCAGGGGCGTCTGTGGAAAGACGACATCGTGGGGAGGTGCTCTGGGGTGCTGGTGGGGGTCTTGGAGGGTCTCCCTGCTGCCTCCAGACACCTGAGGTCTCCATCTATACCGTGAGGCCAGGGGAGCGCCCTTCTCCCCACATCCCACGGGGCCTCACCCAGCTTCTGGGGGCTTCTCCAGCCACCCTGAGCGACAGGCGAAACTGCAGCCCACCAGAAGCCTCCACGTCAAGGCAGACCCTCTATCCATCCCCTCTCCCCAAACCCCAGGTCTCTTCTCCAGGAGCAGAGCTGATACGGAAGAAGTTCCCCGAAATCTGCCTCAGAATACAAGGCATCGGGACCGGCCACCCAGAAACTTCCACCAAGCTTGGGTCCCCGGCTTCTCAAGCCCCTTTCAGGGGCCCAGGCTCATGGGACAGAAGCTGCGATTCTCTCTACACCCGTGTCCTCCTTGCACGCCCTCTCCCTGCCCCCAGCCCTCGCTGGCCCCGACCTCCCGAAACAAAGGTGCTTTTTTCCCTGCTCCTTGGGGTCACCACATTTTCGTCAAACCTGTGCTTGTTTTCTTTCTGCTGGGGCCCATCTTGGCCGGCCTCCTCAGGCACCACCATACCCTGGAGACAAACCCCGTATTGTTTCCATAGACCTAATAAATGACAACACTCCACACCTCCTGCCACTAACCCTGCTCGCCCGCCCAGCTCCCCTCCCCGTCCCGTCCCGTCCCGAGCCGTCTGAAGTCTCCCTTGTGCTAACTGCCGCCCTCCCCCAGCCAAAGAACAGGAGGCTTATGTCAAGCGGGGAGGGAAACGGGCTTGTGCTATCGGTGCCTCCCCGTCTGCGTGCTATCAGGTGAAGATTCGGTCCAGAGAGACGCAGCATCAGTGAGCGACATCCACGAACCGGGGCCCTTCCTCCCTTCCTCCCGCTCAAGCCTGGAATGGAAGGGAACGGGGGAAGGTGGCCAACGGTGCCTCAGAAGGCTGCTCCGTGAGTTTTCCAAAACACGTCTTTCCTCAGCAAGCAGGCTCTTCCTCGGCCTTTGACCAAGTCGATGATGAACGGGGTAGGGGAGGCTTAACAAGCACAGCCTGACTTCTCTCCCCACTGGTCCAGTGGATGAGGTCGGTCAGGCGCCGTCCGGAGGGGACCGCGGGCGTCCCAGGATGGGTGGTGATCAGTGAGGAGGGCTTCTGGGCTGTCTGGATGTGGGATGTGCCCGTGTGCGGGGTCAGGAGCCAAAACACGAGACACGTGTCACGCCACCCAAACACAGATTCGCGCACGGATTGTTCTGGAGTCTATAAACAGTCCCGAGCCTCCAGCTTTCACTGAGGGAAAAAGAAACCAGAGAGAGACAGCAGCTGCCTAACCTCTGCAGCCAACTGCTCCGGGCCCCGACCTCACACTCAGCAAGCCCGTTCACCAACCACCAGTCGGGAGAAATCAACCACCCAGGAGATGGGCACCTTGACTTCTGACCCCAACCCGGCTCTGCCTGCCCCGACGGCCCTCGGCAAGGCCGGACGGGCCAGCGGGCTGTGCGTGCTCACGGCTGCCACTGCAAGAGCCCTCCTCTGGGCAGGGTGCAGGGAGGGGTGGCATACTACCCAGGGCAGGAGCGACTGAGCCGGGGGGAGATGCCAGTAAAGAGCCGGGAGACAGAGGAGCCCACGGACACACCCAGACACACTCAGGAAGCCCTATGCAGGCATCCTGAAACGCGACTGTTTTACGTGTAGGGCTGGACGGGCCTTGAGAGCTCACCCCTGCCGTTCCGCCTACAGATGCAAGCGCAGAGCGGTAAAGAAACCTGACCAAGATCACTCATCCAGGAAGGAACGAGCTAAGATCGCGACCTAGAGCCTCGAGCCAGGGTCCAACATGCCTCCCGCCCTCTCCTCTGCGTCACCCCTCCGGAGATCAGTGAAACCCAAGCCTCACGTGAGGAGTGGGTCCAATACACCCACCTGGATGGAATGAGGGTTCACAGCCTGGTGACGGGAAAGAAAGGACCGGGGCACGCCTGTCAAGACAGCCACCCTGCCAGGAGGGACAGGGGCGTGGGGTGGGAACCCAACACACACCCACCTGCCGTCTGGCCCCATCTGGTGGACGGTGCCATTGCGGTGTAAGTGTCCCCGGGATCAGCAGGGGCTTCAGGCCAGTAATTCGCATTTTCTGGTCTGGTTCTGGAAGACTGGCCCAGGAACACACCAAAGATGCAGAGACGCACCCTGCGGCGGCCCGAGGCTT
>NC_041227.1:127968912-127997133 GCF_002837175.3 Physeter macrocephalus
CTCCCGCCTGAATCCCACACCCACCGTCCCCCAGCCTCTCCCCCAGCCTCTCCCCCACCCAGCCTCCCCCAGCCTCTCCCCCAGCCTCTCCCCCACGCCGCTGCCCGGAACCTGCTCTGAGATCCGCCCCTCCCCGGGCAGGATGTCCCTCTGCAGAGCCCAGGAGAGGTCGAGGTCTCACCAAGGCCTCTCCTCCACCACCGCCCAGCATTTCGGGGGCGGCTCTCCCAGTTCACACTCTGCGCAGGCCCCAGAGGATAAGGCAGGCTCAGCCGACCCAGGGGACGGCCCGGGAGCCTCCTGCCGCTGGGCGCCTGACCGCCCTGGCGGCTGTGACATGACAGCACGGACTCAAGCCCGGCTGGGAAGGCCCTTCTCGCCACCGCCAGACCCCCGCCCGGCTCCTCGAGGCCGCCTACCCCCGGATGAAGGAGGAAGGGTGCGCCGCAGAGTAGAACTCAGGCAGCCTGGGCATTTCCGGAGCCAGCCCTCCGGCCCCCGACTCACACACACCCAGGTCGACCCCCAGGGCCCACCGCTCCGCCCCAAGACAAGAAGATGAGAGGAGGGGGGCACAGATTCGGGGCCGGGAGCTGGGTCAGGGCTCCCCTCTCTAAGACGTGAGTGGGGAAGGCTTTTTCTCGGCCACACTCCAGCAAGGCTCCCCAATCCTCTTGTTTGCCAAAGCAGCCGGGCGCCTCCTTCCCGGCCCCAGCTGAGCCCACGGGCCCCAGCGTCTCTGCCGCTTGCCCAGTGGAGGAGCAGGTACCCGGGGTGCTGAGCCCTCCAAGGGCACACGGTACCAGGGACGCAGGGCAGACGATGACACACAGCAAGGCAAGGGCAGGCAGAGGCTTTAGAATCAGACACAGCAGGGCTGGAAGCTCAAGCGTTCCACTGCTGGGCGACATTAGGGGAGATGCTTTCCTTCTCTGAGCCTAGCATTCCAGGTCCGGAAGATGCTGTCAGGATTGAGACGTCGATCCACGTGCAGGGCATTTAGCATGTTCCACAAATGACAGCCCAACGTGAATAGCTGATCACGGAAACCTCACGTTTACATGGCTGAGTGAAAAGCTCTGAACCATGTAGTTAAAAAGGGCTACACCTCGTAGTGACAGGTACGGCCACCTGGGGAAGCAGGGGGTGCCCACACACCCACACAGCCCTAGACGGGATGCACTCCGACAGGGCGCACGGGCGCACACGCACCCAGGTGGCCAAATTTATCCATGACGTTTGCTACCCGAAGTCCCTCAGATCGAACACCTTCTAAACATACACACACAGCTGGGGCCTGGCCCACCGAGTGGGTGAGATGTTTCTGGGTTTTTTGTTTTTTTTTTTTTAATCCAAAGAGATAACTGAAACTAGGAATTTCTGCCCGGCAAACCAAGACAAACTTGCCAAAGAGCATCCCAGCGATTTAGAGAGGAGAGGGAAGGTAATTCCAGCAGAGTTACAGCCACTGCCCCACGCTGAGATTTCCCCCCAAAATAAAAAGATAAGATAAAACCCCCTAACTCTCCCGCAGCCCCCTCCGGGGTTCCTCAGACCCCACCTCCCACCCCATCTCCAGCACCAAGTCTCTGCTGGTCTCCAGGCAGGGGTGAAAATAAAGGGAGTTTTGTCCTTCTCCCCTCCTCGGCGGGTCTGAGGGAGTTTATCTGACACTCCAGCAGGCTTTGTAAACTGAGTGTCCCAGGATGAACGCTCCCTTAAGAGTCGCTTGGCCTGAGACAGAGGGACCCTCTCCAGAGGAGAATGGGGAGCTTGTTCCGATGGTCTTTTAATATGGGGGGCGGGGTGTCACCGAGGACAGGCCTCCAACAGACTCTCACAGAAGGGTCTCTGTCCCGGGGCTACAATGGAGGGAATTCTTAAAGGCACAGATGCTGAAAGGGGAAAGGAATTTTTTTTTTTTCTCCCTAAGAGGAAGGGAGGGAGGTCAGGGCGGGAAGGAGAGGGGGTGTGATGAGGCCTTCTCACTCCCCAGAACAATTCAGGTTATAACAAGGCATCTCAGCCTGAGAGCAACAGATAGGCAAGCAGATCAGAGGCCCCACGGAGCAGAATTAAAACAAACAAACAAAAAAAACAAAAAGAAAAAAGAAAAAGTTAAAAAAAAACAAACCCACTTCATCTGATGTATGCGGCCAAGGGTATGGCCATGTTATCCCATGATTTAAGTATGTCAATCTTGTTCAAACTTGACTCTTGTAAACAGCTGCTTTTGCTCAGAATAAAAGATGAAGATTTGATAAAAAAAAAAAAAAAAAAGAATTCTACTCGAGTCTGTTTGCTTTACGGGTTCCCGGTCTGCTTCCCAAATCCAGGATGTGAACCCCCCAGCCAGCAGGAAAGAATCACATTTTTTCCTACGTGAAGGGCCTCTATTCCATTATCAATCCTTGGAAGGCCGTCTGAGTCCAAACGTTCACTCTGGGAAAGGGGGAAGCAGAGCCCCCCAAGGCCCTTAATTTTAAATAAATAAAATTCTCTCCATCCACAGGAAGAGGAGGGTCATTTATTCTTCTAGTTCTTGATTTTGGTACAAGGTCACCCTAACAGATTTCTGAAGACATCTCAAACTATCACAAATGACGTTTTATAAAGACTGCCCTGCGAGCCTGTTGCATGTTTTGATTTCGTTTAAGTTGAATTGAGCATTTCTCCAAGAAGTCAAGCTGTGCTCCACAAAGAGCTGGGAGGGGTCAGGCATTTCTCCTTTCCTACCTGGCTCGTGGTCACCTGCCCAAGACAGCGAGGGAAACAAGGAGACATCCTTGTTCATCCTCCATGCTGAAATTAATCAAGGAGTCACCTAGTCCACGTCTAAAGTACGCAGGGAGGAAACCAAGGCCCCACGACGTGACATAACTTGCCCCAAACCACAAGGCAAATTAGGAGACTGAAATGGGCAGAAACCAGGTCTCCTGGCTGAGCAACCATCTTACGGCACAAGGGAGAGAAACGTGCTCAGGACCACACCTAGCGAAGACCAGTAACCCCTTCTGAAAGCAAGACACGTAGCTGTCTTTCCAATGTCATGTGTCGGGATAATCTAGCCAGAGGCCATGGACCCTGCATCCACAGACACAGAGCAGCAAAATGGCGGAACAGTGTGGGCCTTGGACCTGTCAGGTCACCGAGTATATATTGTCTCTACTGGAGTCGGCATCAGGCCAGTTGCTATGAAATCGGAGAATGCACACCTCTGATTTCACTGGAAAAAAAAAGATCCAAGCATGTGAAACAATATATAGTATTAGGCAGGCAGTATATAATGTTATAGGTTATCAGTGCTGTAGAAGTTCAGGAAAGGGAAAGACTGGATGAAAAAGAAAACACTGCCAAAGTAGAGAGTAGGCGCCCGGTTGGTGAGTCTATTCAAGTCTAATCCGGGCAATTACCGGACAAGGATATTGGATTTTATGGCCCCTACACTGGTGAATGTCACTGACCTTGCACTGGGAGAGCCCAGGGAAGGAAAGAAGGAGGACACGGCCCACGAGGAAAGGAGCAGCGAACAGGTCACAGGGAAGAACGGGTTGAGATACGCTCACCGCAGACCCCAGGAAGGAAGAGCTAACTGCAGCGCCCCCTCTCCCCAGACCCCGCCCCGTTCAAGCCAACAGAGGTTCCTGGGGCTGGTCATTTGCCACATTTGCCTGGCACATCCGAGGGGACTTTCTTTACTTAAGTCATCGCACGTAAGCCAACGGAGGCTGCAACGCAAATTCTGCACTTCCAAGAAGAAAGCCAAAAGTGAATTGGACCTCTTGGGTAGAAAATGGGCATTTTCCTCCCCAGTTAAACCCAGCAACATCTGAGCAAAGCTGTAACTGCAGGCCAAGCAGACAGAGCCATGGAGTTGGCCCATTTCTTTAAAATCGACACGGGGTTTAAGCCAAGAAGTGGGGGGAGAATAAGTGGGAGGAGAAATCCAAGATTCGGTCCACCTGGTCCAATAAATGAGACACGCTCCGACTCCCATCTGCGTCCCCCAACCTCAAGGACACACAGGCTCCATCCTCCACCCCACCCAACCACGTCCATTAAAAGGGTCTCTTCACTGGGCGAAGGACAGAGTACACGGCGGCTGATGGGAGTGCAGCTTAGATGGGGCAACAGTTTCTCACCTGATCCTGAGCCCATTTGCAGGTGACGATGGTACGGCGTCGGTAGCTCTCTCCAGTTTCCAAGTACAACATCAGAAGGGCAGGACTGGCCATGGGTCTGCTCTGAAAGCGCAGCTGAGCTTTGAGCTCATGGCGTAAAGTATACACGGTGCTGTTCCAGTGACCGCAACTTAGAACCTCAACACAACACTTCCACCGAATGCCTGGACAATGGGCCGGGCCGCTTTCCTGTCCCACTCGAATACATGCGCCCACCCTTCCAAGCCCTCTTTACGTCCAGAGTCATCCTCTACCTGCCCACAGTTGTGGGAGATGGAAAACACACCAACTCGGTACGCCCTGGCCCCAGCATCCTCCGTGGGACTCAGTAACAGGGACATGATGCTGATACGTGGTTCGGACTTGCGCATCTCCTAAGTGAACAGAGTCAGCGCCGCACCACGGGGAAACTGGCTGGTTTGAAAAACCAGCTGACGTGCGTCTGGATCCTGACTCCGCGTTTGCTGTCAGTGCAAAGACTGACAGCTCTCCAAACCAGACGTTGCACCTGTAGAGAGGAACGTGAGGATGGCAAGGTAGAGGAGTGAGACCTGGGGGAAAGGCCTGGAACTGGCAGAGCGGTTCCGGAGACGTCCTCATCAGGGAAGACTCCAGTGGATGCATCTCTCAGTTAATTTTGCTGTTAACGGTCTTCACATTGAATTTGCTGTCCCGTCTGCAGAGAAGAGCGAAGTCCATTTCCAGCTCCACTCCCAGAAAGACGCAGGGCCTCGCCTCCACCAGGAGGAGGAGGAAGAAACACTGCTTTGGGGAGGTGGGCTGTTGGGGAGGACGACGTGAAGGACGGGTGAGAGCTCTAGAGCCGCTATCAAATCCACGTGATTTGTGACTTCTAGCACGTCTCAGAAAAAGCGGGGAGCCAAGCTTGCAGCTGGATGAGGACAGTCACGTGCCGAGCCGGAAGCAGATCAAGCTCTGGCTCTGCCACTGACTAGCAAAGGTGACTCTGGACCAAGCAGCTTAAGCCCTGGAAGCCTCAGCTTCCTCATCTATTAAATGGGGCAACGCTAAAGACAGCGGCCAGCAGCCTCCTGGGACACCGTCGCCTCGCACACCCCCTTTCCTCCCGCTCCACCGCCCTCCCTAAAAAGACTGTTGATGCCCCGGCCGCAGAGTGGAAATAAGCCATCACCATGGCAGCGAGCTCTTCTCTGAAGGACCAACGACCACGGAGCACCTGCCAGGGCAGCAAGGTTTCCTTTAAGAGCTCGTACAACCCACGGGCCCGAGTCACAGCTCCTCAAACAAAGGCTACCTGTGTAGCGTGCGGACGCAGCAAGGAAAGTAGGGTCCCCCACCTTGAGCTCAACAGCCTGGAGAGCAAGGCTGTGTCTCTACCATGGAGCCCCCAGAAGTTGGGGCCCAAGCTGGCCCAGGGATGTGCAAACACAAAGGAACCATCTACGTCGATGCACCTGGGAGGCCGCTCCAGAGCGAGCCCTCCATGGGACCCAACGGGGTAGCCCATCTCCCCGCCGGGCTGCCAAATACCGGAGCCCGGCGAGAAGTCAGCACAAACCCACCGGCCCCAGCTCCCGCCACGGGGCCTTCTCCTACCCAGCACGGGACACACGTGCCCCTGCAAGGTAGACTGGGAGCGACGCCACTAGTCGAGAGATGCTCAGAATTAGGGAAGGTGGTTTTCTTCGCTTTGAAGAAAGCTCAGCGAGAGGTGCCACTCTAAGCAGCGGCTGCTATTCCCAGGAACAACCCTTTCGTGCGGGGAAATGAGAACCGAGTCGCGGGCGATGCACCGGGAGGCCGGACTTCCCAGCTCCCCGATGGAGCGGCACTATGTCCCTTGAGAAAAACAGACTCTCGGAACTTCCCTGGGGGTCCAGTGGTTAAGACTCCGTGCTTGCAGTGCAGGGGGCGCGGGTTCGACCCCTGGTCGGGGAACTAAGATTCCCACGTGCCGCGCAGTGCGGCCAAAAAAAAAAGGAAAAAGAAAACGTGGCCTCTCAGGTTCAGAAATTCAGAGGAAAGCACTGCCGAGGTTCATTCACGTATCAACTTTCACTGAGCATATCCGCCTGCCCTGCGCTCTCCCAGGCCCCGCGTATCCAAAGGTAAACAGAATCAATCCCCTGCTCCTACCGTACGACGCTCTGCTGTATTATCCAGTAGCCCAGCTCGTCCACGGCAAACACCTGGTGTTGTCTCTCTGCATCCTCCCCGCCCCAGTTTGCAGAATCCCCGTGGCCCTGGGCAGGGAAGCTGCCTCCACCCACAGACCCGGGTGTGAGGCACGTGAGCACAGGACAGCATCTGGGCATTCCACCTCCCGGCCACGGGGATGGGTCAGGGTGAGCGCGCTTCCGGGGTCGTCACTCGGGGCGCCGAGCCAAAGGCGTCCTCTTGCATCTGCTGGGTCTGTAGAGGCTTCTACTCTTTCTGCTTCCACTAGGGGAGTAAAGCTAAGAATGAAAAGAAGTGCAGAAAAACAAAGAGCCAACAAAATCCCCCGAGAGCACAAGCCCTAGACTTCACAGTTAGGTGGACAACCCCAAGCTCATGGGTTAAAGCCAGCCAGAGTTGGTTTCTCTGAAACTTGCAGCTAAAAGCGACCCACCTAAAAATACCCTTCTTTTATGGATGACGAATTGAAGGCAGAGAGGCTCAGTGACTTGTACAAGGTCACACATGCATCGTGTGACTGGGGCGGGACGGGGCCCCAGTGCTGGGCATGCACCGCGACCTGGGTTGGAACCGTGGCTCCATCCTTCAAAGCTCTGGGGCCTTAAGGGTGTTCCTTAAACTCTCTAAGCCCCAGATGTCAGAGATGAGAGTGTCCACACCCAGGGCGGTGAGGACCAAGGAAAACGGGCTCTGGACCACCTGCTCTGATCTGCCCGAGGCTGGCTTCTCTCTCTTCCCAACATAACAGCGCTCCTGCTTGCCGGCGCTGGCTGGTGGATCCCTTACGTGGGGATGTGGAAGGAATAGGGCTGCTTCCTAGTATAGGGGACACAGGCGACATCCAACGGTCGGTCTGACCAGTGAATGCGGCCATACAAGCATCTCCCCCACGTCAGTGTCCTACAGACAGCTGCCCAGGGTGACAAGGGCAGAGACAAACGTTTGGAAAAGAGGAAAGCAACTGGGGAAGGCGGGGGGCAACGGGGGCCAGGGTGAAAGACGAAAGCAATTCCAGGAAAGGCGGAAAAGCCCAGTGGCCGGGGTGGAATGAGAAGCCAGGGCCATCTCAGCTCCCTGGTTAACCACATTCCTGGTTCCCATTTCGGAAATTTAATTAAAAACCCAAACATCTATATTTCCCAACTGGCTGGCCAGTGGCCACGGATTCCCTTCGATTCAGAGAAACTCCCTCTGCGTGACCCTGGGGCCACGACACACACCCCGTGTGAAGCCAGAGGAGGAAGGGTCGCGGGCAGGGGTCACGGGATGGCAACTCCCCCATAGAGAAGAAAGCCTCCTCCTGGCTTGGGAGGATCCTGTTCTGTCACCCCAGCCACAGGAATAGCAGTTTTGTTTCTCGTTGCTTCATTTTAAAAATTAAAAAAAAAAAAAATCATGATAAAAAAATAAAAATGAAAAAGAACCACATTCGTGGTGGCTCCAGAGACACAAGGTCACCTTCGGCCCACCGCGTAGGGGAAAGTGCAGAGGCCCAGAGAGGCAAAGCCGCCCCGCGGCTGGCGAGCAGACCACCCGGCCCCCGGGGTCAATAAAACCACTTACTGCCGGTGCCTCCCCTACGCCCACCGTGAGACCGGACACGTGTGCTTGGGACGTCGAATGACAAACGGGATCAGACAGAGCTTTCAGGGCTCGCTCACAGCTTCGGGAAGAAAACCTGAGACCAGAGGTGCTCATCCTAACCCAGGCACCGGCCCAGGGCTCCGTCAGAGCTGCCGTAGAAATCTGGCATCTCACCCCCAGGCTCCAAAGGGCGTGTCTTAGGACACTCGACTACACAGAAAAGGGTTCTACGGAAAAGCAATTTATTTTTCCAAAAAAACCCCACACTCAGCAAACTTCATATATGCAGTTTGACCATTCAGGACACGTGGACAGAGAGGATTCTCCCCGAAGTTCTCCCAAATCATGAATCCCATCTCTGTGTTCCCAGCCGGCCCTGCCCCCTCCCTCCCCCACCAACACTAAAAAAAGAGTCACTTTTCACAGGTGTGGGAGATGAGGGGTTAGGAGCCCGTTCTCCTGGGTGGGATCTAGCTGTGTCATTTCACTCATCTGTGCCTTGATAGCCTCTTCCGGAAAACGTGGATGACACTTATTTCAACAGGTTGAGGGTGGCACCAGATGGGGTAGGGATATAAAAGCACTTGAAAAACTCCAGTGCCAATAATGGGGGTGTAAGGAACCCACTAGATCACCAAACGTTTTCATTTAGAAAGAATGGATGCAGCAGACTCGGAGCTGAGGGCCTCCCCACGTAAACTCTCTGCCCCTTACTTCCCTGGGCTCTTAGCTCTTCGTGAAGATTCTTCCTCAAAGCGAGAAGGAGATCCCGATGGCTCCCTGAGTACACACTGGGGGAAAAAAAAAAAAAATCTAACCGTCCTAGTCCATTCGCATTTAACATTAGTTAAGTGCCAATTCACATCCACTGGGATGGTGACTATTACTAGAAAAGGAAGAAGGGAGGGAGGGAGGAAAGGGCTGCCAAGGATGTGGAGAAATCGCAACCCTTGTGCCTTGCTGGCGGGAATGTAAAATGCTGCAGCTGCTGTTGGAAAACAGTATGGCAGTTCCTCAAAAAATTAAAAGTAAAATGACCCTATGACCCAGCAATTCTACCTCTGGGTATATACACAAAAGAACTGAAAGCAGAGACCCGAACAGATATTTGTACCCCTACGTTCAGAGCAGCGTTATTCGTAGCCAAGAAGTAGAGGCCACCCAAGTGTCCCTCAACAGATTAATGGATAAACAAAATGTGACGTATACATAAAACGGAAAACTATTCAGCCTTAAAATGGAAGGAATTCTGACACACACTACAACGTGGGTGAAGCCTGAGGACATGATGTGAAAACAAAGCAGACACAGAAGGACAAATATTGTATGATTCCACTTACAGGAGATACCTACAGTTGTCAGAATGATGGAGACAGAAAATAGAATGGCAGTTACCAGGGGCTGGGGGCTGCGGGAGTTAGTGCTTCACGGCCACAGAGTTTCAGTTTGGGGTGATGAAGACGTTTTGGAGATGGATGGTGGTGATGGTGGCAAAACAATGTGAAAGTACATAATGCCACTGACACGCTGAAAAATGGTTAAGGTGGTAAACTGATGTCCGTCTTACCATAATTAAAAATGGTTAAAAATTTTTCAAAAGTTAGTTAAGTGAAGAAGGTACGAGGGCAGAAACGATCACTGTCGCTTAGAGCTCCTGAGGGTTTCACTCACATACTGAAGAATTTGTACCCAAAGGCCAGCATCTCAGACACCTTCTTTTCCACGCCTGAGGCACAACACTGGCCCAAAGAGCACCCCGCCCAGGTACTGACCCGAAGCAATTGCACCAGTGTCTAAAGAACCATCCAAGGACTTCCCTGGCAGTCCAGTGGTTAGGACTTCACCTTCCAGTGCTGGGGGTGCGGGTTCGATCCCTGATCAGGGAGCTAAGATCCCACATGCCTCGTGGCCAAGAGACCAAAACAGAAAACAAAAGCAGTATTGTTAACAAATTCAATAAAGACTTTGAAAATGGTCCGCATCAAAAAAAAAAAAAAAAATCTTAAAAAAAAATAAAGAACCATCCAGCAGGCACCGATATTTGCAGAATTAACGAGCGAGGAATCTGAAGCAATGGATTGGAAATGCGTCTATAATTAGGGAGAGGGAATATACTCCATTGGTGGCTCAGAAAGCATGGCCGAAATCCCCAACGGATTATCTGATGGAACTGTTGGGCAGGCAGAGATGGTCTCTCCCGCCCTGTCCTGCTTGGGCTCTCAGACCAGTGAAAGGAAAGGGAGGAAACTGCTAAAGAGAAATGAGGTCAAGGGCCCATGTTTCAGGCAAAGGCGGCGGGTCTGAAAACCATTAAAATCAGACCCTATAAGAGGCACCTTCCAAACACCTGGGAGCCTCACGGACCCTGAGGGGAGGGACTGATTTATTTCTGGAGACCCAGAACCGCACTCCCTCCGTCATTTGCCCGAATGCGGCTGCTTCTGTTTTCACCATCTCCAGAAGGCAACTGGTTTCAAGACTTCTGTGTAAAAACCTGTACCAACACACCAAATACGGGGGGGAGGTGATGATTCACATGCCCAAAAGAATTCTTTGACAGAAACTTGCCACTTCAGCATTCCTGTAGCTTACAAACTTCCTCCAGGCCTTTCACATATCATGTGATCAACCGAGATTGGTTGTGTATAGATATTCTTCCAGGCACAAACCTAGTCTGTAAAGCAAGGGAGCCGGAGTGGTTTCGAACAGACTGTCTTTCGCCAATGGCATAGCTCAAAGAGAGGAAATCTATCCAGGACCGTTCCTGTCCTCTTGTGAAATGAGCTCAGTGCTTCCATCCTGTGAGGAAGGGGGTGCTGACTAGACGTGGGGGAACGCCACCCAGTTCCACGATGACAGTGGACATTGCCTAGGACGATGCTGGCCAGAAAGAGAAGTAGCAGGGTCTGCCTGGGCACACAAATGTCCCAGGGAGCTGCCTCTTAAAGCTGCCCAGGCTCCCAGGGAACTCACAAACCCCAGAGGAGAGGCTGCAGATCTTATACCTAAAGCCCAGAACTGCAGTTCTTTATCGTTCACTCAAACGCAGCCACTTCTGTCTTCACTGAGTACAAAGGGCACCAGATTTCAAGACTTCTATGTCACAACCTATGCCAACAAAACAAGTAAGTAGATGTGGGGGCCAGACCAGGTGGAGGCAAGCCAGGAAGACTTCCTGGAGGAGGAGGAGGACAGAGAAGCTTTGTGGCTGGGTACGCTTGAGTGGGAAAAGGCTCATTTCTGGCTTTAGCTGGCCAAGAAGTCAATCAACTCCCTGTTTCTTACAGTGTCCACCTGTATTAAAATGGCCTGGGGTGCTTGTTAAAAATACCCATTTCTGGGGCTTCCCTGGTGGCGCAGTGGTTGAGAGTCCGCCTGCCGATGCAGGGGACACGGGTTCATGCCCCGGTCTGGGAGGATCCCACATGCCGCGGAGCGGCTGGGCCCATGAGCCATGGCTGCTGAGCCTGCGCGTCCGGAGCCTGTGCTCCACAACAGTGAGAGGCCTGCATACTGCAAAACAAACAAACAAACAAACAAAAAAACCCATTTCTGAGTGCTACCCCCGACATGTACCAAAACAGAACCTCTAAAGGTGGGGGGAGGGTGGGGATGGCTGCTAAGAATACTCAGATTTTTACCAAATTCTCCAAGCACTGCATTTTTATGCAAATCACAGGGTGCAGGCCAGGGGGCTGGGGGAGCAGCTCCAGGTACGCCGGCTGAACCGGGTCCACGCTGATCTGGGAAGAGCTGGGCAGGGAAGGACCCATGAGGAGTCACCGAGAAGAGGGACAAGGCAGGTGCAGACAGAGGGCTGTTCCAGGACTGTTTAGTCACAATGTCCCCCAAGCCCTCTCCCACCGACACTTCCTGTTATGATCCTTACTGGAGCTGGCCGGTGATAGAAAACATCTGTGCCAGTGCACAAAGGGCAGGGGAGAGAGGGAAGGAGGGAGAGACAGAGAGACAGAGAGAGAGAGAGAGAGAGACAGAGAGAGAGGATGAATATCTTTCAGTTTACAAGCTATAACGGGAAGGCTGGGAGTATATGAAAGATCAAGTCTAGGCGACCAGACCCTAATAGTAGTGAGAAACTCTATCTGGACAACAGAAGTCTGATTGGTTGAGATTTAAGTAACCTCAGAACTTCCTCACCCCAAACAAGCATCACCTACACTCTACCTGCGGGCAGCCACCCCCAGCTGGAGAAGACAGCTCGAGTTTGCGTGTGTATTGTCGGTGGAAGGTCTGGACTACTGTGGTCTCTGCTGCAGGCGGCAGGAGAAGGGCCTCTTTCATGAGTTTCCTCAACTTCACACAAGCGCTCTCTTATGCAAAGACGCTGGGCCAGCCTCCATCCACATGGGTGGCTTCCAAATACCCCTCCAGGCTGGCTCTCCTCAGCCCTAAAGAAGAGGGGGATTCCCCCCCCAGCCCAATATTGCTGGACAAAACCCTCAATCCACACTGAGGCACGAGCGGAAACCCACGTTCCCTTAGATCTGCCCAGATCACCAGTAAACGCTGCCTCTGCTGGGTTGGCACCCCTAGCGCCCGACACACCTGCTGCTCAGAGGGCGTGAATCACAGGCGCGGCGCGCTGGACTCGCCGCCGGAGGGTTCGGGGCTCGACAGCTGGCTCTCACGCACCCGGATGTCGCCCTCCACCTACACACCCCCCCGAGGCACGTTGGGACAGAGCAGGCTACAACCCAATTTCTACTAAACGACTCATTCCCAGGGGAGGTCCACAGAAGGAAGGAGAAGGGTACACGGAGATGCTTCTCCCACTCATGGTCAAGGGTCCTCTCCCCTCTACACCCTGGAGGGTCTCATCTGTCCTGCTGGCCATAAACAGTGAGGAGGGGGTGAGTTAACCTGGGGAAGAAGATGGGATGGACTTCTCAATTTTGAACCATCTCCAGAATAAAGACCCTCTGCCTAGATGAATAAGCTTTAGTGCTCTCCTGTAGCACAGCGCTCATCGTTAAGGATCCTATATTGTACACTTAAACATTTGCTAAGAGGGGAGAGCTTCCATTAAGTGTTCTTGCCGCCAAAAAATAATAAAATAATAAATACGAGGGTGGGAGGAAACTTTTGGAGGTGATGGGTATGCTTACGACAAAGATTGTGGTGACTGTGGTGTCAGTTGCACAGCATATACTTATCACCAAACTCACGCGTCGCATGAAACATGTATAACTTTCTGTATGTCAGTCATGCCTCAGTTAAGTGCTCTTTAAAGTAGACAGCCTGCTGAATCCCTCTCAACTTTCACTTTTTCACAAGACAGCACTTTCTGCCATGCAGGATCCTGAAATGGATCCTGGACCAGAAAAAGGACATTAGTGGGACAACTGGAAAAAAATTGAATAAGGCCTGGAGATTAGTTCAAAGTATTCAATCCATGTTAATCCCCCACTTTGATCATCTCACTGTGAGTCTGTAAGACGTTAACATATAGGGAAGCTGGGTGACAGGTATAAGGGAACTCCGCGTACTGTCTGTGCAACTTTCTTGTAAATCTAGATTTCTATCAAAATCAAAAGTTAATAATTTTTATTTATTTATTTATTTATTTATTTATTTTTGCAGTACGCGGGCCTCTCACTGTCGTGGCCTCTCCCGTTGCGGAGCACAGGCTCCGGACGCGCAGGCTCAGCGGCCACGGCTCACGGGCCCAGCCGCTCCGCGGCACGTGGGATCCTCCCGGACCGGGGCACGAACCCGTATCCCCTGCATCGGCAGGCGGGCTCTCAACCACTGCGCCACCAGGGAAGCCCAAAAGTTAATAGTTTTTAAAAGGACAGCATTTTAAATCCAGCTTCCTAGTAAATCTTTAGTCTCTGGCATTGCTAATATAATTTCGACCCTAGTCCTGAAGGCAAATTTCAAGTTACTCTCATAACCAATGCTGATCAACTCTTTGCTTCAGGAAAAAAAAAAAACGAAACAAAAACTGCATTCACTCAGTAAGCATTGTCTGGGCTCCTACTGTATTCTGGCTCCCAGCTGTGGTATTATCTGCTGGCTAAGTGGTGCAATCTTCCTCCAAGCCCACCTCATAAATGTCTACCAAGAGGGGCACTCCTCTGATTTTAGACATGACTGACTTAGAGCAAAGAGAGTGATTTCTGGGAATTTTCCAAAGGAAATAATTCAGAATGTGCAAATTCTTATGTACAAAAGACAGTCACCAATGTATGAATTCAAAGGGTAAAAATCTGGAAGTACCTTGGTGTCCAACAATGGGAGAATTGTCACGCAAACCATGATTCAATGCCTGCAGTGAATACAGTCATTATGTGGGGAAATGTTCAAAAAAAAAAAAAAGTGAGGGCGAATAAAGCGGGAAACAAAGTTGTATATACTGCAAGATTTCAGCAGTGAGGACATATGTCAAATTGCCAGCATTACTGTGGGAACTGGGTGTTTCCTTTCCTGCTTTTTGTTCTTTTTTGTAGTTTTCTATAAAAGACAGAGACAGGGCACGGATTACCTTTAAAATCAGACGGGGTGCAGAGGCGGGGCTTCCGGCCATCAGTGGGACAATTTCAACAGTTCCTCTCCCAGAGAAGGTGAGGAAGGGCCACAGGGTACACACTGCACCAACGTGGGCCGTTCCACGGGCCTGGGTGTGGCCAGGGCACAGGCTCCTGGGGGAGGGGCGGCACCAACACACATCACCTTGTTTCTTCCTGCGGTGCCTGGCTCCCTCCCTCTTCCCAAGCAGGTGCTCACGGGAGGCACCGGCACCCTGCACACTGTCCAAGGGAGACCGTGACAGCTTCCACAAGTGTTCTATGCAGGAGGGACTTGTGGGCAGGAAATGGATCATCACAGACAGGCTGCCAACAGGGCAGGAGGGTGGGGAGGGAACCCCACGTCTGGGAAAGCACCCCCAGGAAACCATCTTCGGGGGAAAGAGCTGAGGACAAGTGCCAAAGAGGGAGGAGGAAAAGGAGGCCCCTGGTTTATCTGTACATCAAGGCGGATTCGCTCATTCGTTCGGCAGACATCCACTCTGCACCCTACTCAGTGACAGGCACGGCGCTGCTCCTAACAGCGCCCACACAAAGGGACCGTGAGAGCAGGGGCTATGGATTCAGAAGCACCTTGCTTCCAGTTCAGGACTCAAGACCACGCCCCCTCCCCACGCTGGCCGGGAAACCTCTTCCATTAACAATCTGCACTGACGGCGCGGGGCGGGGGTACGCCCTGGGCCGACGGCCTGCTACCTCCCAGCCGTTCAGAAAGCCGCCTGACGGGTGGCGCAGTCCTCGCAGTAAAGCCGCTCACCAGCAACCAGGACCAGGGACCAGGGACATTCACCCCGCCCCCGGCGAGAGGGGCTCCAAGCGCTGCGCCCCGATCGCATTCTGGGTCGCCCGTGGGCAGACGACGGGAGCTCACCGAGGCGGCTCCGCGCTCGAGGTAACGGGCCCTGCAGGGCGACGAGGTGAGAAGGGAAGTGCGATGGGGGGGGGGGGTCGGGCGGGTGCGCCCAGGACGCGGACCTCTCCCCCAACCTGGGGCTCTGTCCCCCGGGGCAGCCAGCGGCCAGGCGGCGCTGGAAAGGGAGATGACCGAGAGCGCCCAGCATGGGCGATGACCTCCGCCACCGGGCGAGTCGGCTCCGCTTGGAGAGACGGCTAAAATGACCCCTGGGAAGATGTCAATTACAAGAACAAAAATGTCAGCCCAGCACCCCAAGACCTGCATAAAGCGACGCAGGGGGTGAAATCCCCCCTCTTCCCCCGAATCGCGGGGAAACTTACCTACAGGTAAGGGACTCGACGGTTAGGTAGAATGTGCATCAATCCACGGATGGAGACGAGGTTGTGGGCCGTCCGAGCCCGGCCGAGACGCACCAAGTAATCCACGTTAGGGGGTCCGGAAGCCCCTACCCCATTCCCCACTTTCCATCCAAGGCCAAAGCGCCGGCAGCCCCGGCCTCTGCGCCCGGGACCCGCGGAAATCGCGCTTGGGTCCGCTGGCCCGGGCTCCCCAGCGGCACCCCGGCGACCCCGGCGAGCGCACCCCGCCTCCTCGCGCTCGGAGAGCAGCGCCTCGCCTTTCTTCGCTGCTCATCGCCAGCGCGACCCCAGAGATCCCAGCCGGGAAGCCCTCTGCCGAGCCCGGGAAAGCGCCAAGGGCAAATCCGCTCCGGGCCTGGGGTTTGCAGGTCCGCGGGGCCCGGGCGCCCGCCGGGCAAGAGAGACCCGGGTGAGAAGCACCGAGCGGCGGCTGCCAGTTACGGGGTGTGACGCCGCGCGGCCACACCGCCTCGCCCGCGCCACCTCCGCGCTCTGCCCGCGTCCGGACCATTCTGCCTTTAAATAGCAGCCGGGCCCAGGAGGGGGCGGGGCGGGGAGGGCGGGGAGGGCGGGGAGCGGGACGAACTGTTTCCTGGGAGATGTAGTTCCGTCTTCCAGCCCCAACAAACGCAGGGCAGCGTAGGAATGGTTGGGGTCCGCCCGCAACAGCTGTCCTCCCCTGCGCCCGAACTCCGGAGACAAGCCTGGGATTCCAGCCTCACTGCCAGCTCCGTTAGGTCTAGGCTTCCCTTTGTGCATAAGGTGGGTCACACCAAGCTAAATTCTGCCCAGGACGACCCACCTTAGTAGCCCTGGAGTCGGGCAAACCCAGCTAAGTTGCAACCCCTGCCTGCCAACAACTAGCCGTGTGACCTTCACGTTGGAGTTACCATGTATGCCTCGGATTCTTCATCTGACACAGAGACAGGATATTAGTATCTTCTTCCACTGGATCGTAGAGGGAGGTGACCCTCCAGGGCGGCCTGATCTCCCCATCCCTAAGTGCTAAGCAAACTTGATTTCAAGGCTCCACTTGTGCAAACCACTTGCCACCCTTAGACCCTCCTAGATTAAAATTCTGGAGCTCCCACGGCCCGGTCGGTCAGGCTTCAATTTCTGCAGCCGCCTCTCGTTCAGGCAGGAAATATACAAGATGAGCCTGGAGCATCTCATAGCCCCAGAAAGTAAGACCGCATGAAAGCACATACACACACGCCACACAGTGATGGGGTACATCAAAAGGATACAGAAACCAGTCCAAAGAGCCCCTAATAGCCAAAGTTGGGGAATGATCTGAGCAACAAAATAAGTACAATAGTGTAGGATTATAACCCAAAGTATAAAACAGATATTCATGATTCCATACGGATATACGTAGATAATTGAATAAATAAATACATGAGGGAATATAAACAAAATTCATGTAGATATTTTGCCTTGAAGGAACTAGAGCACAACTTTTGGCTCCTTAAGGGAGGGCTGCTCTTCCTTCTAAGAGTAAAGTGTGGAGGGTGGGTAGGGAACAGAGTACTCCCTTATCATCTAATCATGAGAAAAATTCCAATCCAGGGACGTTCTACAAAATGCCTGACCAGTACCCCTCAAAGCTATCGAGGTCACCAAAAATAAGGGAAGTCTTATGTGAGAAACGTCACAGCCCAGAGAAGACTAAGGAAATATGCGACTAAATGTAATGTGGGACCCTGGACCAGAAAAAGAACATAAGATCAAAACTAAGGAGATCTGAATAAAGCAAGAGGTTAATCAATAATAATGTATCAATATTGATTCATTCACTGTTGCAAGTAAGATGCTAATAAAAGATGCTAATAACAGGAGGAACTAGGTGTGAGGTATCTGAGAACTCTCTGTACTATCTCTGCAACTGTTCTGTAAATCTATTCTAAAATGGATTAAAAACATATATACACACACACACAACGCTTATAAATATCCACCCACATGCAGGTGGTAAAAAATTGCACGATCTACTCTCTCATGTATCAAGTTTCCACATTTTGGGAACAGGTTCATAGTTCTCTCTTCTGTTATTGGTCCGTTTTTTTCCAACTTCATGCCATCATCACACTGCTTTAGTTCTTATAAAATTCTTAGATCTTAATATTCAGTGGGACATTTCACCCACTCTCTTTCAAGAGTTGCCAGGCTATTCTTGGACTTCTGCATTTCCAAATTAAATTCAGAATTAGTGTGTGAAATTTCAAGTACATATAAATGAAAATCGGGGAGGAAGAATACCTCCAGAAGCCCCTCACTGCTCACAAAATTACATGTAAACTTGACAGCCTGGCATCAAAAGCCTTCTATGGTCTGACCTTATCCAACAACCCCCCCACCCCGCCCCGTACTCCAAGCTAACTGGAATATTTGCTGTTTCCAAGTCGACCTCAGCTTTCTCTAGTCCTCACTGTAGATCCAAGTGCCTCCTCCACCCAGACTGCTTCTGCTTATGGAGCTCTGTACATATCTTCTACCTACCTTCCAAGGCCAGCTCACATGCCACCTCTTCCATGAAATCCTCCCAGATGTCCATGACCTGAGAGAACCCCATTCAACCAACGAGCACTTTGAGTCTTTTCTAGACTAAGTTTCTTGAGGTCAGGCATTCACTCCTCTTTGTCATGATCCCCTTATCCCCAACGTTGAGAATGTCGCACAGAGTAAGGGCTTCAGAGGTATTTGGAAATTCGATGTAGTGCTCGCAATAGGGTTCCTGGCACCAGCGTACACTTGTTTTTACTGGTAGCGCCAATACCAATGTCATAGTTGCTGAGGTTCTCCGTTCTCTGGGAGCTTGCTGTGTGCCAGGCACTGTCCTGAACATTTATGATGCATCATGTCATACAATCTCTCAATATGCCAACGGTAGGTGCTATTATTAACCTCACCTTAGAGAAAAGAAAAATCAAAGCTGGGAACAGTTAAGCGATTTGCTTAACGTCGCGGAGCAAATAAAGAGCAGAGTCAGGGCTCAAACCCAGAGGCATCTCTCAGAAACATCTCTACCCGACTCCATGCTCCCAGATAGTGTGGCTATAAATTTCCGGGAAGCAAGGGCTGAATCTTCTTACACCTGTACCTGCTGCACCAGAGTCTGTTCCAGGAGGAGTAGATGCCCTGCTCAAGCTGCTGTCAGAACGTGGATGGACAGGTAGAAAGCACCCAGCACAGTGTCCTTCCTATGACAGGTGCCCAATAAATGTTAGTGAACCCATGATTCCACCTGCTCTCGGGTCCTTCCTTTTGCCCCACCCCTGCCCCACGCATGCTCTTCCGTCACCCATTCTACTCCCCCTTATCGAAAGGAGATGCCTCCAACAGTCCTGCAATGGTGACAAACAAAGTGAGGCATCTGAATGGACCACAGTGCAGGAGAGAGGGGTCAGTGTGAGGGCGGAAATAAAGCACTGGCTTGGGACATGAGTGCTCAAAGCCAGACCCCTTGTCTTCATCAATCAACATACATAACACATGGTATGAGGGCACAGGTCTGCGGGTCATGACTTTGGGAAAGTAAGTTTCCATTGTTTTGCTCAGCAAAAAGGGGAAATCTACCTAAGAGCAGGTACACTCTGAGAGAAGAAAGCATCAGGTTCAGCGGGTGATCTGAGCCAGAAAAAATCCTAGGCTCAAAGCCCAGCTCTGGTACTTTCTAGTAACAGGGTACTGATGGATCTGTCCTCGGTGTCATCATCTGTAGAATGGGGATAATTCATAGGGCTGTTTCAAGGCACAAATGAGTTAAGAGCTGGAAAGCATTTGGGACGGTGCCCAGCACAGAGCACGCACTCAGTAAATACCGGCTCCTCGGTATGCTCCTGGGACCTCTTCAGCTCTTTGCAGGAGCATCTCAGAAGTGCCAGGGGCTTAATCCCTCCAAGGAAAACCCTCAAGCAACGAGGGAAGGGAGCTGTTGGATAAGTATCCCATCCTTTCCCTCCTTCGATTTGGCCACTCTGAAGTTTGCTCTACCCCGTTGCTCAAAGGGTCCCCAGTAAGATTCGGCCCTGAATGCCCAAGGCATAACCTCTCATTAACCCACCATTAACTGACTTCCCCCGTCCTGATTCACTCCCCGCACCCCCATCCTTCAAGGTGCTTCCAAAGATAAACTCCCAAATCAATTGCTTACACCCAAGTACACGTCTGCTTTGAGAAGAATCCAAAATAAGACACCACCCACAAATCGGTTTTCTTTTCCAGATTCTTTATTCGTGCCTATGATTTTCTAAGTCTCCCAGACATCAGGGTTGAAATCTTTGGATCAGTTTTGATTCTTTTGCTCCTCCGAGCCCTCCATGCCTGGAGATGTCTGATTTCCACCATTATTCCTACCCTAGCTCGGGTCCTCACAACCTCCTACCTATTACTTACACCATTCTTCCTGCCTGGAATGTTCCTCCGCCTTTGTCAGGCTTGTCCTTACTAAGTGGCATCCCTATGCCATGCCCTGTGCCAGGCGTGCCCTTCAAGGCTCCTCTGGGCTGGCCTTCCCTACCACCCCATTCCAGTGCTGGCTCTCTTCTCAGAACTTGCTTTACACCGTTAGCCATGCCATTCATTTAACATTGACAGTGTGCTCTTTTTCATCACTGATTACTTGCATTACTGGCTCCTCCAATAAATTTTATTGTCTTAGGGTCAAGAAGCATATCGTATTTTTAAAATACCCTCAATAGGGCCTATGTCCACATTGGCTGGTTCCATTTGGCTGACAAGCTTACCTCGGTAACAAGGTAAAGGCAGGTAAACGGTGTCCTGGCAAGCGGACAAACGTATTCATTCCCCACATTGTACCGAGTCCGCGCCCAGAATCTCAGCCACGAAGCTCCACCCAAAGCACGCTCTTATAGCACGCTGCTGCCCAAGCCGGCAGAATTAATTGGCTGCACCTACACACCAACACCATCCTGCCAGTCAGTATTTTTGACGGTTTATGGCATCATGAGGGGTTAAGGTGGGTGGTGTTACCACACATAAAAAGGATAGTGTCGGGACTTCCCTGGTGGTCCAGTGGTAAAGAATCCACCTTCCAACGCAGGGGACGCAGGTTCGATCCCTGGTCAGGGAACTAAGATCCCACGTGCCGCGGGGCAACTAAGACGGCTCGCCCCAACTACTGAGCCCGTGCACCTCAACTAGAGAGCCCGCGTGCCGCAAACTACAGAGCCCACGCGCCCTGGAGCCTGCGCGCCACAACTAGAGAAGAGAAAACCCGCACGCCACAACTAGAGAGAAGCCTGCGCACCGCAACTAAGACCCGACGCAGCCAAAAATAAATTCAATAAATAAATAATAAATTTTAAAAGAAAAGAAGAGAAAAAGAACAGGGCTCAAATGGCGACATCCCCACCACGGCCTGCCAGGTCTCACAGGACCTGGCCCCCCGCTGTAAAAAAAACAACAAAAAAACCAGATGGTGTTGGCCTGAGAAGTGCTACGAAGAATGGAAGTTGGTAGTTTTCTGCCTCTGCATGGAACTGGGGACCACTCACTCATTCGATCGTTCATCCATTCAACTATTTGGCACCAAGTCAGCACCAGACACTATGCAAGGCACTGGGGTATAATTACAAAGTTGAGAGTCAAGGTCCTTGTCCTTGCGGGGGAGACAAACAATAAATAAGTGAATAACCAAATTAAATACTTGCAGAGTGTGGTAAGAAATAAAGAAACCAACAAGGATAGAAAGAAGAGGCTATAATAGAGGAAAAAGAGAGTCTGACTTGGAGAGGCTTTTCCAAGGAAAGGACAAGTTACAAAACTGATTAAAACTAGATCATTGCTGGTGCACCCACCTGTGCAGCCAGAGAAGGCTTCCTGGAGGAGCTGGACTCTACTTTGTCTTTAAAAGCAGAGAAGTCTGGTTAAAGGATGATGTAGGGGCAGCTGAGGCGAAGGCTAAGAGGCAGGAAAGAGGTGCATGTGAGGGAGATGACCAGGAAGAAAAGAAAGCTTGTCCTCTTCTGCTTGAGGACATTATGAGAACAGGTGTGACACAGTCTAACATCCAGGTGAGACGCAGCAGCCAGTTCTCCTCCACGTCTCCCACGGTGGCAAGAAGCTGTTCGACCCAGAACACACATCTTCCCCTGGAAATGCAGCGGCTTCAGATAGCCCCGGACACCCAGGCGCCCGGGCCCAAGGTGACGGAAGGAATGGGATCCATCTAAGAATACGCCTTCTCCTTTTCACAGAACTAGCACAATTAAATACAGCATCGCACAGAGGGGTCCCCGGGTGTGCGTGGTGGGGAATCAGAGCTTGGGGCTGGCCCTGGGGCCCTCCTCGGGTTAGCAGGAAGTCCTACCGTGAGCTTGCAGGAAGCTTTGTGATGCAAAATCATCTCAAAGCACTGGTCCAGGCCTTCACCCGAGATGCCCTCCCTTCTCCCTTCGGCCATTTCTTCCACTCCAGGGAGGGGGCCAGATGGGTGGCAGATGTGATTGAGCGGCGCTGGGAAAACGCCTCGGCTCCGCCCAGTGCTCCTAACACCCCCCCCAGGAAGGAGGAGACACACACCTGCCCTCCTCTGAGAACACTGAGGCTTTGTTTGCTGGAGGTTCTGAAATCACCTCCTCACTTACCTCAACCAACCCTGAAAGTCTGGGCTGGACGGATTGAGGGGTAGCTAATAACAGCCAAAAAGCACACCCAAGCCTGTCCCCCAACCCCAGTGAGGCGGAGCCCACCGTTACCCTACCGCCCTTACAGATGAGAAAATCGCTTTAGAGAGGGCCGAAGACCTTGACCCAGGTCTCATGGCGGGCTTTGAACTGGCTTTGAACTCCAGCTATTCTGACTCTACAGCCTGTAGATTTTCCTCTGACATCCCCTACCTCTCTGCCGGCCAGACTTCAGAGCAACCGAAGCAGTGGGTGTCTATTGCTCTAGTGAAGAAATTCCAGGTGGAAGGATGTGGCGGTGTTGAGGGGGTCAGGTGACACAGTCATCCTCTGGCAACTGTGACTGCTCTGGGAAAGGGGGTTGGTGAACACGACAGAAACTTGCTCCATCAGTCCAAAGAACACACAAAGATGGCCACAAAGGCTTCGCTCCTCCTCCCACGGAGAGGTGGAATCTCATTTCTCTCTCCTTGTTGCTGGAGACGAGTGACTTGTTTCAATGCCCAAGAGCATGAGCCAGAAGTAACATTCCCAGATTTCTGAAGCTAAATTATAAGAAGCCATTCAGCTTCTTGGCATCCTTGAGCCACCATGGAAAATTCTGAGTAATCGGAGAGCACCTTGGAGAGACCATCGGTGCTCTGGCCGACCACCCCAACTGAGACATCTCCAGCCAAGGGTCAGAGATGTGGCTGAGGCTACCTTGCCCCCCGCCCCCCGCAAGACTCGTCATCCACCAGCTGAAAACCACTGGATGGCTGTCACTGATGCCACATGAGACAGAAAAACTGCTCAGTTGAACTTTGCTCAAACTCTGACCTACAAATCTGTGAGACGGAGTAAAATGTTTGTGGGTTTTCAGCCACTAAGTTTTGGGGTAGTTCTTACACAGCAGTGTAGCATCGCTGTTTATGGAATATGTATAAACATATTCCACACTCGGATGACTTTTTTCTTTTTTCTTTTGTGAACAAGGAAGCACACAGACTTAATTGCCAGTAGCAGCCATCTGCAGCCAAGCCAGCAACTAGCCTTAGGGTGAAGGCATCTCTGGGGCTGGGAGAGCTAAAATGAAAGAACCAGGGTCCCCCGTGACATCGCTGATCTATTGAATCCACTGGTTCCGGAGCCGTCCTACCACTAGAACTCTTGCTATGTGAAGAAGTACATGTCATCACTGTTTAAACTCGTAAGTTATGTCGGGGTTTGTGTCTCTCGTCCAGAAGGCGTCCTTGACTAACCAGTCATGTTGACTGTTCCAGGCTGAAGTCTGAATGCCTAGAGCGCTCTGGTACTGACTCTGCTGTGATCTTGGTGAAGTCACTCGACCTTCCTGGACCTGTTTACTCCCTCTCAAATGTGGGGAGACTTTTTCCTGTCCCTCCTTATTTTGCAAGATGACCTTGAAAATCAGTGAGCGGCAAATGGCCTACAGAAACCCGAGGCAGTGTTGGTATTTATGTATCGGTTTCTCCCCTCTTGCATCTTAAATTCTAAGAGGCTTTGCGACATCCTTTTACAAACATTATATCATTCAAACTTCATGTCCACACTTCGAGGTGACAAGTACCCCACTTCGAGGTGACAAGTACCATGATTCCCACTTTGGGAGACAAGGAAACAAGGAGTGACTTGCCCAAGGTCACCCAAGCTGTGGCTTGAACCCATGTCATCTCACTGATGGTCCATGATCACACTGCCTCAGTCACCACCCTATCAAATACCTAAGCTGCATCCAGGCACAGTCAGAAAGTAATGAGTTATTCCTACATTGGCACTGCCATTACCCCATTTATTTATCTGCTTAACTGATAGCTTCTGTCTATTAAATTGTGAATATGTCAAATGGTGCCTGTTGAGCTTAGTAAAGTCTCTTTACTCCTCATTACTTTGTTTCTAAAAAAAATTGCGATTTAACAATGCCCAGAAAGAACATTAATTTGCCTAGTACTCCTCCCTTCCTCCGAGGACAGTTTCTCTTCCCACCATGTGAAGAGAGCAGACCTGCAGCAAGAGAGAAGAAAGCTACCCTGCAGAGAAAAACAGTGCCACACGTGTTCTGAAGACAGACTGTATGCTTCCCAATCTGCCTTTGACATTTCGTTCTTCCGTTTGGGTTTATTTTTTGCCCCCCAAATCTTTCCAATCAACTCCTCTTTGGCTCCATGCTAGTTCCAGTTGGGTGTCTATCACCTGAAGCTAAAGTTCAGCCCCAGAACCATGTGCTAAGAGGTCGTGATAAAGACAGCCACGGCAACTGTCAAGATGGGAAAGCCATCACAGCGTGGCGTGTATGCACGCATTTAAAAATAGACTGAATGGAGGTTCCTGAGAACACTAAAAATGGAGCTGCCATATGATGGGGCAAATCCCACTCCTGGGCACATAGCCAGACAAAACTCCAATTCAAAAACATACACGCGCCCCTATGCTCATAGCAGCACTATTCACAATAGCCAAGACGTGGAAACAACCTCAATGTCCATTGACAGAGGGATGGCTAAAGAAGATGTGATATAGTCCATATATAGAGAGATCTCTCTCTCTATATATAATAGAATACTACTCTGCCATAGGAAAGGATGGAATCATGGCATTTGCAGCAACATGGATGGATCTAGAGATTATCACACTAAGTGAAGTACATCAGACAGAGAAAGACAAATACCGTACGATATCACTTACTTGTGGAATCTAAAACGTGACACAAATGAACTTATCTACGAAACAGAACCAGACTCACAGACATGGAGAACAGACTTGTGGTTGCCAAGGGGGAGGGGAGGTGGGGGAGGAATGGATTGGTAGTGGGGATTAGCAGATGCAAACTATTACATACAGGATGGATAAACCACAAGGTCCTACTGCAGAGCACAGGGAACTGTATTCAATATCCTGTGATAAACCATCATGGAAAAGAATATGAAAAAGAATGTATGTGTGTGTGTATATATATATATATATATCTGAATCACTTTGCTGTACAGCAGAAATTAACACAACATTGTAAATCATACTATACTTGAATAAAATAAATTTTTAAAAAATTAAAAATAAAAGTAGACTGATACTTATAGACTATCTTCCAGCTAAAAGATTCCCTAAGTTTTAGGGCTTCCCTGGTGGCGCCAGTGGTTGAGAGTCCGCCTGCCGATGCAGGGGACGCGGGTTCGTGCCCCGGTCCGGGAAGATCCCACGCGCCGCGGAGCGGCTGGGCCCGTGAGCCGTGGCCGCTGAGCCTGCGCGTCCGGAGCCTGTGCTCTGCAACGGGAGAGGCCACAACAGTGAGGGGCCAGCGTACCGCAAAAAAAAAAAAAAAAAAAAAAAGACGCCCTAAGTCTTAGAAGAAGTCTCAATAAACTTGAGAAAGACAACTGCTCCTGCTCGGAATTCCCTTGCACTTACGTAATGCTGGCTCCACTGTCAGTGACCCATCATAGCAAAAAAGGTCCATCTCTATCGGCACCACAGGAAAGAAAGCAGAAGCTGATCAAAAGGTGTGGCTTCAACATGGAACAGCAACTCCCCTTAGTGTTAAGAGGAAGGTCTGAAGTCACCTGGGTAAGTGGGTTGAAGACACAATATGACAGAGAAGAATCTAGCAATGTTAAAAAGCAAGAGACGAAGAAGCAGTACATTAACATTCAGAAGAATGAAGGAAACCTTGACAATTTCTGAAATGTCAGCTCGTAAAGCTTTTCTCAATTGTAATGATTATGTGCCCGTTTCTTAGAAGGCCTCGGTTGATCAGGAATATCATCTGTGAGAAAGAGAGAGGATACATTCTGTGTCTCTTTTGACTCTAATTTTCATATTATTCAGGGTCCTAACAGCATCCAGATGGCCTGACAAACCAGGGGACTGAAGAGAGCTTAAGAAAGGGACTACATCCAAGGGGATGGGAAGGAAAGGTTCAGGGAGACCAGCAAGGGAGAGGGCAGAGCCTCAGGACCAGACATAGTGGTGAGGCTAGAGCCCCGCGAAGTCAGCAGGAACAAGGGGAGCGGCTGTTTCCCGAATTGAGAGAGGGCAGCTACATAGGGGGA
Source organism: Physeter macrocephalus (assembly GCF_002837175.3). Taxonomy (NCBI): domain Eukaryota; kingdom Metazoa; phylum Chordata; class Mammalia; order Artiodactyla; family Physeteridae; genus Physeter; species Physeter macrocephalus. The sequence goes on from NC_041227.1 coordinate 127,995,354, forward strand.
ACCACCTGCCAAGAACTGCGGCCACTTGCCTTTCACCCACCAGTCTCTGGCCTGTTGCTCCACTGGCTGGCTGACTCCAGAGGCCAAAAGAGCCTGCTGATTCCATGCTGATAGGGCAGCTCTTGGAGCACAGAGCAGGGTGGGGAAGGGTGGAATAGGACCGGGACGGACAAAAGGAAGAGATCCAGCCCTTGTGGAGGCATCAGAGTGGAGAGCTAGGGAGAGGTGACAGCCCCGACTTCCCCCCAAAGCTCCAGACCTCCATTTCCAACTGGCTCTGGGACATCTTCCCCTTGGTGGCCTGCTGGCCTCTTAAACTCAGTACATCCAAACCACACGTCTCATCTTGCTTCTCAGTTCTGGTCCTTCCCTGGACCTCCTGATTTGCTCTATTTCCCTAGTTCTGCCCTGCTGGTCACCTAGGCTTAAAGCCTCAGGGCCACTTCCCCTCTGCCCTCTCCATCAGTTGCTAAGCCCTACATTATCCTATGCTTCACCGTCTCACCCATCCTGTCTCTCCTCCTTTTCTTGTATCTAGACTGCTGGCACCTTCTTCTAACTGGCTTCGACACTGCTAGCACACTCCCCCTTAAATGTATCTTACACACCGGAGCTCGATGCATCTAAAACATACCACGGGTCTGGATTCATCATACCACGACTTGCGCAACGCAGCTCCTCCCCGTTCCCCAGATACGCCACATGCTTGCCGGTCTCAATTTCTCTGTTAAAACTTTTCCTTTGCCTGGAGGAGGGACCACCCTCCACTTTTACTTCCTGGAGCCCAGCCTTCCCTCATGCTCCCCAAAGATTCTGACCTTTCCCTCCCATTCTACCTTATATAACCATAATCTAAGGACATGGGTTCTTTCCTAGTTTCCCTACTACACTGTAAACTTGAGGCAGAAAATCATGCCCTGTTCGTTTCTGTAGGTGCCCCTATAGGAACTAGCCAACCAGCCAGCTCATTGTAGGTGTTTAATACCCTTGTACAGAATGAACGGATGTGACTATCGCTTCGGAGATTTTCCACAGGCCAAACGTGCAGGCTCCTTCTCGGTCTGTCTCTCTTGTCTACATAATAATGCAAATCAAGGCCAGCCCTAATGAGCCTCCACGTTGCTGGCAGAGCACACGACTAACCCCATAACAGACCTGGACTGCTTTATGAAAGCACTTTTCAAACAGCTTTATAGCACAGCCCGGCACACGAGGTTGGGAACAGATACCTAGAGATTTATCGGATCATGAAGGGAAGGAGAAGGAGACCCATGGCACCTAAACCACCCCCCTGCTAAACATCAGCCCTCGGGCCCCGTGGCATCCACAAGCCACCCAAAAGCACCCGGTGAGGTCTGGATGAGCCCGGCCCGGGGTGCATGTGGTCAGGGAGAAGAGGCTTAAAGTCTGAAGTCCACGATAATGGGGACAGGTCGGGGAGGCTGGGGGGAGGCGAGAAGAGAGGGATTGTCAAAAGTGCGGTGATTTAGTGTCTGTCTCTTTCTCCCTCTCCCTCCCTCTCTCTCCCCCCTCCCAACACCCTGCCTCTTGCACAAGGAACTATTGAGAAGGGACAGAACAAACGCGCCCTTATGCAGCTCCCGCGGAGTCTCGGGGTTTGTCCGAGACAGCTGCCTGTAGCACGCTATGGTTACTCATTACCCGAGGTCCCAGGCAGGAAAAGCAGCAAACTTAATAGACCCGAACTAACCCTCAGCCCAAACACTCCGGCCGTAAATAAATAAATAAGTCAGGTGTACCGGGACTGGGGGAGGGTGGG